>NC_140165.1:264640964-264747868 GCF_963971535.1 Notolepis coatsorum
TCTCTCCCCCACCTCTCTCTCTCTCTCTCTCTCTCTCTCTCTCTCTCTCTCTCTCTCTCTCTCTCTCTCCTCTCTCCTCTCTCTCTCTCTCAGACTCTCTCTCTCTCCCTCTCTCTTTGCCCGCGGTCATCAGTAAAGTGACCAAAAAAAAGACCAATGAGTGACAGTTTGCTCGTGCGTGCGTTTGTTTTGGTCCGCTGGTAACACAGCCGTGTGAACACAAACGAACTAAATGAGAAGTGCAACAATTGTATTATTATAGTCCCTGTGTCTCCCTGAATCGGAACAAAGCAAACAAGCTATGTGTGAAAACGCCCTGACAGACAGGCAGAGAGACAAACAGACAGATTGAGTTCTTGAATTGAATGGATTGCAGGTGAATTGACTGATAGCTCCGCCCCCTGCATGGCTCCACGCTCTTCTATTGCGGACATCTTTCTACTTATACTATTAAAACCTGTTCCACCCCCACCATGGGAATTGTAGTCTTTTTTCAGCCATTTTGTAGAGGGGGTGCATAGCTGTCGACCAGCGTTGGAATTTTTCCGAACTACACTTCCTGTCAGATACTGTGGGGTTTCAAAGTTCAGCGTTCTGAATGAATCATATCAATAACTGTTATGATTCGCGATAATAAGCCACAAAAGGTAACGTTTTTGACAAATATTGAAACGCAGTTAGTTTCTCCTCCCTATTGTTAGCATGTAGGAACAATTAGATCTGAAATTAGTTTCAAAACGGTTGCACTGTGGGGTAAATTTTAAAGTACAGTAGATTACAGTAGATTTTATTATCTGTTCTTATGCATGCCTGGTGATACTAAATCCAAATTGAACTCGGGCATTTGAAAGATAATATATGTATATATATATAAATGTGCGAATTGGCTATAATAAGGTAATGTATAAGCATCATATTCTATATTCTATAATAATATTTCAAATTGCATTGGTCCGGATGGGAGAATTCCGTACTGTATCTACAGAACCTTCGGTTTAATCATCTTCCCTTTATTAATTTCCTTCGATTTTTTGTACACATGATCTCAAGAGGGTACTGAACGAGATCAGTGGCAGTTTTTTAAGTTTGGTCATTATTATCATGGTGTTATTCACTGTCAAAGATGCAAAGAAAAATCATAATTCATATTCTCCTTTGTTTCATCACAATTTAAGCAAGCCTAGTAATAGACACAAAATTGCTGACACTGTGAATACATTCCCTGAGGTCCATAGATGTACCTAGATACCAAGAATATGCAAATAGCCCTTGTAGAAGTGGAGCAATATTCCATTTACCTAGGTATATATTTTAGGCGGATTTTCACCACGTGTGGAACAGGTTAAAGACATGCATGCTCAGTTAGAGATGTCCGATATTATCGGCCTACCAATATTATTGGCCGATATTGGCATTCAAATATAAGAAAATTAACGGTATCGGTTTAAAAAAATGATATGTATATTATTATTATATATATTTTTTTTACATTTTACTTAACCTTTATTTACCCAGGCAAGCAAGTAAGAACAAATTCATATATACAAAAGCAGCCTGACCAAAAAACAAAAGCCTTTTATTGTCAAAAGTATGCATAATAAAAACAATTTTTTTTTTTTTATAAATGGAAATGTATGGTTGAAACATGCAAACGTTCAAGCGCACACACACTAATAAGCATTGGAGGCTTTTAACCAGCGCCGGACTGGGGAAATCATTCAGGCCAGGAAATATAGTGCAAAATATAGCCCCAGTCAGGCCACTTTTTAAGCAGGGGGTCTGGGGGTCCCCCACCAGGACATTTATTGTTCTTCATTTCCTGCATTCTGGTGCATGACTTTTTAAATGTTTACCCTTTAAATGCCAGTGTTTGTGATGGCATCACAAATTATTGTTAAAAAACAGGCTAGCATAATGTATGATTAGCAGCAACACATATTTTTATGGATTTTCAGTTTTTTTGTAATTGAAAGAAATACAATCTTTTATTCAACTTCAGCCCTGATCATAACACCACATATTCATTTGATAATTCTAACCCTTTAAATGCCAGTGTGTGTGATGGCATATATTTGCAATATATCAAATGCAAAGTAGATTTTTCTGGGGGTGATTATTACAGGCTAGCATGTGTCAATGATTAGCAATTTTTTTGTAAGGGTCCCGCCTCCACCAATCACATGCGGCTCCCTTTGTGTGTGTGTGAGAGCAAGAGAGAGAGAGAGAGATAGTTCTCCAACTTGTGTGAGTTGCAGTGATCTCCTAGTTGTTCCCCACCTAGGTTATCTAACTATTGCGCTGGTGCAACTAGAAACACTGGCCTGGCCTGCTTCTAAGTTCAGTGGCCTGACTGCATAATATATATATTTTTTCATTAAAAATGTAATCATCTGGCGACCCCCCCGCGGCGGCTCGCGACCCCGACTTTGGGAACCCCTGCACTAGGCTACATCACCCATAGATATATATCATTAGATGACTCACCCGCGCTGCTGGCCAACGGAGACCGACATTGCCACATGGCGGCCATCTTGCGTGGGTGGAGCATGCCCACTCATAACATGCAGGTCTATGGTGCATTGGAATAACCATAGACTGCTAAATTTTCAACCGTTTGGTTTGTTAAAAACATCAGATATGTAGTAATCATACTGCATACTTATAATGGACTTTGATATGAAAATAATATATATATACGGTACAGAAAAAAAATCATTCCAAGCAAGAATCATAGCCACGGTAATAACGTTTGTAATAAACCAAACCGTTTGTAAATCCATCAAGATGTCAGCGAGTTAAGAGTATTTTTGTTTGTGCAGATCATCACCTTAAAGCAGTAGTCCACTCAATCAAGATGGCCGCCGGTGAACTATGCGGGAGACTCCGCCTTGAGCCATCTAGTGTTTATATCTATATATCTATGACATCACCCCTAAGTATCTCTAGAGTAGGCTTTCTCAGCGGGGGCGGTACCACCCCACAGAAGGTGTGTTCAGAGAGTGTCAGTGTCAGAGTGTGTCTAAACACACACTTGGCAGTAAACATTTTAATGATTAAAAATTGGAATCCATTTTATTGGGTCCCATTGTTAGAAGCCTTCATTTGACACACAACACTGACAGACGTAATTGACCCAACAAACTTAGCCAAATAGAAACATTAATGGCTGAGAATTCCATAGATACTAGAGATCATGCTGTCGCGGGTGACAGTGGCTCAAGAGGTAGAGCGGCCGTCTGGTGTCTGGGATGCTAGTTCCATAAGCAACAAGCCGGTCTGCTAGGTTCTTGAGTGCACCCCCTACCCCATCAGGGGCACCCTTGCCATGAGATGCCTCTGAGAAGTTCCAGGTGACATATTCAAACCCTCTCATGAAAGGCACTGTCGGGGCCGGATAGAACGCTGTCTTGTTGCGGTACTGGGAGGTGGGTCCATCTGAAATCAAATGGATGTGCTTCACTTCTGGATGTTCCTCCCGGATGGACTTGAGCACTGGATTAAGATGAGCCCACGTTGCAACAGCATCATGCTTTAGGGACGCTGACAGAGAGGCAAAAGACTCCACACGTCCCCCACTCAGGTATTTGACCCCAGTATGAAGCGTCACTTGCTGGTTCCCGCCACCAAAGTGGGTGTCTTTCACTTCCCTGGTGTACTTACAGCTATAGTTAGTGTGGGTGACCACTATTGTAATCTATACTATTTATTTATTTATTTATTTATTCCCCCGATTTTTGTCCAGTAACTCCTGCCAGAGCTTTTTTTGGTCCAACTCGAGTTGCTATTACTTTTTGGAAAGTTTCACCACACCGTTTGGCTACAAATCGACTTTAAACGGGAACTTTTGGTCCATAAAGGATGAATGGCAGACCATTCTAGAACATTTGTGATGTCACAGTATGATGTCATAATAGGACATTCTAGAACATTTGTGATGTCATAGTATGATGTCATATTTGAACATTCTAGAACATTTGTAATATCACAGTATGATGTCATAATAGAACATTCTAGAACATTAGTGTCACCCACACCAATTACAAGTGTGGTTCAGTCAACTCTACGACAAGCGGTTCAAAAGATACAAAAAGGGGACGCGGCCTACGGATCAAGATGAATCCCCTGAAGGGGAGGAGCCAAACCATGGGGGCGTGGTCAACATAGACCAATGAAAGAGGATATCCCTACTGATTATGATGTCATAATAGAACATTCTAGAACATTTGTGTTCAATATATATAGAACAATTCTAACAATTCTCTCAGAAGTCCCCCTCTTGGGGGGGCCCTCCAAGAGAGGAGATGATGTTTGTATTGTGATTGTATGACAAGAGGAGCAGAGAAGAAGGAGACAGAGACGATAGAAATGTGTTTTGAAGATGAGAAGAAGAAGAGTGTAAACTTTCTCAAGTGTGGGCGAAGCAAGAATTGTGGAGGGCAGTAATACGCCACGATGCGTCTACACTGCCGGAAATTCAAATAAGAAGAAGAAGAAGAAGAATTCTCTCAGAAGATCTCATTCTGAAGAAGAATCAGGACTGACACACAGACTGAAGCCTGCATTGCTCAAACAAGATGCCTAAGGTGAGTGTCCACAACGGCTAGCTAGCTGTTCTACTTGAATACTGAATGTTAATATTGAATCAGACACTATTGAATACTGAATGTTATTATTGAATCAGACAATATTGAATACTGAATGAAAAAAGACTCATTTAATCAGATGAATCACTTTATTTGAGGATATTAAAAAAATGATACTTTTATATTTTTTATTTTACTTTTTTTAAGAAGGTTTGAACGTCCGTTTAATCAGATTAATCACTTTATTCAAATTGAGGATTTAGTTTGAAGATAAAGAAAAAAAAGTATTATTATTTTTTTATTTTTTTATTATTTTTTTTTTAAACGAAGGTTCGAACGTCCGTTCGAAAAACCCTGACGAAGTTTGAATCCCAAAAACAGGCTTCAGGGACAGCCTTACCAAACAGTATTATTTATATTATTCAAATGGAACTCAAACATGTTCTGTTGTGATGTCACAGTATGATGTCATAATCAAACATTCTAGAACATTTGTGTTCTATATATATTCAACAAGAGTTAGGTGAGATGATTCAACAATTCTCTAGACCAAGGTGCCTTGTCTACCGTTTTGCTGTGGAAAGGTGGAAAGCTGTGGAAAGATGGATTTTGAGAGGTGCGCAGAGTGGCGGCGTCTGCGTCCGCCGGAACGGTGCAACGAAGACATGTGCAGGGGTAGTGGTCGGTGGTGGGAGGCGAGCGGAGTAGATATGGAGGATCGGAAACAGGGAAGACCTCGCGATTGGTGGCCCCGGCCTGTGAGCGGCTGTCCAGGGTATTGGGAGGATGGTGATGGAAGTAAATGGTGTGATGGAAGTAAATGGTGTGAGAAGGGCGAGGAAGATAGCGATGACGGAATGGAGATGGAGAAGGAGGTGTGGGAAACGGTGGGGAAGAAGAGGAAGAAGCAGACGGAGAGGGACGACAGTGATGGGGATAGCCAGGGCAAGGGTAAGGGGTCGGGTGAGAGTAGGGGGGAGGAGAGTGGGGGAGAAGGGGGGAAGAGGAAGAAAGTGGGGGACGATAGCTCAAGTGGGCCGGGAGACGAGGGTGCTGGAAAAGATGTGGCAAAAGCGGAAGTGATCCATATAGTGGTCAGGCTTGAGGGGGAGAGGGGTGAGAGGAAAGTAGGTAGGCTCGAGTGGCCCAAACTCATTGCCGAGCAATTAGGGGAGGTAAAGTACGCGAGAGTTTTGTGGGATGGGAATCTGGCCGTAGGGTGTGGTAGTGAGGGGCAGGTGGAGGTGGCTAGGAAGATGCGGAGCATTGGGGGGGTGGGTATAAGTAAGGTGGCGAGAGTAGGGGAGAAGAGGGGGGGGGGATGTAAGGGGGTGATAGTTGGGGTACCGGTCGAGGTTACAGTAGAGCAGCTGGTGGAAGAGCTAAAGGAGGACAGGCGTAATGGCATAGTTAAGAGTGCAGCAAGGATGAAGAGGGGAGCGGAGAGGGCAGTGACGGGGACGGTAGTGATTACGTTTGAGGGTGGGGTTGTTCCTAGCGAGGTATTAGTAGGGCGTAGGATGTATAGGGTTAGGGAATTTGTTCATAATCCTCTTAGGTGCTATAGGTGCCAGGGGTTTGGCCATATAGCTACCACGTGTATGAAGGGGATGAGGTGCGCTAGGTGTGGCGGGGAACATGAATATGGGAAATGTGGAGAGGGAGTGAAGCCGAGGTGCTGTAGTTGTGGTGGGGAGCACAGTGTAGCGTTTCGGGGGTGCGAGGTGATGATGAAGCAGGTCGCGGATCGGAGAGAGAGAAGGGAGGGTAAGTTGACGTATGCTGGGGCGGTTAGCAGGGCAGGACAGGGGAGCCAAGAAAGGGTGCAGGGGGTTGAAGGAGGGCATTTGGCGGTGAGGGTAGAGCAGGTGGAAAGAGACAGGGGAAGGGAGGAGAAATTAGGTATTGTGGCCTTCGTGGCAGGGGTAGTTACTGGTATGGCAGAGGTTACGGGTAGAACAGAGATGGTGAAGATGATTGTTAGGATAGCGGTTCAACATCTGGGATTGGAAGGTCTGGACTGGAGGGAGGTGTGTGAAGAGTTGGCTGAGGGGGCTGCGAGGGACAGGGCTGCGAGGGACAAAGCGGCCCAGGATAAGATAGCAGGGGGCAAGGAGGGTCCCGCGGAGGGGGGCTCAGACAGGAAGTAGCAGCAGTAGAGGCACTCCAATGGACAATGTAGTTGATGACGGGGTCCAGTAGAAGAAGAAAAAGAAGGTGAAGAAGGATAAGAAGGAGAAGAAGAAGAGCCCATAAAAAGAATTGCGGAGGGCAGTAATACGCCTCGATGCGTCTACTCTGCCGGAAATTCAAATAAGAAGAAGAAGAAAGATGCTAAAAAGAGTAGTTGGAGGAAGTTCTGTGAAACACTAGGCCCTGAGACTTCTGTGAGGCAGATGTGGGCAGTCGTACACAGAATGGCTGGAATATATAAAAAAAGCTCGATTCCAGTGATTCAGAAGGGGGGGGTAGAAGCAGTAACCAATAAAGAGAAGGCAGACATGCTGGTGGAGGCATTTCAGGCAGTGCATAACTCTGGGAGTCTGGGGGAGGAGAGAGGGAGAAAGAGGTCTGAACTGCTATCGCAGAATGAGTGGAAGTTGAGAAGAAGCTCAGAAAATAATAATCCGATTAATTTGTATTTTACAATGAAAGAGTTAGGGGATGCTATCCAGGCTGGTGCAAATACGACGCCTGGCAGAGATGGATTATCCTATGAATTATTTAAGAATTTGGACGAATTTGTAATGATTGAAATACTGGGTTTGTTTAATAATGTGTGGCTAGAAGGCTGCTTGCCAAAGGAGTGGAAGCATGCCGTCATCATTCCTATTTTGAAGCCAGGTAAAGTAGCGGCTGACCCAGGGTCTTACCGACCCATAGCCTTGACGTCTGTATTGTGTAAAATTATGGAAAGGATGATTACTAATAGATTAGTTTACTTTTTAGAAAGTATGGATCTTTATGTTGAGTATCAGAATGGGTTTAGAAATGGCAGGTCTACAATGGAATCAGTAGCTGTTCTAGACCAGGACATTAGACAGGCTTTTGACAATAAGGAAGTAGTGATAAGTGTATTTTTGGATATTGAGAAGGCGTATGACTCTTTGTGGAAAGAGGGGCTGCTTTTGAAATTGTATGACCTAGGAGTTAGAGGGAGATTGTTTAATTGGATAAAGGATTTTCTATTAGACAGGACGATCCAAGTACGTGTGGGGGGGCAAACCTCAAAAACTGTAAAAATAGAAAATGGCACCCCGCAAGGAAGCGTGATTAGCCCGGTCCTCTTCGATGTGATGATTAATGACATTTTTGGGCAAATTGGAAAAGGATATGGGTTGTCTTTTTTGCGGACGATGGGGCCATATGGAAAAGAGGGAAGAATGTTGAGTATTGTTTAAAGCAGGTACAAAGAGCTCTGGGGGATGTAGAGGAATGGGGAGACAAGTGGGGTTTTAAAATATCCGCCTCTAAGTCTAATTATATGATTTTTGGTTTTAGAAAGAGGGTGCCTAGGGGAAGGCTGGTTATGTATGGATCTCCCTTAGAGAGAGTAAAGGTGTTTAAATTTTTGGGAGTTTGGTTTGACGAAAGATTGAATTGGGCTGTTCATATAGAGAAAATCCTGGCAAAGTGTGAAAGAATAGTGAATGTGCTGAGAAGTTTGGCTGGGAGTGGGTGGGGAGCGGATAGAGAGACCACGTGCATGATATACCAGGCGATGATCAGGTCAACAATTGATTATGGTTGTTATGTGTACGGCTCTGCGGCCAAGTTTAATTTGCGAAAGCTGGATGTGCTTCAGTGCAAGGCTTTGAGAATCTGCTGTGGAGCTTTTAAGACCACCCCTGCTTCAGCACTATTGGTGGAAATGGGGAAGTTGCCCCTAAACCTGAGGAGAGTAAAGTTAGGGCTACAGTACTGGGCAAAATTGAGTGGGACAAGTCTGTCCTTCCCAGCTAGGTGTTTACTTTCAGGAGATGGGGATAAGTATAAACCTTTTTTGGCCAGTATTGATCAGTGGGCCAGGAAGTTGAGACTGCATCAGGGGGGAGTGGCGGAGCACACTCGGTGGCTATCAGTGCCATTTTGGCTATTGCCTGATCGAGTCATTGAACTTAGGTTCTTGAAGGAGGAGGATAAGGGCGAGATTGTGGAGGAAATAGAGAGGTTCCTTCTGGAATCAGGGGCTCTGGAGGTGTACACTGATGGCTCTGTGGATCCTGAAAGTGGGAGGGCAGGATTTGGGTGGTGGGTGCCTTGGTTAGGGATCGGTAAGGGACAATGAATATCCGATGGCAGCTCAGTATTTGTGACAGAGTTGCTTGCCATCCTCTGGGCATTGTGGTGGGTGGAGGAAGTGGGACCAAGCCAGGTGATTATATGCTCTGACTCGGCTGCTGCACTGATGGCTCTGAGTGCAGGTGGGTCTAAAGCTCGCCCTGATCTCATTCAGGAAATAATGTTGGTTTTATATAGGATTGCGAAGGCAGGCTGGTCAGTGGAGTTTTGTTGGGTCCCGGGACACGCTGGGATTGCGGGGAATGAGATGGCTGACTCCCTTGCCAAACAGAGCCTGGGAAGGGAGGAAGAGATAGGTATTTCAATGGGAAGAGTAGAACTCAGAGATAAGATAAAGAAAGGAGTTGAGGATGAGTGGCAGGATGAGTGGGAAAGGGGGACCAAGGGAAGGCACTATTTCTCTCTGCAGCCTCGGGTCAAGATCAAGGTGGAGGGATATGGGTCAAGGAGTGATAGGGTGAAGATGTGTAGACTGAGGCTGGGGCACTGTGGGTTGAACAGTAGCTTGTTCATTGTGGGCAAACATCCAGATGGGGTGTGTGAATGTGGAGAGACTGAAACTGTCGGGCATGTCTTCCTAAAATGTGAAAGGTATAGGAAAGAGAGGGACATCTTTTATAAAAGTCTGGTAGAGCTGGGAGTATCTTCCTTCTCTCTTAAATCATTCTTTGGCATGGATAATGAGAACCACCAGTTGATCACAGAGGCAGTGCTGACATTTCTGCATGCTTCAGAGTTGTACCAGAGGATATAGCGTTAGTGTATGTATTAGTATTGGACAGGCAAGAGGAGCAGAGAAGAAGGAGAAAGTGTGAGTTGAAGAGGCCTAAAGATGGAACACCACTAGTGTAGTATAAGAAATGAGGAGGGAAGAAATACGCCAAGAAAGAAGAAGAAGAAGAAGAAGAAGAGATCATCAAAAGAAGTGCGGAGGGCAGTAATACGCCACGATGCGTCTAATCTGCCGGAAATTCAAAAGAAGAAGAAGAAGAAGAAGAAGATCTCATTGTGCATCTTGAAACAGGACTAATCAGTCCTGTTCAGACAGATGGACTAAACAACACATAGACTGAAGCCTGCATTTCTCAACCAAGATGCCTAAGGTGAGTGTCCACAACGGCTAGCTAGCTGTCCGCGCGGGGAAATTGTGAAGGTGTGGGTGATGCCTGTGCACCGCCGGCCAACGGGAGAGGGTCTATGAATTGTTGAATAGATACACAAATGTTCTAGAATGTTCTATTATGACATCATACTGTGACATCACAAATGTTCTAGAATGTTCTATTATGACATCATACTGTGACATCACAAATGTTCTCGAACGTTGCCAGACCATGCCTCCCACTGGTCGGCTGCAGTGATGACGAAGCCTTGCATCACGTGTCCCCTCTGGTACACGAGGAGGCAGCCGTCGCATCTTTTCACCTGTACAGCGCAATCTCTCAGTGGCGAGGAGTAACGCGTGGGAGGCTCACGCTGCCTCCGTTACTTCCTGATTCTGCTGTACAGACGTACCAACCGACCTGTAGGAGTCGCTGTCCACAACGTCCGATCCCCACCGGCTTTCCCACCCCCTAATACTGCCAATTGTATTAGTATGAACGACCAGCCAAGCCGGAAGCAATGCCGAGAGCTGGGCTCGAACCCAGCATCTCCTGCGTTAGTGGCGAGCGCCTTGCCCACTGCGCCACTTAGCCGCCCTCAAGCCGGTCGTTTTGATACCTTACACTTGTGTGTGGTGTGAAAGCTCTGGCAGGAGTTAGTGGACAAAAATCGGCGGAATAAATAATAAATAAATAAAAATAAATAGTATAGATTACAATAGTGTGGGTGGTCACCTCACTGTAATCAATGTGGACGGCCACCTCTTTCTCAGTAAGGCTCTCCTTGAGTGACTTCAGCCTCTGGAACTGGTGCTGGATGTTATACACATGAATGGCCAGTTTATTTACATGGTCCTGAGTGAGGTCAACAAGTTTGTCGATAGATGTGTGTGTCTTCTCCAGTGCTGTGTTTTTGACCTTCGTCTCCTCCAGTGCACCATCTACCATCTTTTCCCTTTTTTGTGATTTTACCTGTCCGGGTAACCCACTGGTCCCAGGAAATTATGTTTCCCTTGGTTGATGGATCAATAGTTGTAGGGAAGGTTTTACCTTGGCATTGAATGCACCTTCTGTACATGCATTCCATATCACTTGAGCTGCAGACACAGGACTCAACTATTTCAGTTGTGGATGGTGTGGCAACAATCCGAAGCTGGTGAAGCTTCTTGATTTTGAATTGTAAATTCTCATGGATTTTGCAGGCACAGGTTTCTCTTTGGGAAACGTTTGGTCTCACGGTCCAAAAGGGCTTCAGTCTGCAGAACTGAGCCCTTGAGAGTTTGTAGCGAGGATGCTGACTGAGAAATTTAACATGTAGTCTCTCCATAGTGTCAGTCAGTGCCCTCTTCCTGAACACTTGTCCTTTCTTGCGGACTTCCCCTGTTTTGCCATTGATGACAGTTGAGTTGTCATCCTGGTGCAAGAAACGACTCACAATATGTCCCATCAATCGTCTCTGGCTGTTGTTGGGCAGGGTCTTGGGCTCTCTCTGGTGGGTGGCTCTCTTCTCAATGGTGCCGATCAAAGGTGCTGGTCCTTTTTAGTTTTTTCTTGTAGCCTTCTAAGCTGCTTCGTTAGGTTAGAGTATTTTCGGGACTGGATTTCTAGTTGATCTTTTGTCGCCCTCAGTTTTGACCTCAGTGAGGTTATGGTTGCCTTCCTTTTTCTTCCTGCTTTGGGGGGTGGAGGTCTGCTCTGGTGTTGGGCAGTTTAAAGGTGGCTCGGGAGGGCTTGGTACTACCTGGACATCCTGCATCCTCCTTTTTCTTCTTGCTTGGGGGGTGGATGTCTGCTCTGGTGTTGGGCAGTTTGATGGCAGTTCTGGGGGGCTTGGTGGTACCGGTAGGCCTCCATCTTGCTCCGGTACCTGTGCGGCATCTGGCTCATTGATGGAGGGAGGGGTCAAATCCAAGAAGGCATTCAGTGTTTTCTTTTTAGCATAATGCCTGTTCGAATTTTCTCTCCATTGTTTTTGTTTCCTTTCATATTGTTTGGAGGTAAGATCTTCCATTTTCTTGATCTTACCATTTTCCTTCCGTTTTTGATATCTAGAAATGGAAAGGAAGCATACCATAAAATTAGGAAAAACATATATCGACAGACCCTACACTAGTGTGTGTGCATATGTGTGTCCTACAGTAGGGTTATCCCTGTGTGTGTGTGTGTGTGTCCTACAGTAGGGACTGAATGGCTTACAAAGTGCAAGTGTGTACACATCCTCTAGTAAGGGCCAGAAAGCTGGACATCCTATCAACTAAATGGCTTGTATGAGGCTTCCTATATACTAGCATGTTTGCTAATGACTGTACCATTTCCAACCCCCCTAACCTCTCTCTCCTTCCTTCCTTCCTGTTTTTTTTTTTTTTTTTATCCACTCTCTCATTTTCTATTTTTCTCCCATCCCAATTTTTTATCATCCAATTCAACCCTCCCCTGTCTCGAATGCTGTTTCTTGCCTCCCACAAGCCGGCTGCAATGTGGACTAAGTCATACATAGCACAAGTCCCCTCCGATACTCGAGGTAACAACAGTCGCATCTTTTCACCTGCGCGGCGCGATCTTTCAGCGTCAGGGGTCTGCGCTTTGGAGGGGCGCCGCCCCCATCGCTTCCTGATTCTACTGTGCAGGCGCACCAACCGACCTGTAGGAGTCGCTGTCCACAACGCTCGATCCCCACCCATCAGTTTCCCACCCCCTAATACTGCCAATGTGTATTAGTACGGACGACCTAAACTAAACTGAAAGCAATGTGGAGCAATGGGCTCGAACAGGCGAACCCAGCGTCTTCAGTATTCGTGGTGAGCGCCTTGCCCACTGCACCACGTAGCACTCTCTCTCCTTCCTTCTGTACTTGTCTAGCAGGTCAGGGTTGTTGTAAACCTTTTCTCTGAATTTTGCTAGCCTAGCCTTTGCTAACGCTTTCTTTTTCTCAGTGGCTGACAGTCTGCAATTAAACAGGAAAGTTAGTAAATTACATCAAAATGAACTGTTGATGATACACATATTATTACTATGTAATTACAACCTTATGAACACTTAATGTTGAAGTGTTACCAATTATTACTATTTAATGACAAAGTTATGTGATGTGTTAACAAATTCTCATTGCCGAAGAGAAGTTCTCATTAACACCCATTAAAATGTTGCGGTATATGAGAAGTGTGTTGCAGAGGATGAGAGGAGTTAGCATTTTTAGCTAACAATGGAGAAGCCATGATGACATCGGCAAAAAAAATTCATGGCACATGTTAGGAATGTATTAACCTTTGTATTGATCAAATATTAATGATCAAAACTTTTTTCAAACAAGTAATACGTCATGTTTCATCAATTTTGTCGTGTACAAGGGCTGAAGCGGGAAGTTAGAACTTTTAAGTGTTAACCATTGAGGTGACTTCACTTACCTTGTAGCCATCTTCTAGCTTGTCTTCTTTGTGATGCATCATGGGACAATACAACTTTATTTAAAAAATACTGTGGTCTTAAGAGGAAGGTGAACACTGTTGCGGAGAATGAGAACTGCATCCATGGACATTATGTGTTATGGTTTGTAAACAACCCCAACAGCACGACACAGACAGGTAGTTCAGAGTTAGCCAAAAACGAAGGGCGTATTTATTTACAACAGAAAAGAGCAAAAAAACAACATAAAGCATTCAGGGGGAATGTCCTTGAGCAGAGTCGGCTCTGCAGCTCGGCCCAGAGCAGAGTTGCCTCTGTGGCCCTGGCTCTGCAGCTTATTGTATATCCACTCGGGGAGGAACAGAGAAAAAGAGAATGTCAATAAACGAACGTAGGGATTACGAGGCAGTCCAGTAATAAAGCAGAGTCCAGTACTAACACAAAGTGACACTTCTTCAGTGTTTACGAAACACACAAAAAACAGAAAGAAGGTCTTGAGTCCAGGAAAAAACGAGGAAAAACAGAGCATTAAAAATATACTTCCAAAAACTCACCAAGGGGCGAAGTGAGATACGAGGCACGGGTACACGGAGGCAGAGAGGGGCAACAGCGCAGACTTCCAAGGGCGTACTGGAGAAACAACGGAGAAACAACACAGGAGGAACAAGCAGCTGGTGGTGGTGAGCAAAGCGACCCGACACTGAACGTTCAGAAACCCAGAGTATATAAGGGCTCCCTTCGAGCTGATTTGAAACTCCCTTCAGGTGCGTGAAGGTAATTGGTACCTGGAAGTGTGCGGTACTGGGCCAGCCCTCACATTATGTTTTCCACAAAAAAATCATTAATTTGTCAATTTAATTGTATAATTCATCAGAATTTCCTTGATGACACAAATAAATAAACAATATTAATAAAGTTTTAAAGAAACATTTTGAGTTTATTAAATATAAAATTAAGTCAATGGTCCATAGAAATCAATGTGGACGCATTGCGCTAATGAACATTTAATCACAAAATGAATCACGAAAATATTAAAATAATTAATTGTTATGAGTAAACAACTCATTGTACAAGAAAGAGCACATTTTTATGTACATCATTATACCCCTCTCTGCCAGCTCTATTTGTCTATGGAGAAGTTCCCCTTCTTTGCAGGGCTATAACTTTTTAAATTGTATTGCTAAATTGACATTACTATGGCCCATTCAACGTCAATTATCTATCTCGTTCAGGACGTAGGAACGTTATACTTTTTCATTCACATATTCATACCAAAATACGGTCTAAAGTATAAGTATGTTTTTATTTTTATTTTTATTTTTTACTTTCTTTTTTTTCCCTCCAGAACGTGATTTATAGCCCTAAATGCATTATATTTATGATCAAATACGGTTTGATAGCGATCTGCGCGAGATAAAAAATGTCAAATGGACGTGCTTCTAGAAGTTACTACTTATCATCTGATGTTGACCGTATGGGGGGGGGGGGTCGTTTATAATTCCGTGGCCAACGTTAGATGATTCATCTAGTGTGGGTGATATGATCATTAGTGCAGTTAGTATCGAACACGTTAAAAAAAAACGCTAAAACTCACCGTAGCTTCCTCGTAGCGTTGGGCGATGAGCGTGGAGCAGAAATATTCCTATTATGGGATGTTGAAATATGCGATCCATCTCCAGGTTGTATAATAGTATATACGTCCAAATCATGTTGTTTATCGAGTTATTGGTAACGGATTGCTATCCATTGTGTCTAGCTCGAGTCCCCCGGGACTATTAGCGAGTGATCGGACCGAATTGGAATGAGCACCAGCTTCCGTTTCCGGTTTCCGGTTTGGGCGATCCGCTGATCGGCCACCAGATGGCGCTCTTGAACCGTTGGAGAGTTGAGAGGGGATCAACAGTAGATCTCAAGTCTCCGGGGGAGAAATATGATTGCGATCACAGATTTTTTAAATATTGATTTCAATGACGTGTTACGGCGTCATTGGCAGAATTAGCATGGCGGGGAATGACGAGTTTAGGCATCTCTGGCAGAGAAAGTGTTAATATTATGTTTTGTTTACTTGAATAAATGCTAACCTTTATTTAGAAAAGATCACGGCCATGGTAAATCATT
Organism: Notolepis coatsorum; assembly: GCF_963971535.1. Taxonomy (NCBI): domain Eukaryota; kingdom Metazoa; phylum Chordata; class Actinopteri; order Aulopiformes; family Paralepididae; genus Notolepis; species Notolepis coatsorum. The sequence goes on from NC_140165.1 coordinate 264,656,473, forward strand.
GATTTCATGAGAATGACCCAGATATCCCTAGGATATTATTATTACAGTATCTTTGTATGATTTTGTTTATTGCATTTTTCTACAATAAGTAGTACAACATAATGGAATATTAAAGCACTACTTTGTATATATTTTTGTCAGAATAAACCACTGCCAGTAGAGCAAGGCTGAATATGAGTATGGAGGTGGTGTCTGTGTGTATATTCACAAAGATACCAAATGCATCAACCGTACTGACCTTAACCATGACAAAATTTAAACTGTTTGGATTGAAATCTTATTCGAAAGGGCGAAATCAGTACTAGTAGGCACAATCTATAGACCGCCAGAACAGAGTGGCTTCTATGACACACTTGATGGGTGTTTAGCTGGGGTGGACGGTCTAGAAAAGATTAGTATTGGGGACTGGAACACGGATATGCTACGTAAAGCAGCACCCGTCTTCAAGGCCTTCAGTAGGTTTTGTGATCTGCACGGTTTCAGCCAGCTAATCACCCAACCCACAAGGGTATGTGATTCAACACAAACCACCATTGACCTCATTCTGACCTCTGACAAGTCCATGATCTCCAACAAAGGGGTTATGCATGCGCGTTAAGTGATCATTATATGATTTTCTGTACCCGCAAAAAGCTAAAACAAAAGGCTGACTGTCACAAAACATACGGTTATCCTATAACCATAGTTATATGAGTATAGCGAGCGCTCTGCTCGTAGTGGAACATATCCTATATCCAGTCTAGTACTGAATACATTTCTTCACATGTACACACCCATCCGCCTGGCCACACCCCCATCCGCTCCTCTACATAAGCGGGATGTGGCCATACTAACAGCTCCTTCCCAAGTCTTTCACCACCGAAGGCGAAGACCACGGGGTCCTCAGTGAGTCCGAGCAGTACGCTCACTATACTCATATAACTATGGTTATATGATAACCGTATGTTATATATCGTATTAGCTTACGCTCTGCTCATAGTGGAACACAGGAGCTGAGCAGAGCGGAAGCTCGACAAATGTACCCGCTGAGGCCCCCCACAACCATCAGAACCGGGGAGGACCCAGCCCCCGGACCCCCCTAGTGGAGGACGGGAGGGAATCGGATCCGACTGTGCAAAGAGGGTTTAGCAACTCAAACGCACAGGGTGAGCAGATCGTGGGACTTACCTTCCCACAGAAGAACCCACTGTCAAAGATGATGTCGTAGTCAGAGTGCCAGGGCCTGCTATTCTCACGGCTACGCTAATGGTCGTAGCACAAGCTAACAGCTAACCCTAGGCTAACTGATAGCATCAAGCTAACGTTACCAGCCGAGCGAAGCCGGTAGCTAACAACGTAGCTAACAGCTAACTGGCTAACAGTTAGCTCAAGCCGGCTATCGCTAGCCACTAGCTCACGCAGAAGCAAGCTAAGCGGCTACCACTGAAAACTGCACAACGTGAGAAAAGCAATACAGGCCAACACTTCAGACAGCCGCTGTCTTTTCCTCTTCTCATCCGAAGAAAAGAAGGGTGTTTACCAGACACAGCGGTCCCCGCAACAAGTCCCTCGCGGACTATAGCCGATTTGAGCATGGAGATATTCTCATAATGAACACCAAGCTCACCTCCCTCGCACCGGGTGCTTTTCATCTTGAAAATCGGGCCAGCACGGCGACAGTGGGTATCCGTTTGTCCAGATACCCGGGGAATTGAACCGCAGATTGGGAATGACGGTCCCAGGAAAACAAAGCTCTTACTTGAGGAGGAGCTAATGTTAACGTGGGCATCAAACCAGAACCCCCTCCACGCCGCTAAGTGGCAGCGAAAAAGGATACCAGCCTGGAGCCGGCCTTCGTAAGCTGTGTAGTTGTTCCCCCCACAACCGACACACCTGGCGCCCGCGTCGCAAAAACATCACCCGCCCCAGAGAGGCCATCAGCCCTCACATGGCCGAGCGACTCCCAATCAAAGTGTCCAACTGCAGAGCCGGAGGCAATGCCGGCGGGGATTGCTCAGCGACGCGAGCCCCTAATACGAAGCGCCGGTGGAAGTCACAATGATCATCATCTTCTAGACACTCCGGTGGTGAAGACATTATCGCTGTATTTCCTCGAAAATAGTGAGAGAGAAAACAAAGATATAATGTCAACGCAGCTCCTTCTCTTCAACGTAGCTCCTTTCCAACTATTTCGGCACTAAACTCAAGTAGTGTATAGAGACACTTGTCGATGGTGAAAATAAGGAAGGAGCTGTTAGTATGGCCACATCCCCGCTTATGTAGAGGAGCGGATGGGGGTGTGGCAAGGCGGATGGGTGTGTACATGTGAAGAACATGTTCCACTACAAGCAGAGCGTAAGCTAATACGATATATAACAGTCACATCTAGGGACCTCAAAACCTACTCTAGAGAGGCCTTTAACCAAGAAATGGAGAGCATGGACTGGTCAGTGGTACACAGGTTGAAGAAACATGGCTTGGATTCAAAATCAAATTCACAACAACAGTTAACAACATGGCACCCCTAAGAACCACCAGGGTTAAAAATCGCGCTGAGCCATGGATGCACACTGAAATATTGACCGCTATGAAAACCAGAGACAGAAAATGCTCTGAACTTCATAAAAGTCAGACAAAGCTTACCAAAAGCGCAAACAGTGAACTCCAAGCCCACATGGTTGAACAAAAAATTCAAAGAAACAGACTAAGAAATGACGTAAACACCATGATCAAAACCGCACAATAAAATGTCATCAATGACAAAACCGAGGAAAACAAAAACAAACCCTGCGAACTTTGGAAATTACTCAACAACCAACTAGGCCGCAGCAAAAAACTAAACATAAAAAACATAAAGACAGAAAACACGCTCATCACAGACAAACTGGATGTGGCCAAATACCTAAACATATTCTTTACAAACATAGCCACAACACTGGTTAATAAACTACCCTCCACTCAGGGCATTATGGGGTAGAACTGGAACACATAGCATACTACAAAAACCTAGGGGTCCGCAAAGACGACTTCAAACTGACAATGGTAACAACAGATGAGGTACTAAAAAAACTGGCACCCTCCAACCTAACAAGGCCACTGGCCATGACAACATCCCCTCCAAATTCCTCAGAGACTCAGCAGCCGCCATCACCCCAGTCATCACACACATAATAAACCTCTCCATACAACAGGGACACGTCCCCAAGGACTTCAAAATTGCGAGAGTGACCCCCCTCGACAAAAAGAGCAGCAAATTAGACCCAGGCAACTATCACCTTGTTTCTATTCTTACCTCCATCTCGAAAGTCATGGGAAAAATAGTCTACGAACAGGTCGAAAAGTACCTAGCGGGAAAAAATCTAATCTACGAATTCCATTCTGGCTTCAGAACATCCCACTCCACTGACACATGCCTTCTCTATTTGAACGACGACATCAAACAAGAGGTGGACGCGGGCAAATACTGCGGCATGGTCATGCTGGACCTACAAAAGGCCTTCGACACTGTCAATCACTCCATTCTGATTGACAAGCTAAAAGCAATTGGTTTTTTGATAGTTTATTAGTGAGCTGGATGCAATCCTACCTTGAGGGGAGAGAACAAATGGTGGAGGTAAACGGTACTCTACCCCCCCCCCCCCTCACAGTGAGCTGTGGTGTTCCACAAGGAAGCATACTAGGACCGCTACAGTTCCTAATTTATGCAAATGACATGTCGTCAGCTTGTGACTGCAACTTGTTCTTGTTCGCGGACGACTCAGCCCTGCTGGTCTCTGACAAGAACAAGTTACAGGTTGAAAAAACCCTCAGCTCAGAACTCGGCAGAATCTGCACCTGGCTCGCTGATAACAAACTATCATTACACCTGGGTAAAACAGAGTCCATTCTCTTCGGATCAAATAACAAACTCAGCAAGACCGACGGTTTCTCAGTTACAGTGGGTGACAATATTGTCACAAGGGGAAAAAAAAGTCAACCAACAAACTAGATTCCTGTACTGATCTCCTCTCTGGTAAACAAGAATACCCTGAAGACTCTGGCAGGAGCACTCATTCAAGGGTACTACGACTATGCTTACACCTCATGGTACCAAAGCACCTCAAAGGCGCTAAAAACAAGATTACAAACATCACAAAACAAACTGGTCAGATTACTACTTGACCTTACTCCTAGAACCCACCTCACCCCTGCCCACTTTGACTACCTAGGATGGCTTAGAGTAGACGGCAGAGTACAGCAACTTGCAATGGGCCTGGTCTACAAGATACACTACACCACTAAGGTACCCATGTACATGTCAAAATACTTCCCAAAGGTCAGTGAATACCACGACCACAACACCAGAGGGAGCTCAACAAATCATGTTAAACCCAGATTCGGCTCAAAGAAGGGACTAAACATGTTTCGCAAATTATGCCACATCAATGTGGAACGCCCTACCCACAGCCGTAAAATTATGTGAATCCCTACCCACTTTCAAAACCACTCTCAAAGAGCACCTACGGGAGACTGCAATTCGAAACTGGCCCCTGTAAATGTACAGTAAATGTCCTAACCCAATAATACACAAGACCCTCTTCTTGGGACCAAGTAAGGTTTTGTCGATATTCCAATGTACAGTTTTGCTTGTACAGTTTCCCCCACCCCTCCCTACCCAACCCCACCCCGCCTACCCAACCCCCCCCCCCAACCACCTCCAATGTACAGTTCCCCCCCCCCACCCCACCTACCCAACCTCCAATGTACAGTTTCTACGTCAAATGTATATACTCTCTTTTTTAGACTTTTTTGTATCACAAACAGTACTGTATTTGTAAATCTGGTATGTCATAAATGTATAGATGTAGCAGTACTGTCTATCTATATGTTGTGTATGTCATATATGTTATGATGAATTGAAAATGGGGGACCCTGATGTAAACAAGACGAAAGTCTTTCTCTGGTCTGCATCCCCTTAACAATTGTGTGTATTGAGCTGTACTGTATTGTACCCATCTGTTAATAAAGTTTTCAATCAATCAATTCAATTCAATCAATCAATAAATAATGTCTTATCTCTCCATCATTCACAGATCCACAGCGCACTCTTGCCTGTGTATCACTTGTACCGACTCAGATTCCCCTAAATCTGAGGCCGGTAACAAATTCCATAAACTGATATTTAAATTTTATTTAACCAGGTAGGTAAATTAAGAACAAATTCTTATTGACAATGAAGGCCTGGTGAGAGGACAAAAGGGCCTCTCGGAGGGTAACAGGGAAAGGAGACCAAATGTGTTAATAAAATAAAATAGATAGAGAGAAATAATTAAAACGCAAACAACCAAATACAATTATAAGGTAGATGAAACCGTTAAAAGGCTGGGTGACAGTTGCAGGTGTGTGTAAACAACTATAAACTGAGATGGGACGAGCGTCCTCTAGCGCAGAGCCAACACTTTTCACTCTGACTGTCTGCTGCCTCTGCTGCACAGGCATCACATTAATTTAACATTGTGCAAATTGCTGCAATAATGCAATACCATTAGTGATGCACCGATGTGAAAATTGTGGCCGATACCGATAACCAATATTAATATTGCTGTTCTGGCCGATACCGATATTTACCGATGTCGATATCTCTGTATAGAAAACACTTTTTTATGATAATCAAATAAAGAGCTATTTTCCAAAACGAATTTTTTTTTTTTTACTTTTGTAACTTATTTTCAGAAATTACTGATATTTTGAAACTATTCAACACATTGAGTGCCACGCCCCTTCCGGGAAGTGACCCCTTCATTGCCGTCCATTAACTCCATGTAAACGTAGTTGTAGTTTGTAGAGCTAAACCTATATTTTATAGTATAGCTATGGGTCTAATAACGCTGTAGAGTCTCAGTGAGTTGCTTCTGGTCAATGTGCAAAAAACAGATTATTTTTTCATCCGTTCATTTCCGTTTTATACCGTTTTGAATATGAATATAGTTTGGTTGCTTCTGAGTAATTCCAGGGAAAATACGTGAAAATTGCGTTTTTGTGTAATAAAAAAAACACAAAATTTTTCGCCTGATTATCGGATCTTCCTGAAATCAACGCTAGATTATCAGTATTATCCTTCCTCGTGAATACATGAAATGCGCCCTGGAGCACGGCGCTCCCCCCCCCCCCCCCCCCCCTCCTGCAACCCAACGGCAGACAGCCACACACATAAAACACAGATAGCTTCAATCGCAGTAGTGATGCACCGATGTGAAACTTTAAAAAAAAAAAATTTATATCGGCCCTATCTTGATATCGGACCGATACCGATGTGTATATATCGGCCGATATATCGTGCATCACTAAGATCAAAGCAAGCTTTCATATATAGTGTCCTTACCTGGTATCTGATGTAATGCAAAAAAAATAATCCAATTATCTCATCGCCATTCCAGTTATCCACAGCGATCCTGTCTCCGACGTTGTTGGGCATTGCACTTCAACGGGCGGGCGGGGTCAGTAGTCCAAACCATCCCTACAAGCGTGTGTTTTGCCGGAGTTTTTAGGACCACCCCCATGCCGCAGTTCGGTAGAGAAAATAAACTAACCCGTTTCTAACGGGGTGCAATAATGGCCGAAGGCGTTAGAGGGCGGTATAAGACCGTCTGCCAGCTCAGACACACTCAGAACAGTATGCATAAGGTGCCCCACTGAATTATGAATGGCAATAGCGAATAAAATAAATACTGTGAGAAAACCGTAGATCTACGTTTCCGGCACTCAACAATTGGGCAACAGAAACGTAGTTCTACGCTTTTGGCCAAAACATGAAAAAAAATGAAAAAAAATGTAATAATTTTTTTTAATATCGGCCCTATCTTGATATCGGACCGATACCGATGTGTAAAAAAACTGCCATATCGGCCGATATTATATCGGCGGCCGATATATCATGCATCACTAGTTCTGGTTGATCCCATGTAAACCCAAATACACCCAAATCAAAGGTATATACCATATACACATAGTCTTACCCCGAAAATGCGATTGTTACAAAACGGTTGGTTTAGGTCCGGCAAAGTAAGAAACTGTGATTGTTACAGAAACATGTTTCAGGTTCGGTAAAATAGACATAGGAGGTCCTTACTTTAGCCAGAAGGTAATCCAAAAAGAATAATTACAATGATCCCATCGGTGATCGCGATTACTCGTTTATATGTAATAATTACACGTGTTTACGGGACAGTATATGTAGTGGCCGACTGTCATTCCTGGGTGTGTTGACAGTCGTCCACGATGCACCCGCTATTGCCTTTTCACACTGTACCAAAGTTGTAGATGTTAAATGAGTTGAATGTCCACAGTTGCTCCTCTTAAGGTGTATGGGGTTTATTGTTGTCCAAATGTAAGTGATAGTGAATTAAAAGTTACACAGAACAGTCGTCAGTTGCTCCGTGGTTGGTTCCAACAGTAAAACAGTGAAACAGTGTTTGAAGGTAAGTCCTCCGCAGGTGCACAAGATTCCATTGATCACCATGGCCATTTATAGGAGTGGGCTGCAATGGGTGGTGAGCCCTCTAGTGGCCAAACATAAATAAGACAGTATAAAGGTTCTAATATATATATATAATATAATATATATATAAATAATAAATAATATAATAATATATAGATCCACCAAGTCGGTTTCTGCCTCTACACACCGGCCCCTTAATTGTGCACCAAAACACAATTATAAAATTATATATATATATCAAAGAGGCAAAGAAGCCGACACAGTCAATGCCAATGTCCTCAATAATAAACAACATGAAATCACAATTTTAAACATAAAGAAACTTGACTGGGTCCTGTGGTTTTCACCTGTTGTCCCTGAGCATGGGAAGAACAAATCAGTTAGTGATTCAAGTAACAGATAAGGTAACTCAATAATATTCAATTTTTTTTTCCTTTTCTTTTTTTTTTATATAACAAACAGTATTTTTTATGTTTGGCGAGTGATGATGGAGAAAGAGACATTACAATTACCTAGAAGCGAGGGGAGATTGATTGATTGATTGAAAACGTTATTAACAGATTGCAGAATGGGTACAATACAGTACAGCTCAATACACACAATTGTTAAGGGGATGCAGACCAGAGAAAGACTTTCGTCTTGTTTACACCAGGGTCCCCCATTTTCAATTCATCAGGACATATATGACATACATGACATACAGATAGTCAGTACTGCTACATCTATACATTTATGACATACCAGATTTGCAAATACAGTACTGTTTGTGATACAGAAGGAGTCAAGAAAAGGGAGTATATACATTTGACGTAGAAACTGTACATTGGAGGAGGTTGGGTGGGGGGGGGTTGGGTACACTGGGATATTGACAACCATACTGGGTAATTTACATTGGAGGTGGTTGGGGGGGGGGGGGCACACTGTATAAACAAGCAAAACTGTACATTGAGGGGGGGGAGACTCTGTACAAACAAACAAAATTGTACATTGGACTATTGACAAAACCATACTAGGTAAATGACTGTACATTGGAGGGGGTTGGGTTAGGATATTTACAGGGGCCAGTGTTGAATTGCAGTCTCCCGTAGGTGTCTCTTGAGAGAGGTTTTGAAAGTGGGTAGTGATCCACATTCCTTTACAGCTTTGGGTAGGGCGTTCCACATTGATGTGGCATAATTGCGAAACGTGTTTAGTCCCTTATTTGAGCCGAATCTGGGTTTAACATGATTTGTGGAGCTCCCTCTGGTGTTGTGATCGTGGTATTCACTGACCTTTGGGAAGTATTTTGCCATGTACATGGGTACCTTGGTCGTGTAGTGTATCTTGTAGACCAGGCCCATTGCAAGTTGCTGTACTCTGTCATCTACTCTAAGCCATCCTAGGTTGTCAAAGTGGGCAGGGGTGAGGTGGGTTCTAGGAGTAAGGTCAAGCAGTAGTCTGACCAGTTTGTTTTGAGATGTTTGTAATTTTGTTTTTAGCGCCTTTGAGGTGCTTTGGTACCATGAGGTGCAAGCATAGTCGTAGTACCCCTGAATGAGTGCTCCTGCCAGAGTCTTCAGGGTATTCTTGTTTACCAGAGAGGAGATCCGGTACAAGAATCGAGTTCGTTGGTTGACTTTTTTTATTACATTGGATGCCATTTTGTCACAGGAGAGATTAGCCTCTAGGATGGAACCCAGGTAGGTAATTTCATCTTTCATTGTGACAATATTGTCACCCACTGTAACTGAGAAGCCGTCGGTCTTGCTGAGTTTGTTATTTGAACCGAAGAGAATGGACTCTGTTTTGCCCATGTGTAATGATAGTTTGTTATCAGCGAGCCATATGCAGATTCTGCCTAGTTCCGAGCTGAGGGTTTTTTCAACCTGTAACTTGTTCTTGTCAGAGACCAGCAGGGCTGAGTCGTCCGCAAACAGGAACAAGTTGCAGTCACAAGCTGACGACATGTCATTTGCATAAATTAGGAACAGTAGCGGTCCTAGTATGCTTCCTTGTGGAACACCACAGCTCACTGTGAGAGGGGGGGATAGGGTACCGTTTACCTCCACCATCTGTTCCCTCCCCTCAAGGTAGGATTGCATCCAGCTCACTGATAGACTATCAAAACCAATTGCTTTTAGCTTGTCAATCAGAATGGAGTGATTGACCGTGTCAAAGGCCTTTTGTAGGTCCAGCATGACCATGCCGCAGTATTTGCCTGCGTCCACCTCTTGTTTGATGTGGTCATTCAAATAGAGAAGGCATGTGTCAGTGGAGTGGGATGTTCTGAAGCCAGATTGGAATTCGTAGATTAGATTTTTTTCCGCTAGGTACTTTTCGACCTGTTCGTAGACTATTTTTTCCATGACTTTCGAGATGGAGGTGAGAATAGAAACAGGGCGGTAGTTGCCTGGGTCTAATTTGCTGCCCTTTTTGTGCAGAGGGGTCACCCTCGCAATTTTGAAGTCCTTGGGGACGTGTCCCTGTTTTATGGAGAGGTTTATTATGTGTGTGATGATTGGGGTGATGGCGGCTGCTGAGTCTCTGAGGAATTTGGAGGGGATGTTGTCATGGCCAGTGGCCTTGTTAGGTTGGAGGGCGCTCAGTTTATTGAGTACCTCATCTGTTGTTACCATTTCCAGCTTGAAGTCGTCCTTGCGGACCCCTAGGTTTTTGTAGTAAGCTACTATGTGTTCTACCCCATAAAGCCCTGAGTGGGAGGGTAGTTTGTTTACCAGTGTTGTGGCTATGTTTGTGAAGAAAATGTTTAAGTAATTGGCTACATCCAGCTTGTCTGTGATGAGCGTGTTGTCCGTTTTTATGTTTATGTTTGAGAATCTGGTTTTAAGTTTTTTACTGCATCCTAGTTGATTATTGAGTAATTTCCAAAGTTCACGTGGTTTGTTTTTGTTTTCCTCAGTTTTGTCATTGATGAAATTCTTTTTTGCAGTTTTGATCATGGAGTTTACGTCGTTTCTTAGTCTGTTTCTTTCTAGTTTGAGTTCAGTCACGTGGGCTTGGAGTTCACTGCTCGTGCTTTTAGTAAGCTTTGACTGACTTTTACGAAACTCAGAGCATTTTTTGTCTCTGGTTTTCATAGCGGCCAGTATTTCGGAGTGCATCCACGGCTCAGCGCGATTTTTTACCCTGGTGGTTCTTAGGGGGGCCATGTCGTTTAGTATTGTTGAGAATTTGGTTTTGAAACCAAGCCATGTTTCTTCAACCAGTGTACCATTGAGTTCATCTGACCAGTCCAGGCTCTCCAGTTCAAGGTTAAAGGCCTCGCTAGAGTAGGTTTTGAGGTCTCTAGATGTGACTGTTTTGTGGCAGCCAGCCTTTTGTTTTAGTTTTTTGCGGGTACAGAATATCATATAATGATCACTTAACCCGCATGCTATAACCCCTTTCTTGGAGATCTTGGACTTGTCGGAGGTCAGAATGAGGTCAATGGTAGTCTGAGTTGATTCACATACACGTGTGGGTTGGGTGATTAGCTGGCTGAGGCCGTGCAGATCACAAAACCTACTGAATGACTTGAAGACGGGTGCATCTTTTCGTTGCATATCCGTGTTCCAGTCTCCAATAAGAATTTTGTCTACATCCTCAACTCCAGCTAAACACCCATCCAGTGTATCATAAAATTCACTATGATCTGGCGGCCTGTAGACTGTGCCAACCAGTAGGGATTTCGCCCTTTCGAATAGGATTTCCACCCATACAGTTTCAATTGATTTATGATTCAGGTCATTTCTGTTGATGAATTTGGTGTCCTTGTGTATGTACATACAGACACCACCTCCATGTTTGTTCCTATCATTCCTAATTATTGAGTAGTTCTCAATCTCTATCTCTGGATCTTTTACAGAATCGTCAAGCTTAGTTTCTGAGAAGCACAGTATGTTTGCCTTACCATTTATGAATAATTGTTTGATTTCATCCAATTTGTTTTTTAAGCTGTTAATGTTAATGTGAAAAATGTTCAGTCCATTGGCGTTGGTTATTTCATTGATGTTGGCAGGTTCGAAGTATTGTTCGTTTGTGATCTGTTCCTCTGTGTGGGGCTGGGGGGCTTTGTTGTTGAGGGTGGGAAGGGGGGAGGGGGGGTCGGGTCCCGCTCCGTGCTGGAACAACAAAGAAGGGGGGAGGGGGGGGGGAGGGTCCCGCGCCGTGCTGGAACAACAAAGGACTCGTTCCTGGATGTTTCCGTTGTTAGCTCTGCTAGCTAGCCGGCTATCGGGCGTCGAGATGTTTAAATCCCGCGTCGAGTTGGTCGTCATGGTTTCGACCCTCGGTTCACCTCCTCTCGTCTCTGCCTCACGTGTGCTCGTCTGCTGCGGCGTCATTGGGGAACAGTTGCCGTCCGCGCAGTGGATGTTGCCACGGGTCGAGTTGTTGATGTTGCTGTTGGTCGCGATGGAAACCACCTTCGCTTCTTGCGCTGCCAGACCAAGTCTTCTCGCCTGAGTTCTGGTCAAGACCGGGCCTGGGTTTAAATGAATGTCTCCCGAAAGTAGTAGAACCAGGATGATCATGGTCCTACGGTCCAATCTGCCATTCGGGGGTAAGTTCTTACGTGCCGGGCTCGCTGTTAGTAGCGTGTGTATAGCCGCCGTTCCGACGTGTAGATGTTTCTTTTCAGAGCCATTGAGAAGGTAGAAGTCACTGTGGGTCTCGTTAAATCCGTTTTCACTTCTCTCCACTTCTGTTAGATGTTGCTTCATTGATGAATTGAGGTATAAATCCGTAATCCATATTATGAGGAGGAGAAAATGTGCACAAAACCTTGTTGTTTTGGATCGATGGTGAGAGCTCTCTGTAATGCGACTGCTCATGACTGCGCCGGAAACCAACATTCTGTTGGAGCTGTTTTATCCAACCACCATCCACCCACATAAACCTTCCCCTCCTCCATCCTCCTCTCTCCTCATCTCCCCTCTCCTTATATTTATTCTCCTCTCTTTTCCTATTCTCTCCTCCTCTCTTCTCCTCTCCTCTCTTCTCCTATTTTCTCTCTCCTCTCTCCTCCCACTCTCATCTCATCTACTCTCTTCTCCTCTCATCTCCCATTTTCTCTCATCTCTCCTCTCCTCTCTTCTCCCCACCTCTCCTATTTTCTCTCTCCTCTCATCTTATCTCCTCTCGTCTCTCTCCTCTCCTTTCCTCTCCTCTCTCCTATCCTCTCTCCTCCCCTCTCTTCTCCTATCCATGTTTCTCTCTCCTCTCTTCTCTCCTCCCCTCTCATTTCCTCACCCCACCCCTTTTCTTTTCTCCTCTCCTCTCTTTTCTCCTCTAATGCTATGAATGAATGAATGAATGAATGAATGAATGAATGAATGAATGAATGAATGAATGAATGAATGAATGCATGAATGAATGAATGAAAACTTTATTTAACAGATTGCAGAATGGGTACAATACAGTACGGCTCAATACATACAATTGTTAAGGGGATGCAGACCTGAGAAAGATGTTTGTCTTGTTTCCATCAGGGTCCCCCATTTTCAATTCATATAGACATTTATGACATACACAACATACATGACATTTATGGCATAGGGACATATAGGTATTTAGTACTGATACATTTGTGACATAACGGTATTCAAATATACAGTACTGTTACCCCTAGATCCTGACAGAGTATATACATATGATGGGGAGGGGACTGTACATTAGGAGGGGGTGGGTGGGTGGGAGGGAAATATACATACGGCGGGGAGGGAATATATACATGCGGTGGTGAGGAGACTGTCTATTAGGAGGTGGTGGGGGTTTTGGGCATTTACGGTGGCCAGTTTCGAATTGCAGCCTCCCGTAGGTGCTCTTTAAGAGCGGTTTTGAATGTGGGCAGGGATTCACATTCCTTTACAGCTTTGGGTAGGGCGTTCCACATTGTTGTGGCATAATTGCGAAACGTGTTTAGTCCCTTGTTTGAGCCGAATCTGGGTTTAACATGATTTGTTGAGCTTCCTCTGGTGTAGTGGTTGTGGTATTCACTGACCTTTGGGAAGTATTTTGACATGTACATGGGCACCCCGGTCGTATAGTGTATCTTGTAGACCAGGCCCATTGCAAGTTGCTGTACTCTGTCGTCTACTCTAAGCCATCCTAGGTTGGCAAAGTGGGCAGGGGTGAGGTGGGTTCTGGGGTTCAGGTCAAGTAGTAGTCTGACCAGTTTGTTTTGTGATGTTTGTAATTTTGTTTTACGCGCCTTTGAGGTGCTTTGGTACCATGAGGTGCACGCATAGTCATAGTACCCTTGAATGAGTGCTCCTGCCAGAGTCTTCAGGGTATTCTTGTTTACCAGAGAGGAGATCCGGTACAAGAATCTAGTTCGTTGGTTGACTTTTTTTATTACATTGGATGCCATTTTGTCACAGGAAAGATTTGCCTCTAGGATGGAACCCAGGTAGGTAATTTCATCTTCCCTTGTGACAATATTGTCACCCACTGTAACTGAGAATCCGTCGGTCTTGCTGAGTTTGTTATTTGAACCGAAGAGAATGGACTCTGTTTTGCCCATGTGTAATGATTCTCTCCCCTCCAGGTAGGATTGCATCCAGCTCACTGATAAGCTATCAAAACCAATTGCTTTTAGCTTGTCCATTAGAATGGAGTGATTGACAGTGTCGAAGGCCTTTTGTAGGTCCAGCATGACCATGCCGCAGTATTTGCCCACGTCCACCTCTTGTTTGATGTGGTCGTTCAAATAGAGGAGGCATGTGTCAGTGGAGTGGGACGTTCTGAAGCCAGATTGGAATTCGTAGATTAGATTTTTTTCCGCCAAGTACTTTTCGACCTGTTCATAGACTATTTTCTCCATGACTTTCGAGATGGAGGTAAGAATAGAAACAGGGCGGTAGTTGCCTGGGTCTAATTTGCTGCCCTTTTTGTGTAGAGGGGTCACTCTCGCAATTTTGAAGTCCTTGGGGACGTGCCCCTGTTTTATAGAGAGGTTTATTATGTGTGTGATGACTGGGGTGATGGCGGCTGCTGCGTCTCAAGCAAAAAAAAAAGAAAAAAAGTGTGACGGTAAATGAATGGACCACGGCGCTATCCACCTGGTACTTGTAGTCTCGTGCGATTAAAAACAATGTCCCGTCTCGCGTAGAGTCCATATCAAAACACCAAATCCCATAATCCCTAGCGAACAATATCCCCGCGAGCCGAGGCAGCCAGGTGCGAGCTCAATGTACAGTGACTGAGACAGTTTCTGACAAGATGAAGCGCTTTTTTAAGGTTTTAAATCCAAAAGAAGTACAAAACCCCAAACGAGCCCGAGAGGGACCACCGTTAATAGAAACGAGACAGGAGAAGGAGAAGATTAAGGTTTACAGATATAACGCAGAGTGGAAAAATGATTTTCCGTGGCTTATTTTTAACGAGGAAGAGCAGCTATTATTCTGTCACTGGTGCCGAGAGGCTCCCGAAACGTTTAAGATGAATGTGGCATATTGCATCGCCAAGGAAGAAATGCTGTTCACTAAATTTAAGCCGCTAATTTTACTCTGTAAAAAGAACTCCATCGTATGGCTACTTAAATTCCACTCCGGGATCAATAAAGTATTAATTATCTATCTATCAATCAATCTATCTATCTATCTAATAACGAGACAATATAAAGCCCTTTTCATTCATGCAGAGTTCCTTGTACTTCTGATTAATGCAATAGTGTGTGTGTGTGTGTGTGTGTGTGTGTGTGTGTGTGTGTGTGTGTGTGTGTGTGTGTGTGTGTGTGTGTGTGTGTGTGTGTGTGTGTGTGTGTGTGTGTGTGTGTGTGTGTGTGTGTGTGTGTGTGTGTGTGTGTGTGTGTGTGTGTGTGTGTGTGTGTGTGTGTGTGTGTGTGTGTGTGTGTGTGTGTGTGTGTGTGTGTGTGTGTGTGTGTGTGTGTGTGTGTGTGTGTGTGTGTGTGTGTGTGTGTGTGTGTGTGTGTGTGTGTGTGTGTGTGTGTGTGTGTGTGTGTGTGTGTGTGTGTGTGTGTGTGTGTGTGTGTGTGTGTGTGTGTGTGTGTGTGTGTGTGTGTGTGTGTGTGTGTGTGTGTGTGTGTGTGTGTGTGTGTGTGTGTGTGTGTGTGTGTGTGTGTGTATCTGAAAAAGTGGCCAGCAGACATGATGCTGGAACTGTGACACGTGTGCAGTGCACACACACACGCACACACACACACACACGAATAATTATAATAATAATAATACATTTATTTATTTGGTTCCACAAATATGTACAGGTGTTTGTATGCATTATATCTATTTGTTATGTTGGTTTCTAGGTGTTTCTAGGTTGGTTTCTATCTTTCCCTGTAATCTGAGTCCACACCAGCGCTGCCTGGTCTCGGACTGCTTCATATCGGTTATATGGTTATGTCCTTGTTCTTTTTGTTTTACATTATGGGCAAATAAAGAAAGAATTTGTCTGAAAGCATTTCTTGTTAAAGTTTGGATTTTGTGTGCCCTGTATGCAAGATTCATGTCCCTTGCCAGTCACATACCTATTTAAGTAATGAACTGCACTACTTGTGGTTGTTTTTAGAGATTTTAGAGACGTTTTATACTCGTGCTACAAGATTTTGGCCTGTGCTAATAAACTATCAACCTCTGTAGCACCAGTGCTATGTGCAAAAAAAGTTAACGTACAGCCCTGACGTAAGGCTGTAAACAAGCCACTATGGACGGGGGTACAGGGGAATAGATGGTGGTAAAAAACAGTCTGTAGTGTAGTAGTGAAAGTAGACTGTACACACCTGTGCCCTCATTCATCAACGTGGACGTAGAACTTGACCTACTTCCACACGTAAGCACGGAATGTAGAACTAGCGTACGCACAGGGAAGTCGGCATTCATCATACGTGCGTACGCAGGCTCTATGGTCCTCCGTGTTGATGAATACCACTTTGTTCTACCGTCAATGCTCGTGCATGGTTATCCATATATGGTCATGAAAATGAGGAAACACCCCCCATGGGATGTGAAATAATGGACGGACCCGAGCGGAACCCTGAGAAACTCCACGAAGATTGTTCACTGCTGTCGAACCAAGAAGACACTATCGCGTATTGTGGGATAAATAAAAGGCGGACTCGTAAACGGTGATGTCAGATATCAACGGCTCCCTAAGACCATTGCTGCAATTCTGCCTGGACAGCTCAAAATACTAATAAAGACCGTTCGTTGACCACTGTTTGGCGTTGGTTGTGTGTCATTATAACCGTGCTGTAATATGAATGCCTTTATTAGTTGTGTTCGATTGGCTATATGATTTTTAGAGGCATCTATTTTGTTGTCGGCTAATAAAGACCGCGCTGGAATATGACTGCCTTTCCCCGTGTTGTTTGATTAATACCAGGGATTAAAGTTCTCCTCAATTTGATTCCAAATCGCGATGGATCTCCCGTCAATTTCCTACCTGCTGCATATGATTTCTAGAGGCATACTACAATCCATTTTGATGTCAGTATTGGGTAGCCTACATAAACAATAAAACGAGCTATACAAGAACAATGAATCTTACTGCCATGTATGATGTAGCCGATACGCCATGTGTAGCCTGCCTATATGTGATCAATACAAACATGAACTTGAATTCCATCATGTCTGTGTGCGGGTCACTGCGGGAACTCACAAGGCTGTTGTCACAATGTAAATAAGAATGTGCACTGAAAAGTTACAGTATGTAGTTGGTTGATCATTTGTATGACAGTCAGTAAACCCTTGCAAAAAGTATCCGTTTTATTTAATGAATTGAAAACATTCAGCATCGCCTTCCTCCCGGCATCCAGCAATAACATGTATCAGGCAAATGCGCATCGCAACATTGACTGAGTGGAATCCCTTTCTATTCACATAACTGCATTTGTGATGGAGCTTTGACAGCTACAGTAACAGTCTATTGGTCGATCCATCTCCAATATCATGATGGACCGTGCCGCGGTGGCAAAGACGTACCCGAGGGTGGAGAGGATCTTGAATGAATTCCATCATCATATATATATATGTTGTGTGTCTGTCCACTATGTTTGTTACTTTGTTATCCCCCCCCCCCCCCCCCTATCTATGTAAAGCGACCTTGGGTCTCTTGAAAGGCGCTATATAAAATGAAGCTATTATTATTATTATTATTATTATTATTATTATTATTATTATTATTATTATCATCACATCTGTGCGGGAGCTCACAAATAGACTGTTAGTCTCAGTGAAGTTTCAACGGAGGTCATCTATTCTAACCAACAAATTGAAGTAGAAAGCATTTCGTGACCAATCTTATTTGGAAACATGACACACAAAATAATTTGCTTTTTATTTGAAACAATATCTAATCGCGTTTGGAGGTTGGTGTTTTTCGTCTGCCCCCCCGTGCCAAACAAGCAGGCCAACCTCTTGTTCGCGTGTGAGCCCGTTATAATTACACTACTGTCGCTATTTTACAATGAACTATAATGAATTACGGGTCATACAGAAGTTGAACACTAATGCACGGAAGCTTATTTCCGCCTTGGAACTAATGCAGGACTGAGGAGTGCTTATGCGTAGTAACGATATTCTACCACTGGGAGCTAGGTACGCCAGGTCTGACCTGTGCGTAGATGTACGCACGAAGTCAAGTTCAAGTTGAAATTGATGAATCCCACTCTTTGCTTAGAAATGATCGTACACACAGGGTAAGCACAGATCTGTGCGTAGAACACGTTGATGCATGAGGGCCCTGGAGTTTCTCCACCTGCAACTTCTCTGGCCTTCCCGCGGCTTGCTGTAATTGGTGATTGTTGGAGTAGCATTGAGAACACAGATCTGTCCTGGGTTTTGTGATCATTATCTGCAGAAGGAGTGCTTTCCACAACCGAAGGAAGGATCTCTGACCAACAACACGAAATCCTGAAAAGACAAGTGTTTTTGTTAGATTGGTAGAATAAGAAAAAGTGGGAACCATGTGTGTGTGTGAGAGAGAAAGAGAGAGAGCAAGGGGTGGTTTTGTGACATACCTTCTATACTGCTGTAACGGCGCCACAGGGAAGCTTTGGTCAGATTGGTTGGCAGTAACTTTGCAGTGAAATCCTTGTGACCAGCATGACGGCCAGGCAACACAATCGCATGGAGGACAGCATAGTTGATCAGAAATTTCACAACCCTTTTTACGTCAAAAAGAGACAAAAAAACGCTTGTGATTTCTCGGCTGTTTCTTCCTCTCCCGCGGTGTGAGGCCATCTGTCTTGTAGTGTTTGAAAAGGCTTTTGAGAAGCGCATCGCTGATCCTAAACAAAAATGTTAACAATAGGGAAGAGAATTAATGAATGAAATACACACATTGTACACACTGTATCTGTATGTCATGTATGTCATATATTATGTTATGATGAATTGAAAATGGGGAACCCTGATGTAAACAAGATGAAAGTCTTTCTCTGGTCTGCATCCCCTTAACAATTGTATGTATTGAGCTGTACTGTACTGTACCCATTCTGCAATCTGTTAATAAACTTTTCAATCAATCAATCAATCACTCTTGTTTACATTCAGGTGTAGTTTTTAAGAATCCCTATCCTAGCAATGTGCATTACAAAATGGCCGCACAAAAACTACACTACCCAGAATATCCAAAATGGACGCCCTCGCAGGGTAGAATAGGATTCGACGACTATCTCTACACTTTAAAACCTATTTAAACCTATTTATTGCTATTGCTAAACATACATATACGTCCAATACAATACATCTACGTCCAATACAATATACAAGCATAAAGACACTTACCCATAAATGAAACAGAACGTTGGACGACAGACAACAACGTTGTGAAATCTGTATGTTGTCCTCGAAGCCACACGGACAACGTTTACTCTCTTTGTACTTTGCGTCTTCTCTGAAACATTTTGGCATGTTCCAATAATGGACAACAGACACATGTCCCTTTCTCTTGGTGTCAACGACGCAGTGTCCAATCGGTTTTGGTAAATTAGCTCAACCGACAGTTTTTTTTAACAAGACAGGGCAGATCGTTCTGAATTTTCCTTTCAGCGCGCCTGGCACTTGCAGTCGAAAGCGTGTATCTTTCGGAGTTCCTCTTCGATTTCGCCCTCCACCGTTATACCAGACATCTTTTCAACTGATCGCATGGTCGATTCAGCTGAAAAGCCCAATGCTACAGTTTCAACGCAAATGTCCCCGTCTTCCTCTTCTGTTTCAGCATCGTCGGTAGGTTCGATTGGATCTGGGACAATTTCACCTGCACCTTCGGTCTTCTCGTCGTCGGATGAAAGAGCTGGTGGCCGCTCACCTTCGTTGTTGTCACCGAAGTAGTCCGTGATGTGGTCACTCATTAACGCCGAGGAGTCTATACTCATTCCATCTCTTCCTCTATTAAGAGCAACTGATAATCTTTGTGCGGCCATGTCGATGTTATCTAAGCAGCAAACAAGTGTTGTGGGCTACAGGTGCTGTGAATATAAACACCACACAGTGTGGGGGCGTACCTCACATTAACAGCAGCCTTTCACATGCAAAAATAGGACAGCCCGAGGGAACAGCCCCCAGAGCTTCGTGAGAGACGATCAGAGTCTGTCTCAAGGAGCCATTTTTAAACACAATTTAAACACAATTAGAGTTATTATATATGTCCGCTGTTATACTAAATATGTTCTTCAACCCTCGAACTGTAAGTATATATAAAAAAAAAAAAACGGAAATGAAAAAAAATAAAAATAAAAATACTTTCCCTTCTCGTCAGGAACCTGGGTCGCCGAGTTGTAGGCGCGCACGCTGGGCGGGGTCACATATAGCTCTGACAGGCATATAGCCAATGTCCTTTTTTTTATATAACAAACAGAGCCATAAGCTCTGATAGGCATACAGCCAATGTCTATTCAAAGTTCAATGTTGTGACTCTCCACCAGGGTTAATCAGGACTGTCTGCGGTAGGTCGGTCAGGAAGTCTCAGCCGTTCTTTTTCAGGTTTCTTTACGCCGTTTCTTCTTGTAATTCCTTCTCTTGGAAACTTGGTTATCTTGTTTTTCCATGGTGCATTTCATGTCGTCTTCTGCAACACTCTTATCCTCAGCAGGTTTTCGCAGAGTAGAGCTACGCTTTGGGAGATGCACTTCTATGCTGTCGTCTTTCTCCTCTTCAGGAAGGTGCCGCTTGGTCAGCCTTTTTGGACCAGCTGCGACCGCTGCCGTCCTGCTTCTTAGAGCTCCCGCCCCAAACGCTGGAGGTTCAGCAGTGGTTTCGTTATGTGCATCCTCCTCTTCCTCTGCTTCATTCTCTGAGGGGCTGCAGTCGTGCACATCATCTGGTTTCCCAGTACACTCTTCCACAGCTGCCACACTGTATTTCTCCTTTTCAATATCTCACACAGTGGTTACCTCTGTCACCGCTTCTTCTTCTGTGGAAACAGACTTTAAACAATCATTTCCATAGAAATTGCTTCGAACAGTGTCAACTGCCTCAGCTGAGAATTCTCCTGTGTTGTCCTCTGCAGACTTTAGTAGGGCATAACTGGTATGTGCAAGTTGATAATGTCCATCACTTTTCACAGCAGAGTTCGAGATAATTTCCACAAATCTTTTGTCCTCAACAGAAGACATCTTCTTCTTTTCCTCATATTTTCCTTCTGGGAAATCATGGTTGCATCATTCAATGAGAAGGTCGTTCATGTCCGCTACTGAAATCTGATTAGCGGTGACAGATGAGTGCGGTCCGTCTCCATCCTTGTTTAGTGGTCCATTCACCATCCATCCCAACACTGTTTTAACAGCATAAGGTCCCTCATTCTGACTGTTAATGACCTTCCACGGTTCCATCAGTTGTGGCGCATTGGTTCCAATGAGCAGTCCAACAGGCGCATCAACTTACGTCAAGTGAACCTTCTTCAAGTAGTCCCACCTTTCCAGTGCAGCTTGTGTAGGCATGTGCTCCTTGGCTACAGGGATTTCATCCTGGATGTACAGCTTTGGTAGCTCGTAGAACTCAGAACTATCAATGTTGCTCACTTCAAGTCGACCAGCAGGGACAAATGAAGTGCTAACAGCTTGCTCTTGGCCCATCGTCCTCAGCAGGATTCGTGTTTTCTCCACCTTTGCATTCAACTGCCATCTTAATGCTTCAGTACAAAAACATGCTGTACTCCACGAATCCATGAAAGCGTACGTTTGGATGACTTTAGTTGAGTTGGACATTTTTACCTGCACTGGTATGATTGAAAGTGTTTGGCCATCACCGGCCCCGGTAACGCCATGGGCTTTCAAAGAAACCATTCCACTGCTGATTGTCGTACTTGTCTCTCCATCATCTTCTCCTTTATACATGTGTAGAATTGTTGGATGTTTTTGGGAACATACATTACAATTCAATCTGTTGGAACAATCTTTGCTTATATGTCCCTTGTTCAAACAGCTGAAGCATATTCCTTTATACATCAAGCATTCAATTTTTTCCTTGTGAGGTCTGTTGTTCATTTTACATGTTTCATCTGCATGTTCTCCTTCACAGAATACACGCGGTCTGCGCACGATGGCGTGTAAGCGGTCAATGTTTATCCTTGAACCTTTGTAGGGCTTCCGTTCGTCATGGAAACCCGGGGTTGCAATAGTTGCAAAGCTACTTCGCTGGTAGTCTAGGTTGAACCTTGCATTGAATGGTTTGCTTCCTCTTTGTTCCTTTTTGGGTGCAGGGTCTTGTATGTCCCCAAAAAGAGGATCTGTTGCCATTCTAGCCTGTCGCTCTATGAAGACAACAAGCTCAGGAAACTTTGCCCTTTTTTTTACGTTCATAAAAGTCATAAGCAGTAGCTCGCCACCTCTCCCTGAGCCTGTATGGTCATTTTAGGATCACCAGCTTCATTTGAGATGGGGTGCTCATCTCTTCCAAAAATTCAATGTCTTGCATTGTGTTTAGACATCCATGGAGAGCAATTGAATAGGCATGCAGTGCCCTGTTGTCCTCACTTTTGATTGCAGTCCACATGGAAACTTTCTCCATACAAGCCGCTGCGATTAGGAGTTGATTTCTTCAAGCAGTCTTTTGGCTTCGTTGTAACCCTTCTTGTGGTTTGTATACCAACAACTTCTTACAAGCTCTTTTGCCTGGCCTTCGGTAAACTGTTCAAGGAAGAAAAGGCGGTCTTTGTAGTTGTCAGTTTTCTCTTCAATTGAATGCTCAAAGACTCGGATGAATGACAGGTATTGTAGTGGATCTCCTTTAAACATGGGTATCTGGCTGGTAGGAAGTAATGAATGACGTTGTTCTTTTATTAGCATTTCAGTTATTTTATTCTGCTTCCTCATCACCTTTGCCAGGTTGCTGCTTCCGCTTGTTTGGTGTTGATCAGTGTGAGACTGAGGGGCTTGAGTATGAGAGGTTGTTGGCAGCACATGCCGGCTTCGACCAGCAGGGGCAGCACATCTTGTCTTATGGCTTGTAGCAGTATGGCTTGGCCACTGGTCCACCTCTTCTACCTCTTCTTCCTCTTTTTCATCACTGTCCTCCTCCTCGTCTTCATCACTGTCCTCCTCTCCTTCATCACTGTCCTCCTCTCCTTCATCACTGTCCTCCTCCTCGCCTTCATCATGTAGACTATACAGTTTATCTTTCATTCTTCCATTGTCATGGTGTTTATTTGAACATGCCTCGTTGTCTTGACCATGCTCTTGTTCCTCACAATTTGATAGTGTTCTTAATGTTGCATCTGCAGCGTCAATGACAGTTTTCATC
Organism: Notolepis coatsorum; assembly: GCF_963971535.1. Taxonomy (NCBI): domain Eukaryota; kingdom Metazoa; phylum Chordata; class Actinopteri; order Aulopiformes; family Paralepididae; genus Notolepis; species Notolepis coatsorum. The sequence continues at coordinate 264,679,606 of NC_140165.1, forward strand.
TCAAGCTCCTCTTGTAAGGTATTTAATGCTGCTTGTCTGTTTTCCAATTCGTGCTTCAAATCCCTTTGTTGTTTTTCAAGGTCATTTTTTTTCTTTAAATTGGCAAGACGTGCCATCATGGCAGCCTTTTCAGCTTGAGTCCTTTTAAGCATAGATGAGGTTGTTGAGCTCACACCACTTATATGACTGCTTGGACCCCTTTTGCTACTTCTGTAACTGGTTGGTGCCTTTTCTTGCTGCTGGGAACAGGCGGCAACCTCGCACATCCAAGTTGTTACGATTTCATGGAATCTGTTATAAGTATCCAATTTTGAGTGCCAACCTAGGTTGTCTTGTACTTTATCCTCCTCGTCAATGAGATCCTGAATGGTTGAATGATTGTTTATAACTTCTTTTTCAATGGCTCGGAATGCAACAAAATTGTCTTTAACAAGCGACACATTTCCATAATCAATCATCAATTCTTCTATTGCATTCCTTCTTATAGTCAGTGTTTTAATCCCTTTGGTTCTTGTTTTTTGGAGTTGGGATATATGAGCTAGGAGGGCCTTTCTTGTGAGCTTTTTATCCCTTTTAGGTCTACAATCAGGCTCTTGCTCCACAGGGCCTGTTGCTCCATTTCCACTTGTCTCGATTGGGAATTGGCCTTCCTGGGCTGGTTCAACAGCTCCATCCTTTTCCGTTACTTCAGACATTCCGTTATTGTATTTATTTTATTCTTTACATATAACGAAGTGTAACTTTAAATGTTATAATCGAACGGCGACGTGATGTGACGTCAGAGCCTTCAAAGTGGGTTTATTTTCTTCCCGCTGATGAATGCTCTGCAGTAACATAGTATTTGTCCACTGCTATATATGTCGGAATTTAAATCAGACAGTCCATTGCGTTACATTAGTGTCCATTTTCCACACGCACAGACAATAATAATTGTGACGGTTCCACACATCGATACGGCGCATAGTCCGTTCCATTATCCACAGTATCACAATTTAATTAGTCAGACGCTAGAATGCTCCCCGGCGTTCGCAAGGAAGCGCACACAGTAGCAATGTCCTGAGTTGGTTCCATTCATAAATACAGCAGCGTTATCCGTTATCCAGTTCTTCATCAATGGAGGTTTTATTTAAAATCTTCTTACCTCTGCTTGTCCTTGGTGAGGGAGGTGATCCAACTTTATACTCACATAGCACGTCCTTCTTTCACAAGGATATTTTTCCTCCTTTTCACTCGCGTCCTTCTGTCGTGAGGGTATCTTCAAACTTTGTAACCCCACGCATTTCTTCCATGAACGAGACCTTCAAACTTTGTAGTGGCCCACTGTCATTCCTGGGTGTGTTGACAGTCGTCCACGATGCACCCGCTATTGCCTTTTCACACTGTACCAAAGTTGTAGATGTTAAATGAGTTGAATGTCCACAGTTGCTCCTCTTACGGTTTATGGGGTTTATTGTTGTCCAAATGTAAGTGATAGTGAATTAAAGGTTACACAGAACAGTCGTCAGTTGCTCCGTGGTCGGTTCCAACAGTAAAACAGTGAAACAGTGTTTGAAGGTAAGTCCTCCGCAGGTGCACAAGATTCCATTGATCACCTTTTTTTTATAGGAGTGGGCTGCAATGGGTGGTGAGCCCTCTAGTGGCCAAACATAAATAAGACAGTCTAAAGGTTCTAATATATATATATAATATAATATATATATAAATTATAATATAATAATATATAAATCCACCAAGTCGGTTTCTGCCTCTACAGTATAGGTTTTGAGGCGAGCAGATCTGCTTGCGATTGCTTTGCAAGAGCTCCTCATTTCATTATGGCTCCGCTCAGCGTCAGTCTGCACGCACTTCACTTCGTGCACGAGCACTGAATAAAAAATTCCACAATGTACCTTTACATCCCAACATTCGCCTGGCCACACCCCTATCCGCTTACCTTCATAAGCAGTTGTGTGGTCACCTACTCGCCTCATTCTTCACTTTCACCACAAGGAAGTGCCTTCGGTAGATCCCACACTTGACGAGGTTGTTAGCTGAAGAAAGTTGAGACGTGTTTACATTTTTTCTTGCTTTTTTCTTCTCTCATATATTTCGAAAGGAAAAAGCTAAGTCATAATGTCTACTTCGGAGGGTCGCGCTCGCAACGCCACTCTTCACCAGCGGTTCTCCATCGCCGCCTCTGTCGTGCGTCTTGGAGCGGGGTTGAGGCTTCTCTCGTGGTCGGCAGCCACGCCCGGTCGGCGTCCGATGGGTAGTTTGCCTCTCCAAGGAGCTGGTGCACCAGTACCGTCTCCTGTGCGATGGCCTGGTTCCGGCTCTGGTTCCTCTGCTTCCGGGGAGTCGTCCGCTGTTGGGCGGCCGGCTCCTTTGGTTGCAGGGGATTTGAGACGCTAACTTTTTGCGTCAGCTCGCTCCCGTCGCAAGATGGTGGCTTGCAGACGCGAACGGCCTGGTTTTGGTGAGTTACTGGAGCCGGATGAGGAATGCGTCTGTCTCTACATGGCCGATGGAAACAGAGGACTACATGATAGAGGCGGACGGGTTCTTGTTTGAAGGCCCGGTGGAGACATGTCTCCCGCCCGTCCAGGTAACACTGGAGGGGGGTGAGATGTCTCCTTGGGGTTCCTCGTCCGCGGATGTTGGGTTAGAACCTCCGACTTGGCGGCGGAATGCCCTGCTATCAGCCACATCAGTATGTGGCTCCTTGACCAGTAGTCTGCTGCATGTGAGGGACGCGGGCTCGGAGGAGGAAAGTATGCAGGGGGAACTGCGTGCTTTGTTCCCCGAGCTCATGGCGGCGGCAACAGTCGCAAATGGCGTGCCGCTGCCGCAGCCACTGCCTGTTCCTGTCCCTGACGATCTCATACAGTACAGATACAGCCATAAATAGTCATGGAACAACTGTTTTGGGGCCGTTTTGATGCCGTTTTGCGTGGTTAATGTTAACAATGACCAGCGGGGGCGCTCTCATACAGCTGGTGCCGAGGTGCCTGCTCTCTGTTCATTCAAGAAGCTCCGCCCTCGACAAAGGGAGAGAGAGGCTGAGAGAGAATGAGAGCGAATGGCCAAAATGCACTGTGTTCTGACCACATGTTTTGGCTCAAATACATAGTATTATATTTTATGCCTCATTTTATAAAATATCCTTTGAGCGCAAGCGATTGATAACCTTATGTAATGTTAAACTTAAAGAGAAGACGGAGGTCTCTGTGTGCCCAGTTGAGGTCTGGCACCCTGCCATTGGCTGTGGAAGTGGGTAGATTCCAGGGTAAACCTGAGGAGGAGCGGCTGTGTGTTCTGTGTGTTCTGGGAGTGGTGGAGGATGAATATCATTTTGTTTTTTATTGCCCTTTGTACACCACTTTGAGGAGGGCTTTATTTGAAAAAATTCAAATTGCAAACCCAGATTTGTTTTGGCAGTCTGAGAGCTGTATGTTGAGTTGTTTTTTTGTGGAGGACATCTTCGGTTTTGCAGGATTTTTGGAGAAGGCATGGCACCTGAGACAAAACACACTGTATCCTATATAATTGTATTTGAATTCACCTTGTTTTTCTGTTTTTCTGTTTATTTACATTGAGTACAGCTTGTGTTATATTACGTTGTATTGTATTTTCTTGTATTTTTCTTTTTTTATGGCCATCTTGGTCTATGTCATTTGTTAAGTAATTGGTAAAGTATATTATTATATACTTATTGTTATGTGTCTTGTAAGCCCATATGGGCTGGGCATACATCTGTATGTAAGACACGAAAATAAAAAATATCAAATCAAATCAAATCAGATAACTGTCAACGTTGAAACGGCACAAGCTCTTATTTATTTTTTAAGCGTGCCGCTTTTATTATGAAATTCGTATTATGAAACAGGAAACACCTCGACCATTGTCTTCAACTTAGCTCACTACGATTCAACCTATTGCGTGGCACCACAGAGAGACGTTGTAGTATCGGCGTCTGTGATTTGCCTAAACGTTCGGCTGAGTCTGCAGCAGCCGTAGTGGACGGGGACGGCCGAGTTAGACAGATCATTAGAATATTATTCTTTTGGTAACGTTTTATTTCTGACTACAGTACAGTATGTATTACTATCTATTACTACCTACTATGGGCCAGCCGTGTATAGGTGTAACAGAGTTATAATAGTTCAATGGTTGTGATGGCGGAGTTAGCATTTGCATAGCGTTTTATTTACTACTACCTACTATGCTGCTATGTCTATACTACTATCTACTACTACTTTGTATCACAAACAGTACTGTATTTGCAAAACTGATATGTCATAAATGTATAGATGTAGCAGTACTGTCTACCTGTATGTCATGTATGTCATTATGAATTGAAAATGGGGGACCCTGATGTAAACAAGATGAAAGTAAAAATAAAACGTTCAAACTTCCAACTTGTGTATTGTTTTCATAAAAGTCGACTAAGATTGTACTCTTGTATTTTGCACTGTACAGTATGTCACAGGTGAGCTTGCTAGCCATTTGATTGTTAACGTGATACTCTGCAGTGCAGGTGAATAAAGTAGAAGCACTTCTTATAGTGTACAATGGTTATAGCTCATATCAATGTGTGTAGTCTGAGAAATAAGTGCTATGAAATTGAATGTATGGTCAAAGCTAACTGGATTAATATCCTTGCCATCTCTGAAACGCACCTTTATGATTCCTTCTCTGATTCTGCTGTAACTATAGAAGGTTTTAATATTTTTTAGAAAAGATAGAAACAGGTTTTGCATTTGGCATTTCATCTACATGTATTGATCATATTTATACAAACGTGCCAGGCCAATGCTCAAAGGCAGTCTCTGTTCCTGTAGGTTTCAGTGACCACAACATCATAGCAGTCTCCAGAATGACGAAGGTCCCAAAAGCCAAAGCAAAAATGATTGTCTCACGGTTATATAAGAGCTTTAATGTAGAAGGTTTTATTAATGAAATGTCGGGTATAAACTCTTCCTCCCCATGCATTTGAAATGTAAGAGACTGTGCCATCTGATTAGCACTACACTCAGTAGTACTAAAGTTGATGGATCCAAAACCATGTCTCACACAAGGTTTACAGAAGCATGCGCATCCAAATGATAAATACTAGGTGCTGGACAGAAGAGCACACTTCCTCACACTAGAACATGCTACAGGTCCTGCATTATTATTATATTATTATTATATATAGAACATGCTCCCATGTTATTACTTTGCTTGAGTTGTGTGAAGTTCCAAATTGAAATGAATAATAAAACAAATGGCTGCAACCATGTCCATGTCCAGACCTCTTACTTACAAAATCAGGTGTAACAAATGTGTGCAAATGCAGTATCACATTAATAACTGTCCTTTATGACATAAGCATTTATCACTGTATTATACTACAACTCTATACATACATCTGAGTAGTAATTAGCACTATTACTCAGTAGTACTAATTTATATATTTTACACAGAGTTTAATCACCTGTTCATTGTATATCACTATTGCACTTTACTGTTACATTTGCACTGTGGTTGGATGTCAAACTTCTTTAGGTTGTGTGTTGGATGACATGGTGATTTGAGAGGACGTGTTTTGAATATGGTGTAATACTTGCTTATAAACACACAATACGTTAATGCACAACAGACGAGAGAGAGCTTGACATGCATCGCTGTGGCAGAGGCTGGTGTTGTGCTTGTCATCTTTCCTGTGACAAAATGGCATCCAAGGTAATAAAAAAAGTCAACCAATGAACTAGATTCTTGTACCGGATCTCCTCTCTGGTAAACAAGAATACCCTGAAGACTCTGGCAGGAGCACTCATTCAAGGGTACTACGACTATGCTTGCACCTCATGGTACCAAAGCACCTCAAAGGCGCTAAAAACAAGATTACAAACATCACAAAACAAACTGGTCAAACTTCTACTTGACCTTACCCCTAGAACCCACCTCACCCCTGCCCACTTTGACAACCTAGGATGGCTTAGAGTAGACGACAGAGTACAGCATTTATATAGAGCTTTTATCCAAAGTGCTTTACAACTTAATGTACATTAAACTTGAAAACAAGTTTTCATTCAGTCTGTCTCGTCTCTCCCTCCATCCAAACAGGGGGGTAGTAGAGTGACTATACTGTGTATGTACTGTAGGTGTGACATAGAATACGGCGAAACCCCCACACACACAAACACACCATTGAAATGCTAATTGTAGGGCGGCTAGGTGGTGTAGTGGGCAAGGCACTCGCCACCAATGTGGAGACGCTGGGTTCGCGTGTTCGAATCCAGCTCTCCACATTGTTTTCAGTTTGGCTGGTCGTCCGTACTATTACAATTGGCAGTATTAGAGGGTGGGAAACTGACTGGTGGAGATCGGGCGTTGTGGACAGCGACTCCTACATGTCGGTTGGTGCGCCTGCGCAGTAGAATCAGGAAGTGTCGGGGGCAGCGTGAGCCTCCCACGCGTTACTCCTCGCCACTGAGAGATCGAGCTGCGCAGGTGAAAAGATGCGACTGCTGTTACCTCAAGTACCGGAGGGGACTTGTGCTATGTATGACTTAGTCCACATTGCAGCCGGCTTGTGGGAGGCAAGAAACAGCGTTCGTGACAGGGGAGGGTTGAATTGGATGATACGAAATTGGGATGGGAGAAAATATAGAAAATGGGAGAAAAAGTGGGTAAAAAAAATAAAATGCTAATTGTTGGGGCAGCAGAACTGGAACACACTGATGCTTTTTTGGCTATGTCTCTCTCATTAATTAAAATCCTTAAGCTACTATCTATCCATAGGGCTGATTTGACTGTGAACTTTTTTAAAGGAGCATGTTTATCTGCTACACTCATGTACCTCAATTCCATTCCCCCCAAGGTTGAGAAGAAACCACAGTACGGGGAGATTGATTGATTGATTGAACATTTTATTAACAGATTGCAGAATGGGTACAGTACAGTACAGCTCAATACATACAATTGTTAAGGGGATGCAGACCAGAGAAAGACTTTCGTCTTGTTTACATCAGGGTCCCCCATTTTCAATTCATCATAACATATATGACATACATGACATACAGATAGACAGTACTGCTACATCTATGACATACCAGATTTGCAAATACAGTACTGTGTGTGATACGAAAAGAGTCCAGAAAAGAGAGTATATACATTTGACATAGAAACTGTACATTGGAGGAGGTTGGGGGGGGGGGGAGGGTTGGGTAGGAGGAGTGGGTGGGGGACAACTGAACAAGCAAAACTGTACATTGGAATATTGACTCCCTCCCCGCAGAACTCCGCACCGGCCTAACTCTGGACTAATTTAAAAAACTGCTCAAAACCCACCTCTTCAACTTGGCCTTCAACCCCTAACTTTCTCACTTTATATGTATATGTTGTGTCTGTCCACTATGTTTGTTAATTTGTCATCTCCCCCCCCCCCCCCCCTATGTAAAGCGACCTTGGGTCCTCTGAAAGGCGCTATATAAAACGAAGTTATTATTATTATTATTATTATTATTATTATACTTGGTCATTTACTGTACATTGGGGGGGGTTGTCTTAGGACATTTACAGGGGCCAGTTTAGAATTGCAGTCTCCCGTAGGTGTTTTTTGAGAGTGTTTTTGAAAGTGGGAAGTATTTTGACATGTACATGGGTACCTTGGTCGTGTAGTGTATCTTGTAGACCAGGCCCATTGCAAGTTGTGTCTACTCTAAGCCATCCTAGGTTGTCAAAGTGGGCAGGGGTGAGGTGGGTTCTAGGAGTAAGGTCAAGCAGTAGTCTGACCAGATTGTTTTGAGATGTTTGTAATTTTGTTTTTAGCGCCTTTGAGGTGCTTTGGTACCATGAGGTGCATGCATAGTCGTAGTACCCTTGAATGAGTGCTCCTGCCAGAGTCTTCAGGGTATTCTTGTTTACCAGAGACGAGATCCGGTACAAGAATCTAGTTCATTGGTTGACTTTTTTTATTACATTGGATGCCATTTTGTCACAGGAAAGATTTGCCTCTAGGATGGAACCCATGTAGGTGATATCTTCTTTCCTTGTGACCATATTGTCACCCACTGTAACTGAGAAGCCGTCGGTCTTGCTGAGTTTGTTATTTGAACCGAAGAGAATGGACTCTGTTTTGCCCATGTGTAATGATAGTTTGTTATCAGCGAGCCATATGCAGATTTTGCCTAGTTCTGAGCTGAGGGTTTTTTCAACCTGTAACTTGTTCTTCTAAAGTGTGAGGGACCAACTCATCAAAAGATGTGCTAATAAACGATAAGTACTGTCCTCATGCCAATATGTGGGTGGTATTCCAACATGCCTATTTCACCTGGCACCCTAGAAACACCACTGTGCAATTTTTAATCAACACAGTTCTATTTAGCTATTAATGGATTTGATCAAGGCAGGAGTTTAGTCAGTTTCAGTCAAGGTCATTCGTACTTCTCATCACAGTTAGGACAGTCGAAACCCGATCAATCTTTTGCCGTCGACTAAAAACACACTTCAATCAATATCTGAAATAAATATTAAATAAAAAGCCGGTCCTTGCAAGGGTTCCGGTGGGTCCCTATAGCAAAATCAGGAATAGTTGACCTTCACCATAAGAATGACTATTCTGACACAGGTTCCCCTCAACTACAGTATAGACTGTTAATAGATGACGGGACCTAAGATGGGTTTACACACTGTACCAGGAGAACTGTAGACCAGGAGTTGTGTTACAAGAGAAGTGATTCAAAACTAAAACTTTGTTTGTAATGACAGCTTCAAGGATGCTTTCTGTATGATCACCCGCAGTATTCAGGTGTGATTTTGGCCCATCAGTATCCTTCTGACTCCCTGATCAGAAATGTTGCGAGGAGCACCAGTGCATGGCCGGTTGATGATGGAGTGATGTTGCTTCCACTTATGGATAATGCCCCCAATGGTGCTTACTGGAAGATTCTGAAGTTGTGAAATACGTCTTTAGCCAATTCTATTTTCATGATTTGCAACAATCTGTTTGTGAAGGTCTTGAGAGGCGAGCCCTTTGCTTTTACCCATCAGTTGATGTTTCTTGTGTGGCACCTTGGTAACAAACAAAAAAACATTTTATAGCCCATTAATATATTCTAACCCAGTTGACATTATTAGCACAGATAGGAGGTAGAGTTGCCTCCTAATTCGTTTTGGTTTTCAGCTAGTTCCTTGCCTTTCCTTGCTGTGGTGTACTGCTTTTTCTTAGTGTGTCCAATACTTTTTTCCTGTTTTATTCCACTTGATTACACATAACTTTATTTACATATGGACTTTAATGTTTAGATTTCTTGAGTTAATACAAACGCCTGGTGCAAATTTCGCTTGAATACGCTAATTGGAAATACATTTACTGAACAATACTTATTTCCCCCATTGTACACTATAAGAAGTGCTTCTACTTTATTCACCTGCACTGCAGAGTATCACGTTAACAATCAAATGGCTAGCAAGCTCACCTGTGGCATACTGTACAGTGCAAAATACAAGAGTACAATCTTAGTCAACTTTTATGAAAACAATACACAAGTTGGAACAGTTTGAACGTTTTATTAGTTTATTTACTGTCTTTCGAGTTTCAATGCATAATCCAGACAGTTGCATTCCAGATGAAAAACATAACGTTACTGAAATTAATAAGGAATGCAATGTTCGCTAGCCTACCAACGTATTTCATTCCCTGTAGCTGAGTACTGAGGCGGAAGTGACAATCTTTCAAAGTAAAAGAAAACAGCTTTTTGCGCGACGGATAAATGCAATTTCACAGAGAGAATATGTCTGGTGGCCATATAATACTGTATTATAGCTTACTTGAATGAACAATCTTCCTCCCCACTTTACCAGCGTATTTAAAATTCACAATAAAGTCTCTCTCAGTCTCGCGCCGTCCCAACGTTGACAGTGGCTCGTGTTATCGACACAAAGGCAGGGCCAGGTGGTCCGTCAGGGCCAGGTGGTCTCCCACATCATGGGCTTTACTCCCACCTACGTGCAAGTCACGCGGGTGGCGGGTTTGGTAGACAGCATGAAGGAGGGCGATGGCGGCGCTCCTTTGTCCTGAGGTGGTGTGGGAGCCGTTACGGAAGCCGGTTCCCCAAGGGAAATCGGCGAGGCGGTTGGCATTTTGGAGCGACCAGTCATTTATCACCGGAACACAATCTCTAGTTGCCACTTCTAACATCGCGCAGCTGGCGAGATTCATATCCGGGATATTGATGGGCGGCACGGAGCTGACTGATTTACAGCATGATCAGCTTGCCCAGTCGGCAGGAGCCATCCTGCATCTGATTCAGCCGTAGGCTATAGCCGCTGGGAAAGTGCGCGCCCTGGCCACTCTGATCCAGCGCCACCTTTGGCTGGAGCAGGCGCGTGTGCCGGAGAAGAAGAGGACTCCCCTTCTGACGGCACCCCTCTCCGAGGCTGGACTATTCGGGTCGGCACTGCAGCGTATGACCTCAACCTTCAGGGAGATGCAGGAGGAGCGCTCCGTGCTCCAGCCTCATTTCCCCCTGCCCGATGTTGCCGGTGGAGTCTGACGGCAGCCGCGTCGTCGACGTTCCTCCGCCGTGGCCGCCGCTGCTACCACCGCCACTGCTGGACCTTCGGCAGAGAAGGCCAGGAGGAGAGAGGGCGCCTCCGCCACTGCAGCCGGCCCATCTACGCCCGGAGGTGACGGTAGGGATCGTCGACACCAGCCGCCGATCGTTTACCGTCCCTCCGGGGCTCCACGGGGTGGGAAGCCCCGAGCGGCTCGTGGCAGGCGTTGCTAACTTCATTGACTTTTTCCCTCTGTGGTCCCCCCCTGTTCCCTTCCCGGCCCCTCTATGATTTTTGTTCGAAAATAAAGAGTCCCTCCTAAAGGGGGACTGTATTTTTTGTTAACAAACTGTGTGTTTATTCACCAAACATAAGAAATGGGATGCAACGTGTGAATCTTTCACTAGTATGGGTTTGATAGGAGGGCTAGACGTTACTTTCATGTTAGAGCTTAAGCAAGGCCTGCAGCCTACACTCGGTTGAAAAAGGGTTTTTTCTGCCTCGACCTGAATCTTCACATAAAGGTAGAGGTTAGTTGTGTGCTCTGTTGCTTAAACAGTGATATTGAGCTGCAACACTATTGTGTTGGTTTGCAGTAATGCTCGTATGAAAACGTATCACGGCTCAGCCGCTCTCTCTCTCTATCAGATTCTTCTGTGTCTTGCAACATAGATACGGGTGTCGGGTTCACACATACACAACTTGGCCTTGCTATAAACCCTGTTCACAGATGTGTCTGTGGCTAGCGGGCATTGAATTAGCTTGCGCTATTCATTGGCATTGCTACTGAAGGTATCATATGGCTGTTGTTGTTGTCATATGCGAGGGTTGGGCTTGCGAGGGGGTACCGGATAAACCCATCCCTCCCTCTTCTGATTGGTCAGGGGGTTCTGGGACTCTCTTTTCATTCGGTCAGGGTCAAGCTGTTAGGCAGCTTGGCACGGGGGGGGGAGGGTTTCCCAGACTCTCCGCACCTATCACAGGCGATTGAGTCTTGGGTTTCCCCCCGTCATAGCAAACGTCACTAGGCACGTTTCTATTGGACGACGGCTTCCGTGAGTTTAGACCCGTATGTAGGGTCTGTTGTTGTCAAGTTGTCGGGGCAAAGCGTAGGAACTTACTGTTCTACTACGCTCGATATACGTGTAACTTGAGTCGGTTGGTCACATGACTCAATGTTACTGTGACTTTTCAATCTATGGCTCACATGGGAAGTCTCGCTGAGGAGTTCCGTCTCTCCTCTGTAGTGATGGTGGCGGGATGTAAAAAATGTTAACAATTTTTACCCTCGGCTGCGTCACGTGGGATTCATGTCAGTCGGTGTTTCTTTCTTTTTTAATAAAAAAGAGTGGAAAATATGAAGCACGACAACCTTCTTGTCGTTCTCCCAGGCGACTTGAAGGATCAATGTGGGGTCTGGTTAGACTGTCCATTGATATGTTTTGGGTCCCGACGCATACATAGTGCTGGCTCTGGGTGTTTCTGTTAAGAATCATGCAGGAGGCTAGTACGCTTTGGTTGCTTGTTATTAAAACAGCGTTTTTATAGGGCAACTGGGATGGGGGATTTTTTCCTCTTCCGAGAGCCTGTTACTGGGTCTCGACGGATTCTCGTTCATATCTGGGGGATGTTAACGGAATAGATCAGAACATAGGTAGAGTGGTCTCACGCCCTTGGGGTGGGCCACTGAGCGCGGTATAAATAGGACTGTCTGGGTGGCGCCCTCTTTTCATGTTTTAGATCAACACGCATTCCTGCCCCCTCTCCTGGAGTGGGCATGTCGGCGTGGTTAGGGCACGGGACTGGTTCTGGTCACGCTGGTCCAGGTCAATTAACCCGTTGTCCGCCGGGGATGCAGATCTGCTGTTCTGGTACCCTGAGGGACTTGTGCTTTTTTCAGGGGGAAAAATGCCGGGTCGGCCCGGGTGTCACAGGGTTAGGCGTAACACCCTTTGTGGAGGTGGAGACCCTTTGTTGGGTACACGTTGTACCTGGCACTATTATAAGGGGCTGGTTCTCCTTTCTTTCGCTCCTCTCTCACGCATGGCGAAGAGGGGGCTGTTGGGGTGGTCTTCTGGACCTCCTCTGGTAACCCTGTTTGCCTCCCGAGCCACCGGGCCCGGTCCGAAGTAATGTTTCGTTGAAACCGTAGGCCTGGGATAACCCTTTTTTCTTGAGGGGTTATAGGAACAACCACCATATGTGGTACCAAGAGGGTGGTTGATTCCCTGGTGTGTTGGAGCAGAGTCAACTCCCGGGTTACCCGGTTGAGTGTGCCCCTGCACGTTCATGACGTCTGCCAATCGTGTCAACCTTCTCTGCCTCGACCCCTCTGGGTGTTTTTTTTTTTGATGGAGGCTTTGTCATGGTGCGCAACAGTGCCAGCATACGCCCCTTCCGCCGGGGGTGCTGTTTTCAGTTGACCCCTTTGGCGCCTGTCTCGTCCGCAGTGCTCCAGGCTTGGGTCTACAGCCTGTTGCCTGGTTTCCTTGGTGCACTGCCTGCTTCCGTTGGTTAACCTTTTGAGTGCTTTACGGCCATGCTGACTGCCTGTGTTGCAGGGTCAGTGTGCCAGGCGGTGTATTATTGGGGGGAAAGGGCCCGCTCTTGGACGGGCCCTATCCGAATACGCTGGCGATGTGGGGGGCAGTGTCATTAAGTGACCGCCTGGTGGGGTCTTGATGCCTGGCGTCATTGACCTCTCCGGGCCCCCTTTTGGGGGGAAAGGGCCCGCTCTTGGAGGGGCCCTATCCGAATACGCTGGCGATGTGGGGGGCGGTGTCACTAAGTGACCGCCTGGTGGGGTCTTGATGCCTGGCGTCATTGACCTCTCCGGGCCCCCTTTTTCCAGGGGACCCAGTCCCTTCAGTGGGTCTGGGTCTTCCTTCGCGCTCCACTGCTACGGCCTTGCCACGGGGTTGAGTTTGCTCTTGACCCCGTGATTTTGCGGGCAGTAACGAGGGTTGTTCCTTCCGTTCGTTCCCTGGTGGCATGCGTGTTGTGCGTGTGCGTAGTCGTGAGGTCAAGCCACGGTCTGCTCACCCTGTGTGTTGAGTTGCTTGAGTTCCTCTTCGCACGGTCGGATCCGTCTCCCTCCCGTCCTCCAATAGGGAGGGTATCCCTCCATTAGGGAGGGTCGGGGGGCTCGGTCCTCCCCGGTCTGATGGTTGTGGGGGGCCTCAGCGGGGTACATTTGTCGAGCTTCTGGCTTCCACTCAGCTCCTCTTGTGCAGACTGACGCTGAGCGGAGCCATAATGAAAGTGTGGCCAGACGAATGTTGGGATGTAAAGGTACATTGTGGAATTTTTTATTCAGTGCTCGTGCACGAAGTGAAGTGCGTGCAGACTGACGCTGAGCGTCACCATAATTCATAGAACTTGGTTATATACATAACCTTACGTTAATTAATAGTCTGTCCTGATCCCTTTCTATCTGAGTTCAAAAGGTAGATGATACTGCCATCTGGTGAGATTCGATCGGCATTGCATTTCAACATAATGTAGCTGTGCCACAGTGATTCAGAGAGCTCCGGCCGAGGAAAAAGATCAAACTATCTAATAACGAGTATACTCATTATTGGCGGTCAAGCATTGACGGCCAATAACAAGTATACTCGTGATTGGTGGCCAATGAGTTAATTGCTCCCTAGAACAACACAAACTAAGAACAACAATGATATTGTTACAAGGACAGATACAACCACAATGTCATATTGCAGGCAGTGTTCATTTTGTCAACTAAAATGATGACGAAAGATGTTCGTCAACGAAGGTTTTTTTCATGACGACAACGAGACGTGACGTCACGTTATTGAAGACCATGTCACGCTAACGTGACTAAATAGTTAAGTAAATATCGTTGACCACAACTGAGGACACAAAAATGTAATTTACAAAAACCAGGACGAAATTTCTCTTCATGTACAGTATGTTGATATTGTTGACTAAAACAAGACGAGACAAAATAATTATAACTTTTCTTAATGCCATCGTCCCGAGTAGAGCAGTGTGACGGGGAGCTCTGTTATTAGCATTAGCTGAAGAGCTATTTGAAAAGCTAGTTTTAGCTTAACGTTACCTTGGCTAAAGTTGGGACTATTCATAATCCAGCTGCAGACCTGCAAGCAAAGTACAGGAAGTTGGCAAAGGAGTATTCCAAGGTAAATCACTTTTTCTTCAGTAACATTACATTGTTTCCATCTAGCTCGCGTTAACTAGTGGCTAACCTAGCTCACACTAACGTGGTCACTGATCGACCTCTCGCACACAATTAATGACATACCGGTGACAATGTTTAGCTTTTAGTGCCAAATGATACGAGTCTGAGGCGGAGTCTCAAAAGAGAATGTTGAATAAAGTATAAGTAAGTAAGTATGTAAGTAAGTATGTAAGTAAGTAAGTAAGTAAGTAAGTAAGTAAGTAAGTAAGTAAGTAAGTAAGTAAGTAAGTAAGTAAGTAAGTAAGTAAGTAAGTAAGTAAGTAAGTAAAGTTTATTTATATAGCACCTTTCACAGACCAGGGTCACAAAGTGCTTCACATAGTAAAAACATCAATAAAATGCAAAAGATACTTACTTACTTACGCCTGCTACCCCTTCTGGGGCATAGGCCGTCAACAAGTGATCTCCAAGCATCTCTGTCTTGAGCTGTTCTCTCCAGTTGGTTCCAGGTCATCTTCATGGTCTTGGTGTCTGCCTCCAGGTCTCTGTGTTTCTCGGGCGGCCCCTTTTCCGCTTGCCCTGCGGGTTCCATGTTAGGGCTTGTCTGGTGATGGTACTTGCGGGCTTTCGCAGGGTGTGTGGCTTATCCAGCGTCATCTGCGTTTCTTAATTTCTTCTTCTGCGGGCAGCTGGTTTGGTCTCTGCCAGAGTTCGCAGTTGCTGATGGTGTCTGGCCATCGGATGTGGATGATCTTCCGCAGGCAGCTGTTAATGAAGACCTGCACTTTCCTGATGGGTGCAGCTGTAGTTCTCCACATTTCTGCTCCGTATAGTAGGACTGCCTTGACGTTGGTGTTAAAGAATCTGACTTTGGTGTTGGAAGTCAGTTATTTTGAGCTCCAGATGTTCCGTAATTGCAAAAGATAGCAGCATGGTAAAAGAAAATAATAAAAAAACGTGAAAGATCAGGAAAACCAAAACAGATAAAAAAGACATAAGTAGTAGCTAACCTAAAGGGAGCCGACTGGATAGGAGGAAGTGCAACAACGTGTAACCTCCATGCGGAACCAATGTGCCAACAACCTTTCCGTGGGTGAACTCATTGAGCTTAGTTGTCAATTAATGATACTAATACTAATCTATACAATCACCTGTTGTTGAATAAATACCATTACTTTCTAGTTATTACTAAAAAACAGTATATATAAAACAGTAGCTGTAAAAAGGAAAAGAAAAAAATGTTTTATAATTTATATAATATAAAATAAAATGTAATGTATGCACTGGTATCGGATCAGTATAACCAGACCTAGACCACCTCTAACTCTAACCCCTAACCAGACCTAGACCACCTCTAACTCTAACCCCTAAGTTAGGGTTGTGACTTAGAGGTGGTCTAGGTCCGGATAGGGGTTAAGAGTTGGTCTAGCCCTTTACATCCATCTATCTAAATAATAAATTATAATGAATGCTTAACTACCCCTAAGTTACCCTAACCAGACCTAGACCACCTCTAACTCCAACCACTAACCAGACCTCTTCCATGTGGCACTTTACCACTGACCTCAGAATGTGATTTTATATGTTTTTATGCAAGCAGATGGCAATCAGTGTGTACTACTACTAGTACTACTGTGTGTTCTGTTTTCTTAGTTTACAGTATCCTGTTATAGAATAAACCGCTGCCAGACACAGCAGAGAGAGAGAGGACAGACATGACAGAGAGGACAGACACAGCAGAGAGAGGACAGACATGGCAGAGAGAAAGGAAAGACACAGCAAACAGAAGACAGACAGAGTTCAGCGTCGTCTCTCTGGTCAGAAACAACGTCACCACATCCGTAATGCTCTCTTTGATGCATACATTGGACCATGTCTACACCAACATATACTGTAGGAGCAACAATACATTGGACCATGTCTACACCAACATATACTGTAGGAGCAACAATACATTGGACCATGTCTACACCAACATATACTGTAGGAGCAACAATACATTGGACCATGTCTACACCAACATACTGTAGGAGCAACAATACATTGGACCATGTCTACACCAACATATACTGTAGGAGCAACAATACATTGGACCATGTCTACACCAACGTATACTGTAGGAGCAACAATACATTGGACCATGTCTACACCAACATATATACTTCCTGTGTATCACTTGTGCTGCCGACTCAGATTCCCCTAGGTTAAAAAATAAATACGCAATTTAAATCAGAACATTTTCCATGTGGACTATTTCTGACTTCTGACAAGTTTTTTTCCATTAACTAAAAATAGATAAAAATGTCATCCATTTTCGTCTACTAAATCTAGACTAAACAAAAAAGACAAAATTGAGACAAAAACTGACTAAGACTAAAATGCTCAGACATTTAGTTGACTAAAACTGACTAACTGACTAAGACTAAAATGCTCAGACATTTAGTTGACTAAAACTGACAAAACGAAAAATAAATGAAGATGACTAAATATGATGAAAACGAAAAAGGAGCACTTGACACATGACTAAGACTAAAACTAAAATGAAAATAGCTGCCAAAATTAACACTGATTGACACTGATTGCAGGTAACTGCCTGTTGGGTTTTATCTCAGTATTTTATTAATGTTGGCCAGTTTTCAATAACTGCCCTTGGAGCAGATTCACGTTTAAATCACAACAACAAAATTTAGGGGATAAAACATTTTTAGAACTTGAGAAATACAAACTGAACGAATGCAAAACACACACAATCTGAACTGTTCTTTGGTGTACTTCTCTCTTCTCCAGGTACAATTGCTGCATTGCTCCCCAACAACAAGCAGAGATATGAACGAGTCAAGGCCTCACTGCTGTGACCAGTGTGGAAAGAGATTCATCAATAAGGCCACTTTTCTAATACACCAGCGCATTCATACAGGAGAGAAGCCCTATAACTGTGACCAGTGTGAGAAGAGCTTCAGTAGATATGACAGCTTAAAGAAACACCAGCGCATTCATACAGGAGAGAAGCCTTACCACTGTGACCAGTGTGGAACATGCTTCAGTACCTCTGGAGGCTTAAAGGGACACCAGCGCATTCATACAGGAGAGAAGCCCTATAACTGTGACCAATGTGGGGAAGGCTTCAGTCAGTCTGGAACCTTACAGACACACCAACGTATTCATACAGGAGAGAAGCCCTATAACTGTGACCAGTGTGAGAAGAGCTTCAGGGGAAGAGGAGCAGGGAGGGTTCCCCCTCTTGGGGGGGCCTTCCAAGAGAGGAGATGATGTTTGTATTGTGATTGTATGACAAGAGGAGCAGAGAAGAAGGAGACAGAGACGATAGAAATGTGTTTTGAAGATGAGAAGAAGAAGAAGAGGAGTGTAAACTTTCTCAAGTGTGGGCGAAGCAAGAATTGTGGAGGGCAGTAATACGCCACGATGCGTCTACACTGCCGGAAATTCAAATAAGAAGAAGAAGAAGAAGAGCTTCAGGGCCGCTCGAGACTTAAAGAAACACCAGCGCATTCATACAGGAGAGAAGCCCTATAACTGTGACCAGTGTGAGAAGAGCTTCAGTAGATATGACAGCTTAAAGAGACACCAGCGCATTCATACAGGAGAGAAGTGTTACTACTGTGACCAGTGTGGAACACCCTTCAGTAGATATGACAACTTAAAGGTTCACCAGCGCATTCATACAGGAGAGAAGCCTTAAAGACAGTGGAGGAAACATTTAATTCGATCATTCAATTTAAAAGACACACCAGCACATTCATACAGGAGAGAAAGTCTCACCAGTGAATGCATACATGAGAGAAACCCTACCACTGTGACCAGCATGGGATGAGCTTCAGACAATCTCAAGATTTAAAGAAGCACCAATATATTCCAGTATATTCCTTCAAGTGTCAAACCCTAAAATTGTGTAGAAATCTGCTTAAAAACTCAACATACTTCTAATCTATGAAATTCTATCATATGTGCTAAATATAGATGCAACACATTCATCCTGGACGCATGAATATTTTAGGCAACCAACTTGTGTTTAGCGTTTCTCTGATTGGCCAATACGCCCATGTGACCACGGCAGCGCGAGAGAGCGGCAGCGCGGAAATAGGCTGTCTATTGCCTCGCGCTGCAGCGCGGAAATAGGCTGTCTATTGCCATTCTCTAAGTCAAACTCTAACCTTAACCAGCTCCTTAACAGCGCCTAAACTTAACCCTTCTAACCTTAACCAACTCCGAAACAATGCCTAAACTTAACCGGCGAAATGAATGCACGTTAAAAAATATTGCCATTCTCTAAGTCAAACTCCAACCTTAACCAGCTCCTTAACAGCGCCTAAACTTAACCCTTCTAACCTTAAGCAACTCCAAAACAATGCCTAACCTTAACCAACTCCGAAACAATGCTTAAAGTTATGCCTAAACTTAACGGCGAAAGAATGCGAATGCACGTTAAAAAAAAAAAAAAAAAAAATTGAAGGGAATCGAACTAGCCAGAAACGAGCCGTAGGATCCACAGCCATGCAGCCTTGCCAATTGAGCTAGTTCTGGATACTGAATAAGGGGCGGTTACTGGCATATAATGCTGCCGCGACGGAGCTCCGCGGCAGAGCAGAGCTCTGCTGCTGCCGCGTCGCCGCGGGGGCGTGGCTAGACGCAAGTTAGGCGTGGTTAGACATAAGTTGGTTGCCTTTAATATTTAGGCATCCTGGACAGCAATCCAACTAATGTGATCTGCATCAGAAGAACTTCTGACACTCAAACACCAGTTTCATGGTTTAAATAGAGCCTTTCTCTCTAGTCCTCTCTTCCAATAGTTGTCTTTCTTCACACACATAGGGCCCAAGGGGGGCTTGAGCATCTGCCCTTTTCCCTCAGAGTCAAACAATGTTCTGTCTGGTGGTAATGGTATTTTATTTGCATGTTATACTGTTATACTGAGTACTGTTATACTGTTATACTGAGTACTGTTATACTGAGTACTATTATATTGTTATACTGAGTACTGTTATACTGAGTACTGTTATACTGAGTACTGTTATACTGAGTACTATTATAATGCTATACTGAGTACTGTTATACTGCTATACTGAGTACTGTTATACTGAGTACTGTTATACTGAGTACTATTATACTGTTATACTGAGTACTATTATACTGCTATACTGAGTACTTTTATACTGCTATACTGAGTACTGTTATACTGAGTACTATTATACTGTTATACTGAGTACTATTATACTGCTATACTGAGTACTGTTATACTGCTATACTGAGTACTGTTATACTGAGTACTGCTATACTGAGTACTGTTATACTGCTATACTGAGTACTGTTATACTGAGTACTGTTATTTATGTTATACTGAGTACTGTTATACTGAGTACTGTTATACTGAGTACTGTTATTTAATTTTTTGTTTATTTTCTATTGAAATTCTATCATATGTGCTAAATATTGATGCAACAATACATTTAAAAGTTTTGAAAGATTGCGTCCCTCCCAACTATTCTTTGACATCTGTAAGCTTTGCAACAGGACTCAGTAGGAAATACTGCCTGTGGTTTAGGAGGGGTGGCTCCTAGGTAGAGCAGTAGTTAGGGAATTTTAGCAAGATGTTTGGACCATCTGTGAAAAAATGTATTACCAATAACTTTCTTCACCAAAGTGTTCCTATAGGTGTCTACTAACACCTCTCAATTTATTCAAACCCAAATCCTCGGGGAAAATTCTGGAGAGCTAATCAAAGTTAAGGAGCCCAGGGGGCTTGGGCGAAAAATATGAAAAAAATGTAAATCAAATATTAACGTGTGGGGTGACTAACTAGGGGTTTTCAGGGGTGCTGAATCTATTCCAACCATTAGTTTTGAGTAAGATGGCTCCCTGGCCATAAAATATTGGTATATTATATATATAGTATAATATATTTTAAGCTATAATGTACAACAAAAAGGGTATAATCAACGGTATGGGACTGAGGTGTTGTTGGTTTGATTCTATTCTGGAAAATAAAATATGAAAATATTGCAAAACACTAATAAGTGTTCAACTACTGTGCACATGCTCAGTAGGATACACTGTCTGCATGTGGGGAAGGAGCAGGAGTGCTGCATCATGGCAAATATTTCTGCACAACAAAAACGATTTTAAGGTATGTTCGTTTAACTACTCTTTGGGAGAGTAATTGGTTTTCCTCTGCTGGCAAAAGGTTTGATAACTGTAAATTATCACAAAAAAAAAATTGCTGACGACACAGTGGTGGTGGGCCTGATCTCTGCCAACGACGAGAGGGCCTACCTGGAAGAGGTCAAGGTCCTGGCGGGATGGTGCCAGGAAAACAGCCTCTCCCTGAACGTCAGCAAAACAAAGGAGATGATTGTGGACTTCAGGAGGTCGGGGGTCAAGGACTACAGCCCCCTCAGCATCGACGGGGCACCGGTTGAGAGAGTCAACAGCTTTAAGTACCTCGGAGCCTACATATCCGAGGACTTGACATGGACCACACACATTGACAGTGTTGTGAAGAAGGCACGACAACGCCTCTACTTCCTCAGGCGCCTAAGGAAGTTCCAAGTCAGCCAGAAGATCCTTAAGAACTTCTACTCATGTACAATAGAGAGCATCTTGACCGGCAACATCACCTCCTGGTTTGGGAATAGCACTGCACAAGACCGAAGCAGACTACAAAGAGTGACACGTTCAGCCGAACGCACAATTGGAGGGGGGCTCCCCACCCTCCAGAACATTTACTACAAGCGTTGCAAGGGCAAGGCTAAGAGAATCATTAAAGACTCCAGTCACCCGAACAACTGCCTCTTTGAACTGCTGCGGTCAGGCAAGCGATACCGGAGTCTCAAGGCGAGCACAGAAAGACTCAGAAGAAGCTTCTATCCCCAGGCCATCAGGCTGCTAAACGAACAATGAATGAACACTACACAACAACAACCACCAAACGCACATAGCACACACATCCACACGCACACACTCACTTTAAACAAACACACTGTAGCACCCACTCCACACACTTTATAGCACACACCCACTTTAAACAAACACACTGTAGCACCCACTCCCCACACTTTATATTTATGGATGAAGGATTGCACTACAACTCGTACACCTTACTGTAAATTGTACCTAAAATTGTACCTCATCCCATTTCTGCTTTGCACTAGATAGTACTGTACATTAGTACACTGCATAGTATTGTGTATTGTATATTATATGGTAACTCAGAACATTGTACATATGTCTATACCGAACACTGTGACCTCATTTTTCTTCTTCTAAATTCATGCTATATTATGTTATTATGTTAGTTGATACTATCTTGTCTAGCACAGTCTCTGGAGCGTAACAGTAAGAAGCATTTTGTATGAAAGTATTCTGTACTTCTGTATGACAACTATTAAAGAACTTGAACTTGAACTTGAAATGTAGCACTTTATCAATTTTCTCTAGTTTATTGCTAACAATAAACAACCATTCACCTAGCTAAAGTTTGCTTACAGCTAACATCAGAGTGGTTATAAGATCAGCTGGACTTTGTGTGGTGATTTACTTTTTCAGTGAAGATAATCTTGTAGTTCACTCACTCCATCAATAAGTCTTGCTGTGTGGACCAGTTCTGTATGTTTTGACACAAATCATGACACTTGTCTTTTAGTAGACTACAACATGGAAGAGGATTCTGTAGCTTGTTGCTCAAGGTGCTTCATCTGTGGTGGTCCTGAGACTGGGATTAAAAAGCTCTCAAAAGTCACCCAAAAAGGCTATGCACAGATTTTGTCTTATTCTGAGAGTGTGGACGATGAAGCATTAATCAGAAGACTACATGAAGACTGGAAAAATGGAGATGACCCCAAGCTTAGACGCCATTTGGAATGCAGAACCGAGCTATACAATGGTGCAAGAAGTAAATCCACTGGAAATCGTACGTTTTTGTTTTATTTTTCATTGTGATGAAAGCACTTGCAGTTTTCAATCATATTCTATGTTGTGAGTGACATCTCAATTTAATAAAAACGTTTAACAAATTCTATTCTTTAGGGCAAGATGAGCAAGACCAACGGCCAGACAGGTTGAACAGACGCAGCGTATTGTCTGGGTCAAGGTGTCAAAGTGCTAGCAGCTCCACCATAGTTGGATGGTTGGAAGAAGTAAACCCCTTCGATAACACACGGGACAGGGTTTAGCAGCTCTCCCGGAGACCCAGTAAATGCGGATCAGGCAGAGGAGATTGGCAGAACCATACAGGCCAAGATGGATGGGAAAACTCTTAATGATGCAATGCAAACAAAGTACAAAGTCAAATCATTAGCAACCCTCAGATCTGGACCCAAAGTCAGTGGGGAGAAGCTGGTTATTGACTCACTCAGGCTCTTCAACCGCCTCATCATCATCAGTGAGCATGAAGTCAAGACCAAATAAGCTCTGCTATTTGAAATTACGCCAACACCGATGTCTCTTTTTGACAAAAACCAGAAGATGCGAAAGCCAGATAAGGCTGCCCTAGCAAAGTTCCTAAAGACATTTGTGGAACCCATTGGGCAAACCCCATGCACGAGCCTTGTGATTGATGGTGGGTGGCTCCTGCACAATGTCAAGTGGGAGGTTAACCTCACCTGGAAGGACATCACTGAGAGCTACCTCCGGTTTGTTAAGGCCATGGGAAGCCAGCACCTCCGGATCACTGTGGTTTTTGACGGATATGACAACTCGACCAAGGACCATGATCATCTCAGACGTACAAAGCATGCATGCTGTGACATCCAGATTCGCCCAGACATCCAAACCATTATTCCTATAGAAAAGTTCCTTGACAACAAGAACAACAAGGCCCAGCTTATCCTGCTTCTAGCTGAGACATTCAGTAGTAATGGAATCCGTGTACATCAATGATTTGATGATGCAGACACTTCTATCGTCCAGGCAGCTCTAGATGAGGCAAGAGAGTCCGCTGTTGAGGGGAGAGCTGAGGATACGGACATCCTGGTTATGCTCATTCATCATGATGCAGACCACTCAGTCTTCTTCACAACAGCAAACAATGTGTCTTACGATGTTGGAAAGATACAAGAGGCCCTCCCAGAGAAATACAGGAAATATCTGCTCTTTCTACACAGCTTCTCAGGCTGCGATACCGTGTCTGCAATTTCTGGCTTTAGCAAACCAACTTTGCTACGCACACTCTGCAAGACGGACCAAGCTGAGAAGGCCATGGAAGTTTTTCTTGACATTCAAGCCCAGAAAGATAGCATCATCACAGCCGGCTGTGAAATATTCAAACTCATGTTCCATGGGAAACCACCCAAAGGCTTGGGGGACTTGAGATTTGAAATGTTCAGCAAGCGGGCTGCAGCAGGGAAAATCAGCCCTGAGAAACTGCCCCCAACTAGCAGCAGCAGCACAACATTCTCTCCGGGCATATCTGGGAACCAGAGACTGGCTTCTACTACAAAGTCCATCACTGGATGTTCTGGACTATGGCTGTAAACTGGGAGAAGAAGGCTATGCACCAGTCCCGACCACAGACCCCATTGCCCCAGACTATCTCCTGAAATTCATCAGCTGCAACTGTGAGGGAGACTGCAGTACACGCAGGTGCTGCTGTAAAAAACAGGGGGTCAAGTGCATATCTGCTTGTGGCAAGTGTAAAGGAGAGTGCCATAACAACCAGACAGACGAGAAAAGGAGTGAGGAAGATGGGGAGTTGGCTTAGTAAAAAAAAACTGAAACCATGTATCAATAATGCACATTTCTATACCATTCCATTCTATGTAACGTTACATTTCTCTTGGAATAAAGTAAAAATATATGTTCTTATATATATATAAATAGTTTTTTACTAAAAAACGAATGGTTGGAATAGATTCAGCGCCCTGAAAAACCCTATTAGACCCCACAAGTTAATATTTGATTTTTCATATTTTTCACCCAAGCCCTCTGGGTATACCAATATTTTATGGCCAGGGAGCCAATTTTAATCAAAACTAATGGTTGGAATAGATTCAGCACCCCTGAAAACCCCTAGTTAGTCACCCCACACGTTAATATTTGATTTACAACTTTTTCATATTTTTCGCCCAAGCCCCCTGGGCTCCTTAACTTTGATTGGCTCTTCAGAATTTTCCCTGAGGATTTGGGTTTGAATAAATTGAGAGGTGTTAGTAGACACCTATAGGAACACTTTGGTGAAGAAAGCTATTGGTAATAAATTTTTTCACAGATGGTCCAAACATCTTGCTAAAATTCCCTAACTACAGGGCAGGACGCAGAAAGAGACAATATCTCCTCCTGTGTATGAAGATGATCATTTAAATATCTATTTAAAATATTTCTTGTTATACCCGACATCGCTGCAAATGAGGGCAATCTGAACTTTTTTTCTAGTTAAAATAAAGGTTTGAGAGTAAATTAATTAGGGTTAATCAATGGTATTCAATACAGTGTGAAATAAGCAAAAAACAAGATTTTACATGCAGCATGTGTGAAAGGGTCTTTAGTGTGTTTACATTGCATACTGCATTTTGTCATAGCCTGCACCCTCATACATTATAAGACCAGTGTTTGTGAAGTGTTGGTGTTGTGCGTTATTGATTGTTTTAAGCAATCAGAGAGAGAGAGGCTTTGATGTGCCCTTTATTTTTGGTTGAGCACCAAGGTTGAGATGTGAAACATTGGAAAAGCATATTACTGTTCCACTGGCTTTTCCTGTTGATATAATTCTCAAATATCTACACATAGCAACCATCGTTTTGCACATAGCAACCATTGTCCCTTCCATTGCCATGTTCAAAACAATGACCGCTATGTTACAGGCAGCCATGTTGGAAGACAAAGAAATACACAAACATTCAGTACAAGGCCTCTATTTAAACACATTTTCAAATGTGAACTCTAATGTAAGATAGACCGATAAGAGAGAGAGAGACGCTTGTCTCTGGTTTTATAATAAAATGGCAAAAAGACAAAGGTATAATGTTCAGTGCAAATGTGTCTGTCGTTTACAGTTTATTATGCCACAAATCTATGTCTTAGTTATACGGTGGTCTGTCGCAGTTAAAATGTTTTCACTATCAATATATTAAATTAGCCATTGTTTTTGTTTCTGGCCGGCCATAATGTGGCCCGAGGCCAAACTTAATTGCTGACCCCTTGTCTCTAAGAGATCATCTGACCCCTGGTCTAGGAGGTCATTCTGTAAGAGATCATCTGACCCCTGGTCTATGAGGTAATTCTGTAAGAGATCATCTGACCCCTGGTCTAGGAGGTCATTCTGTAAGATCATCTGACCCCTGGTCTAGGAGGTCAGAGGTCATCAGAAAGTTGGTTGGATACAGCGCGTTCAAGTGATTTAGAAAGGAAGGAGAGTTATCTATGACGGTGGGGTTCATGGTTTTTTTTTTTATGAGCGGTGTGACTGGCTTGTTTCAGGGAGGTGGGAACCAGACCGTACCAAAGTAGTGCCAGACCGAATCACCCACGTCATTAGTTTAACCATTTAGTATAATGCAGAATAAATGCCAATGGTAATAGTTATTCTTGGTGAGGTGGTTCTACTCTTAGGGGTGCTCCCTGCTGCAAGAGATTAAAGCATAAGGTTTAATGTTGCTCCATGTGAGTAGACCTTTAGGCCGTGGTGGGACATCTTAAATCCAAATGAAAACCTTATAGCGAGCTGAAAGGTCCCACTCTATCCGTCCTCATCATAACTATCTGGCTGAACACAGCTCTTCTGTTCAATGTTGACGCCCTGGCCCTCCAGATGTGCTCTGCACATTTACCACTAGTGGGCAGAATGTCACCATGTATAACCTGAACTTACATTATATACTTTTTTTTTATCCAGCAGAGGGCAGTACACTCACAAACCAACAACAAACCAGGTGACAGGCTGCTTCACAGTTTTAATACCAGATCTGCTGTTGCAGGGATTTACCAGAACAATGGTAATTTGTCAAACAATTTGTGCTGCTGCTGTGAATGACACGTTAACACTTTCACTGCCACGCTGTTTCCCCATCTTTGTACTTAGTTGGCCAGCGCTGTAAAGTATAGGGGTTTTCACTTGGTGTTTGCAGGGCTATATCTATATTCTATATTATAGCTATGGAGACAATACTATGGCTCATTTGACATCAATTATCTATCGTTCAACATGTGAAAAAGAATACATTTGTTCATGCATACGTTCGCGTGTTATACCGTGGTGAATATTGTATAGTTTCTGAGTGATCCTGGCTAATTCCTGGTAACTGTGTTATGGAGCATTACGTGAATTCTGCTAATAGTGTTGGTGTTGCTCGCCTGTACACGCTATTATTTCCAATTCAAAGGTATATAATAGGTATTATGTTTCATCATGAATGCATGAAAGGGGGGGGGGGGGGTCGTTTTTTGATACTTTGATCGCCAGTAACGGCATTCGTTTGGAACACCACACACGTTGATCGGCTGGATCGATATGAAAACATTGTAGGATCAGGCTGAAATTTGAAATTGATGTCATATAGTCCTTACCTTTACTAGGAAGTATCCCAAAAATAATATTCTAA
Source organism: Notolepis coatsorum (assembly GCF_963971535.1). Classification (NCBI taxonomy): domain Eukaryota; kingdom Metazoa; phylum Chordata; class Actinopteri; order Aulopiformes; family Paralepididae; genus Notolepis; species Notolepis coatsorum. The sequence goes on from NC_140165.1 coordinate 264,706,834, forward strand.
TTGTCTGATCGCGATTTCCAGTATTGGTGTCCATCGTGTCCTCGACATAATCCGGCACACACATGCATGGGGGTCATTGGACGTGTTTCAATGTGATCGGGTGAACCACTAGACTCGCCTGACCCAGAATATAGCGCCCGGAGGGATTTAAGCACCCGGTGTGAAGGAGGGTTTCAAAGGGTGGGCGATACTGCCACCTTGCATGATGCGGCCGGTATTGCCCTCTGGCGATCTCAGAATGATTCCCTATGGTAACCCCGAGGTCCGTGTGCCTGAAATGAATCAAAATATAGAATAAAATAAATAACGACCAAAACCCGAGAAATCTCAGGTCTGGCAGCGAGTTAACCTGAGATATCTCGGGTCTGGCCATTAATGTGTTAAGAAGCTCCTTCCTGCAGGAGACAAACAACACAACATTAGATTAGATTAAAATGTATTGTCATCATACAGCACAAGTACAGTACGATTTAAATAGGTTTGGTATCCAACCAGAGTGCAAATGTAACAGTAAAGTGCAGTAGTAATATACAATGTGCAGGTGATTAAACTGGATATAAAATATATAAATGAATTAGTACTAGGGGTGTAAAGGTACACGTATCCGTACCGAACCGAACCGTTTCAGTGTCTACCGTACCGTACCGAACGGCTGTGTAGTGTACCGAACTAATACAACGGTATATTAACCACTAACGACCGCCCACCGAGGGCTGTTTTTTTCACAATCTAATATAATTATTATAATTTTTTTTGTGGATTATTCATTTCAATATAGAATATTCGTTGACAGCCCTACAAGTACAATTAGTTACTGCACACTACATCACCCCTGAGTGGAACATGGAAAGACAAACTTTCCCCCACTGTACCGAAAACCCGTACCGAACCGTGACTTCAAAACCGAGGTACGTACCGTACCGTGGTTTTTGTGTACCGTTACACCCCTAATTAGTACTACTGAGTAATGGTGCTAATCAGTAAGTCATATTGGCCAGCAGTGTAATTCTTTATCATTATTATTATTATTTAAATTTTTCTTGTTTAACTGTGGATTGTGTTTCTTTTATAATGGTATAAATGATTATTTTTGTAAATAAGGTTGTACGCCGACCATTAAGAAAATACATGTTAGTTTAGGAATAAGGGGCAGGTAACTATAAGATTTATTCTTCTTCCTGCTCCTTTTGTCCATGGAATGACTATTTATGATTTTTTTTAATGAAGAAACTATGATTGTATTATTCCATGTGGCAAATAAAAACTCTGAACTGAACTGAACTGAACTGAACTAGCGAGAGTAGGTAAGTGATATGTACAGATAGATATATATATAGTATCTACATTATGTAAAAAGGATTATATTAGTGATGCACCCATGTGAAAATTGTGGCAGATACCGATAACCGATATTAATATTGCTGTTCTGGCCGGTACCGATATTTACCGATGTCGATAGCTCTGTATAGAAAACACTTTTTTATGATAATCAAATAAAGAGCTACTTTCCAAATCGCATTTTTTTTAACTTTTGTAACTTATTTTCAGAAATGATATTTTGAAACTATTTAATACCAAAACATGTAAAAATTATTTAATAAAATAAAATAATAATGTTTTCTTTTTTTATATCGGCCCTATCTTGACATCGGACCGATACCGATGTGTAAAAAAAAGATGACCATATCGGCCGATATTATATCGTGCATCACTAATATCCATATAAAGCTTGTGCTTGTATCGACATGCCTTCTATCTGTTTAAACATTACGTTTCGGGTTAACGTTACTCACTAGACGATTGACAGAGCTCTTGCTGGTCCTATTAACGTTAGCCTACTTAGCTAATAGCTTACTGGTCCGTGTGTCTGGTGGAGCGCTAGCGTGAGGGGAGAGCTTTCGGATGGAAAGGGCAAAGCAACTTGTTTTGGGAGCCGAGCCGAGTTGGACGACGTGTCTGACCGCTACAGCATGTGGGGTAGGAGCCCTGGTCCTGCTGCTCAAATGGCTCAATGGAGGACAACGGGCAAGAAGGACTATTCTGAAAACAAGAGACCGAAGGGCAGCGACCATCGGCGTATTTAGACCACTATCAGTAGGGCACGTGCCCTACTGATGATCATCTGTGCCCCACTGATTAATTTTTTTTTTTTTTTTTTTTTATGTTTTTTATTTCCCCTTTTTTAACATGATCAAATGATCATTTAACATGATCAAATAATTATTATAATATTTTTTACTTCACTTTGAAATATTATAGTGAAATATTTTGCAATGTTGTCGCATGTATCTTGTTGAAATCCTCCAGCAGGCTCTTTTTTGTAAGTTGACTGGTTTGCACACCAATAATACAGTGCAATAATAGAATAGTAGAATAGATAGTAAAATTATGCAATAGAATGGCCAGAGTAAAATAGTGCTACAGTACAATCAACAGCGGGGTGTATTAGAAGGCTATGGTGAAGAGGTACGTTTTTAGCTTATTTCTGAAAATATTAAGAGATCTAGCTTCTCTAATGTCCATAGGTAGTGTGTTCCATAACTTTGGTGCATAGTTAGCAAAGGCTGCATCCCCGATTTTCTTTAGACTGTGGCTTGGAACCTTCAATAGTAGATGATCGCAATGTTTATACTTTGTATATAAGGAGGAGGACCTTGAAATCAATTCTAAATGTTACCGGAAGCCAGTTTATTTACTTGTAACTTTGGGTTTGATCCAAGGAGTAAGTTGCCCCATATTGCTCTGTAACATTTCTCTTTTTGTTATAGGACCGACTAGTAGGATTTCAGTTTTGCCCTCATTTAATTTTAGGAAGTTGTTCGTCATCCATTTGTTTATTGCTAAGAGACAGGCGGAAATGGAGTTTATAGCTGTGTGATAATTTGGTTCAGCGGAGATGTACAATTGTGTGTAATCTGCGTAACTATGGAAACATACATTGTGCTTTCTAATGATGTCTCCTCAATGTTCAATGTTCAATGCAATGTTCAATGCAAGTAAAGCACTTTAAACTTTAAGTATGACTAAATGCTTTCTTGACTATATATATAGTAACTGTTCCAAAATGCATAGATTTCTATGTATTTTAGGGGTGTGGGGGGGCTAGCTCTTTTTAATATAAATGTCAGATTGTTTTATTTATTTCATAGATTTCTATGCATTTCAGGAGTTTGGGGGGCTGGCTCCCCCAAATAATTAAATAACATAACCCTAACCTAACCCTAAAACCGAAATAAAGTTTAAAAAAAATAGTTACAAAATCCACCCATTATCGCCCACAAACCGGCCAAAACCGGCCACATTTTCTCCCGCTTCATCGTTTTTGGTGCCCTTCTGTGCCCTACTGAAGTGCTGGGTCTAGATACGTCCCTGGCAGCGACCCTGCTGAGGGCAGAGCAAGCTGTCCGTCAATTCAAAGAGTCTGTAAGTGTTTTTTACACAGACGATTCCGCACCCCACCTACCCAACCTACCCAACCTCGTCCAATGTACAGTTTCTTCGTCAAATGTATACTGTAGGCCTATACTATTTTTTTTTACTATTTTTGTATCACAAACCGTACTGTATTTGTAGATCTGGTATGTCATAAATGTCTAGATGTAGCAGTACTGTCTATCTGTATGTCATGTATGTCATATAAGATGAATTGAAAATGGGGGACCCTGATGTAAACAAGACGAAAGTCTTTCTCTGGTCTGCATCACATTAACAATTGTGTGTATTGAGCCGTACTGTATTGTACCCATTCTGCAATCTGTGTTCAAAATTGTTTTCAATCAATCAATCAATCAAAGTACAGTAGTAATGTCGTTTGTTGTGGACATTTAGTTTGACCAAGTCCGGTGAGCTTAATACATTTCATTTCAAACCTGTATTTAAACTCGAAAGGCAACTGAGGTTTCCCCCATTTACAGTCACGTTGAGTGTACACACAGAGTTAAAAATATAACACAGAATATAAAATCATAACAATAAGACAAGTAAGGATAACAATCAATTAAAACATGTAGGCCTACAACTTGATTGACAATGGTTGGAGATCACGGTTTTAAACTCTGCAACAGAGGGGAGAATCTCAAGCTGGACTGTTGGAGTTCATTCCATGAGCTAGAGGGGCATCATAGTAAAATGCAGATGTACCCTGTTCCGAGCAAACTCAAGGGACCTAGAACGGGTTCCATAGGTTCCAAAATTCCATTCCAATAATGATGTAGTATAATTAGGTATCTTACCAAAAAGGGCCTTAAAGATGGACAAATACCAGTGTTTGTTGCGCCTCTCCATCAGCGAGGACCAACCAACCTTCTCATAAAGGACACGGTGATGAGTGTCGTATCTATCATTAGTGATGCATCTGAGGGCAGAGTGATAGACGGAGTCCAAGGATGTACTGTAACTTAAGTAAGGGTTTAGGCCGCAGCATGCCTATTATCACCATAGTCCAGGACTGATAAGAAAACTGCTTCGACAACAATTGAGATAGAGTCAAGGGATAGCAAAGAAAATAGTTTTATTCTTTGCGCACAGAAGAATCAATTCAAAGCAGAGAGACAATCTGAGAAGTGAGCGCCACGTCAAGGTTCACTTTCAGCCTTAAACAGTAGTAAAGAAATCGAGGTTTGTATACATGAAAAAACTGTCTATGACGTGGAATCAATACTGATAAGCCTGCACCTGCTGTGGCTAGGAGCGGTTTAAGACAAAACATGTTCTCTGTATGTTAGAGCGTTTAGTAAGCTGATTTCCCGTAAAGGAATAGTACAAGAAATATTGACAGTGTTTCTTAAAGGGTAACAAAGCATATGATTTTTCTATAATACATTTATAGTATATAATACATTTATATTATAGTTTATAATACATTTAATTATATTATAGAAAGATTTTTCTATAATCTAATTATAATACTATAATAGAGTTGGATGATGTTTCACTGTCAAATATCTTTAATTAGGATATTTTCAGTTTTACTGTGGTATCAGCCACTGTATTAATAATTGACCATGGTACTGCCATGATACAAATTATGTATCATCATGGTACCATTTTTGTACTTAGATAATATAAACCAATTTAACCGAGTGGATTTGAACCTGAGACCATAGGATCCACAGGCGGCCGCACTAATGAGCTGAGCTAAAGGGTCAGACCCGTAGTTTACAATAGCATAATAAAAAACAATGACCAGAGAAATGCAATAGATTATACAGAGCTTGTCGTACTTTACCATAGGAACGTTTTCGTAAGGGTACTGTCAGTCATAGATGGTAGTGTCAGTATGTTGACTTACTCATTGTCTAACTTACTTGTTTCATATAGCATCCATTGACGGACAGCCCTACCATCATATCTCTTTCTCTGACCGGGTTGACAAAGCGTTTGAAGGAGGGAACACTGAGTCCTGAAGATGTGTTGTATTCATACATGGAAAATATAAGAGAAATTAAGTGAATGCAATAAAGATATTGAGGTATGTGCTATGCTCCAAACCACTTTCAGATTTCTATTCACTCACCCTACACTGACCTGTCACTGACCTGTCACTACACTGACCTGTCACTACACTGACCTGTCACTACACTGACCTGTCACTGACCTGTCAACTACACTGACCTGTCACTACACTGACCTGTCACTGACCTGTCACTACACTGACCTGTCACTACACTGACCTGTCACTACACTGACCTGTCACTACACTGACCTGTCACTACACTGACCTGTCACTACACTGACCTGTCTCTACACTGACCTGTCACTACACTGACCTGTCACTACACTGACCTGTCACTACACTCACCTGTCACTACACTGACCTGTCACTACACTGACCTGTCACTACACTGACCTGTCACTGACCTGTCACTGTCACTGACCTGTCACTACACTGACCTGTCACTGACCTGTCACTACACTGACCTGTCACTACACTGACCTGTCACTGACCTGTCACTACACTGACCTGTCACTACACTGACCTGTCACTACACTGACCTGTCACCTACACTGACCCATCAGAGTCAGAGATTGTATTTGCCATGTATGGACGAATCCACATTGGAATACAGGTACAGAGCAATACTGTGTGTCTACAACTAAACCAATACAGGAGCAGAGTAGAAACAGTACAGGAAAAAAAACAGTATAAAAGGACAAATGCTGAGGTTAAGAATAAGATCAACATCCGCTAAAGTGCATATCATAGTAAAGTGCATAATGCATAGAGGCACTGTTACGACCCCTGAGGTCTAAGGGTAACGGCTGTAACATAAACGTTGGTTGACAGAAAGGATGACCAGGTTTGTAAACAAAATTAATTATATTTATTGATATTATTTATTTATTTGTGTATTTATCCTTTATTTATCCAGGAATGTCCCATTGAGATACAAGATCTCTTCTTCCAGGGAGTCCTGGTATAAAAAGGAAGCACAGAGGGGCGCCGGAGTGGCGCACTGTGGTGCGGCGCGGACGTCCCGGGTTCGACTCCCGGACCCGGGTCCCTTGCCGCATGTCTTCCCCCAAGTCTCCTCCCGTTCTTCCTCTCTGCCGGACTTAAATAAAGCCAATGGAAATCTACCAAAAACATTAAAAAAAAGGAAGCACAGGGCCCCGTTCCTCGTGCGTGGTTCAACTAAGCTGATCAAATGTCCAATTAGCAGCTTAAATTACCCGATGATTGATGTCAGGCTATCTCGGTTTCTCGAAGCGTGATTCAGTCTCAAACTGTCTCGTTAATTCGAACCAGCGCGTAAGTCCCACGGGTTGACGTGATGACATATTACATTGTATATAGGAAGTGGAAGTAAACATTGCACGTCACGTGTATTGCATCTAACAACCGTCTGGCCGTCCGTTTGTTCCGCACACAATGTATGTAATGTACTTCCTTGTTGATAAGAGTATTAATTAAACACTTGAAAAATATCCCTTCAGGGTACATTTAGAAAAGATAGACAACGCCTCTACTTCCTCAGGCGCCTAAGGAAGTTCCAAGTCAGTCAGAAGATCCTTAAGAACTTCTACTCATGTACAATAGAGAGCATCTTGACCGGCAACATCACCTCCTGGTTTGGGAATAGCACTGCACAAGACCGAAGCAGACTACAAAGAGTGACACGTTCAGCCGAACGAACAATTGGAGGGGGGCTCCCCACCCTCCAGAACATTTACAACAAGCGTTGCAAGGGCAAGGCTAAGAGAATCATTAAAGACTCCAGTCACCCGAACAACTGCCTCTTTGAACTGCTGCGGTCAGGCAAGCGATACCGGAGTCTCAAGGCGAGCACAGAAAGACTCAGAAGAAGCTTCTATCCCCAGGCCATCAGGCTGCTAAACGAACAATGAACACTACACAACAACAACCACCAAACGCACATAGCACACACATCCACACGCACACACTCACTTTAAACAAACACACTGTAGCACCCACTCCACACACTTTATAGCACACACCCACTTTAAACAAACACACTGTAGCACCCACTCCCCACACTTTATATTTATTGATGAAGGATTGCACTACAACTCGTACACCTTACTGTAAATTGTACCTAAATTGTACCTCATCCCATTTCTGCTTTGCAATATATAGTACTGTACATTAGTACACTGCATAGTATTGTATATTATATGGTAACTCAGAACATTGTACATATGTCTATACCGACTGGAGTCTCTGGAGCGTAACAGTAAGAAGCATTTTGTATGAAAGTATTCTGTACTTCTGTATGACAACTATTAAAGAAACTTGAAACTAGAAAATGTGCGATTAATGGTGATTGAATATTTGAATGGATAGACAGCCCTAGCTGTTAGATATGATTCAGTACAGAATTCCAAAAGGGTCTCTATTGCAGGTGGGGAGATAACAGGAACGTTGTGATCAGAAGTCATTCATACATTCTCTGATGAGGCTTAAGTTAACTTCTAGCAGTGGCGTCGCGTGGGTAAAATAACAGGGGAAGCCAAAAAAAATTATTAAAAAAAAAATTATTACATATTTTTATTAATATTTTTTTTTATTATTTTTTTAAGTCAAGCAGTCACCATGTACACTACAGTATGGCTCGGCGGCCAGTCAAACTTTCTTTTTATTTATTTAACAGATTGCAGAATGGGTACAATACAGTACGGCTCAATACACACAATTGTATAAGGGGATGCAGACCAGAGAAAGACGTTTGTCTTGTTTACATCAGGGTCATTAACACTTTGGCTGCCGGAAAACGCCTAAACACGTCATTCCCGGCCATGCTCAAGTTGCCGAAGACGCTTTACAGCGTCTTTAATATCAATATTTCAAAAATCTGGGATCGGATTCATATTTCCCCTCCGCTGGCCTGAGATCCACCAGGAGGACCCACTGAGCTCTCTGGCGGTTCAGGAGCGCCATCTGGTGGCCGATCGGCGCAATCGCTTAACAGGAAGTGCCGTAGAGGTTGTGCTGGTCGGCCGTATTACTTCCGGGCACTCGCTATAGGTCCCGAGGCTCGATCTCGACACACTACATAGCGATCGATTGCCAATAACTCGATAAACAACATGATTTGGACGTATATACCATTATACAAGCTGGAGATGGACCGGGTAAATCGACATCCCATAATGGTAAAATGTCTACTCTACGATGATCGCCCAACGGCGCGCGGAGACTGGGGTGAGTTTTAGCATGTAAAATTACCGTCTTCGATACTAACTGCTATTATCAACATTTGACCCACATTAGATGATTGGTATAACGCTGCCCACGGAATTATAAACGCCCCCTAGCCCATCCGGTCAACATCAGATGACGTGTAGTAACTTCTAGAAGTACGTCTAGTTGGAATTTTTTATATCGCGCTGATTGCCATAAAACTCTATTGCATCATCAATATAATGTATTTGGGGCTATAGATCACGTTCTGGAGAAAGCTGCAGAAAGAGATGAAAACATACTTATACATTAGACCATACTTTACTATGAATATGTGAATGAAAAAGTTTAACGTTGCCACACAATGAACAATACATATAGGACTTTGAATGGGCCCTAATAATGGCAATGTAGCAATAGAATTTAAAAAGTTATAGCCCTGCAAAGAAGGGGACTTTCTCTATAGACAAATAGAGCCGGCAACCTACGGTTGATAATGAATTTAACCCATGGCAGCCAAAGTGTTAATACTGCTGGAGCATTGGTTCATTTTTGGTCCGATTTTTCCTTGCACGATTTTGCGCGCCGCGTGGGAGCAAATTCGAGACACATATTCGGTTTCAAAAAGGTGTCCCACGGTCTCCTCTATGGCCGTGAATATTTTCACGCGGATCGGAATCGCGGCGCACCCGTGGGACACTTTTCCGTTTCGGCGAGTTTATTCCACGCTTTCTGTTTTCTTTTTCTAAGCATTTTCGGGGCTACATGTGAATAAGTAAAAGTTGCGGGACGCCCAGATGTTTCCACGATAGAAAGCTCGCGTGGATCCCATAATAGGCTCACTTAATACAGCGTTTTTAAAATCACGCGACATTTTCAGGGTCGCGAGCCGACCTTTTCCTCGTTTTCGATGATGGAAGTGATTTAGGAAAAGCTTCGGCACGCCGAGAGGTCCCCGTGGATTTAATCTCGCGAGGATCGGGGCAATATTCGGCCCGTGGGAACAGTTACGGGTTAATACAATGTTCAGAGTGCAGATGGGAAAATATGCTGAGTGTTTTCCTCACAGCCCCGTTTTAAACTTTTAGGGTGTGGCAGTCAGCTCGAATCTGATTGGCTAGGATCGGATTTGGACTCTATAATGCTGGAAGCCTGGAGAAAGAGACCTACCCCCTGCCTCTCTCCTATACTAGCATCAGTGAGCACAGTGAGTCTGACAGTGTGTTAGAGGGAGTGAGAAAGAGAAGAGGGAGACATTAAAAAAAAAAAAAAAAAAAAATTATAACACACTGTGTTTATGAAAAAGAATGTAAACTATATTAAAAAAAAATAAAAATCATATTTCATATTTGATATTAATTCATATTTTAATATTAGGGAGGCATGGCTTCCGTTGGCTTCCATAAGGATTCGCCACTGACTTCTAGTGAATAAAACATGTGTTTAACTATTGCTCATTGTTCTGGTTCCCTGGGGTGCCCTTGTTAAGAACTACTGATGTACAACCTGTGTAGGCTGTTTGGCTGTTTGGCTGATTGACTGTCCTGACTGGCTGGGTTTACATGGACAGTTTATTCCCCTTTTCATTCGGAATTAATGTTAAGGGGAGACACTGCAGGTGAATAGGGTAAAAAAAATTAACTAATAGATATCACAATGAAACTTCCCCAGTTGATTACTTATATTAAGACAAGACTTTTTTGTATTACAAGTTTTCTGAAATTGTATGTTTAAATATGCAAATGAGGCACGATCTACTTAAATATGCACTAATTTGCATATAATTCCAGGACAGAAATCTGAACATTGGATAAAGCCATTTTCAAAATTATAGTTTAATTTTGTTGACATATTAGAGCCAAAGGTTATTACAGAGGGGATTTTGGATATCTCTTTTTATCACTCCATAAATCAGAAAATACTCCATTCAGTCCATTTTTATGGTAAAATTCCATATTTCGCCATGTTTTTAGGAATAAAATGTGATATAAATCAGGGTATGAATGCGATATCAACAAACCCTTCTGTAAATACCTTCAGAACATAGATATGAATAGAACTGGAAGGTTTGGTGTATGTGTGTGCTACTGAAGTGGAGATTTCTGGCTCAGAGTATGAGGAAAAACTCTTAAAAATCATTTTTGGGAAAACGCCTTCAAAGTTCTGTATTGTAAAATGCCATACTTTTTTTTTTAAACAGATATTTACAAACACAATACCTAATCAAACCATTAGTAATAGACAACCTAAACACATGCCTGATAACTGAATAATAATAATAATAATGATGTTATTGAACTGAACAGAACTACACACAGGCTACAAACAGTGTAGTACAGTGTAGTACCCCCTAATAGGCAAAACATATTTGAATAGATATCACTATGAAACTTTCCCAATTTGTTATGTACATATAAACTAAGAAAAAATATATTGCAAGTTTTCTGAAATTTATGTTTATATATGCAAATGAGGCACTTCCCCAGGCTAAATGATGTAAAATAAACAACTAAATGTGTGTTATTGACGTTTTATTGTCACTAGTTTCATAGAAGACATGTTTAGGAAGCAAAATATAACAAAATCTCAAAATCAACAAAAAAAGTATATTTGACTATTCACCTGCAGTGTCTCGCCTTAAATCCTATTTAAAGTTATCATGTAAACATCTGAAAATACTTAATTCCGAATGAAAATGGCCATTCCGAAATAAAATCCATTCCGATGTAAGTTGCCTGTTTATTCCGTTTATCATTCCAAATGAAAGCTTTTTATATCCATGTACCCAGCTTTTCACGCATTTTTCGGAATTAGTTCCCCCCGGTCTTTCTGCGCATGATCGCGCATAGGCTACACACAAGTTACATACAAGATGGCGGACAGGAGCAAGCGATGGTCGAGGGCTGAAACTATTTATTTAATAAATGCTATGGAGGACTTAAAAATAATAGAACGATCAGATGGGAGGAAGTATAAAAATGCTGAACTACTTAGGACAGTTTCAGCCAAACTGAATGACGTCAGCTATGGGAACAGGGACGTCCATCAGGTCCAAAATAAATGGAAACAGCTCAAACAAGAGTACAACAAGGCGAAAGCCAAAAATAAAACCAGTGGTTCTGATCCCTCCAACTGGCCTTTTTTTGACGAGATGGACCGGGTGATGGGAGGAAGACCAATGGCCACCGCAGACGAACACGGTGTAGACTGTGACTTCGGGGAAGAAAGGGAGACGGAGACGGCGAACTATGAGTCAGGTTAGCCAACCCTTGTCTGTTTGCATCTATATTAGCTAGCTAGCTAACATTAGCTACTAATATTTCCGACTACTACTAGCATCTTGTTGATGTCTTTTGCCGTTGTAACGTTAGCAACCCACAACCGGACAATAATTTGTGCTTGCTTAACGTTGACCCTGTTAATTTTGGCATAAAAGCGTAACACTACGTTGCATGTTTACAATGGTTGAAGGCTACTAGCTACTACTTTAGAGCATCTAATGTTACTACTACCACCACTGCAACTAGCCTAGCTAGTGTTACAGCTATTGTCATCATAGCCTAGCTAGTACTACTGTGTGTGTGTGTGTGTGTGTGTGTGTGTGTGTGTGTGTGTGTGTGTGTGTGTGTGTGTGTGTGTGTGTGTGTGTGTGTGTGTGTGTGTGTGTGTGTGTGTGTGTGTGTGTGTGTGTGTGTGTGTGTGTGTGTGTGTGTGTGAGCGAGAGAAATAGCTAGCTATGTATCTTGAGTTTTGGGAGATGGAGAGCCAGCCCGGATACAAAAAGATCCACTCCTTGTGTTTCAGATGATGTACATAACGTTAGCTCGGTGAGTTTGGAAGACTGCTCATCCAGTGACCAAACGGATGTGGAGAGACCTGGTTCATCCCTGGCTGGAGATTATGGAGATGTTGGTGAAGATGCTGCGAGTGTTCCCGATGCTACCAACACTCGGCCTATAAGTATGTTTTAATCATTTTGAACAAATGGTGTGTGTGTGTGCGTGTGCGTGGGTGGAAAGAAAAATGGAATTACTGTGCTGCTTACCTTGATCACAGCAGCTTGCTTAATTTAAAACCATAGGATTAGTATTTTTCTAACCTAGTTAAGTACTAACCTAGGATTAGATAGACTCTTATTATACACTGTAATATATAAGAATGTACTGCCAACTGAGTACAAAAAATGCTTTGTATGGGAAAGAAGACACCCAAAGCCAAATCTGGGTACCAGAAAACTCTGCAGACCTGGGCCCTCATTTATCAAGTTTTCTTAGAAAATGTTCTATTTCCATACGTAAGCACAGAATTTAGAATGTGTGCACGCACAAAAAAAAATGGATTTATCACACGTGCGTACACAGGTCCTACGCACACCTGTCATGATAAATATCACCTTGCTCCTACGCTAAGGCTCGTGCACACTTTCACGTATTTGCATATCAGAACCGCCCCGATTAACCATATACGGTAATGGAACACCCCCATGAAATGTGGAAAAGTGGACTGACCCGAGGGAAGGGTGTTATGGAGAAATACGAGACAGGTTGACAGACATGTACACGTACGGTGATGTCGGATATGATATCTATTAACCATTGCTGCCTGGGCAGCGCAAACACTAATAAAGACGGTGCTGGAATATGACTGCCTTTTCCCGTTTTGTTCGATTAATACCCAGGGATTAAAGTTCTCCTAAATCTTATTCCAAATCACGACGGATTTCCCGTCTTTTTTCTACCTGCTGCATATGATTTCTAGAGGCATATTTGATGTCAGTATTGGGTAGCCTATATAAACAATAATTCGAGAGCATATACAAGAACAATGAATCTCACTGCCATGTATGATGTAGCCTATACGCCTATGTGATCTGTGACTGTGATGCACGGAGTGAATCCACAGTCACTTGCTCCTCAATAGGAAACCAACCTAGATTTACCCTGAAGGACTGGTTCTAACAGAACCGTTTGTTATACAAGTATCACAGAGACATTTCAAAGGTACTCAGAGTTGCACGAGGGTTTCGAACAGAGGTACGGGATGGTTTTAAAGCTCGGCGTTGCTAATAAACATTTAAATATTTTGTATAAACTGCTCAAAACGGCATTATTTTCGGCGTTGGCTGCCTGGTTGTGATCACAGCGCATGCACATCATGCACCCAACGCCGGAAATAATGCAGTGTTGACCAGTTTATAAATAATATTTAAAATGTTTATTAGCAACGCCGAGCTTTCAAACCATCCCGTATTTGTGTCCGAAACCCTCGTGCAACTGTGAGTACCTTTGAAACGTCTCTGTGATTCTTGTATAACGAACGGTTTGGCCAGAACCAGTCCTTCATGGTAAATCTAGGTTGGTTTCCCATTGAGGAGCAAGTGACTGTGGATTCACTCGGTGCAAAAAAAAATACTGTCTTTTACTGTTAGTGTCTCAGTGAAGTTTCAACGGAGCGAGGTAGTCTATTCTAACCAACAAATTGAAGTAGAAAGCATTTCGTTGTGGCCAATCTTATTTGGGAACATGACACAAAACAATAGTATGTCGCTTTTTATTTGAAACAATATTGAATCGCGTTTGGAGGTCGGTGTTCTGCGTCTGCCCCCGTGCCAAACAAGCAAGCCAACCTATTGTTCGCGCATGAGCCCGTTATAATTACACTACTGTCGCTATTTCACAATGAACTATAATGAATTACAGTTCATACAGAACACGCGCCAGTGTCGGGAGTAATGCACGGAAGCTTATTTCCACGTTGAAACTAATGCATGCAACTGATGAGAGCTATGCCGTCCGTCTGCAGTCCCCATATTCTACCACAGGGCGTCAGCTACGCATGCTCCGGGCTATGCGTAGACATAAGCACAAAGTCAAGTTCACGTTCAAATTGATAAATCCCACACTTTGCTTAGAAATGGTCGTACGCACGGGTTAAGCACATATCTGTGCGTACGCAACGTTGATGAATGAGGGCCCAGGTCCGCAGAACAAAAATTGATGATGGAGGAAATGCAGGTCAGGGAGCACAAGTGGGCGGGGCAGCAACAGGAACGCAGAGACCAGCGAGAAAGGCAACAACAACAACAACACCGAGATGTACAGGAGGAGAACCTTGTTACACATATAATAGAGCAAAATACAAGGTCCACTGAAAGACTTGTAGGTATGATGTTCGAAGGCCTCAGGACACTCCTACCTCCCGCACAGCCAGTTCCACCTCCTCCCCAGTACCATTATCCTCAGTACTATCCAGTCCCACACCAGCAACCCCACTCCCAACTCCAGCATGTCCCTGCATAGCATGCACAACGGGGCCCAGCGCCCAGACCCAGCGAAAACCCAGACGCAGATGTGTACTTAAGCATTACATCACACGCAGGAGTGGTTTGTGACCAATAAACCATGCCTAGGGGTGGTTGTTAGGCCCGAGGCGCAGCCGAGGGTCGCTAGACCCCCCTAGGCATGGTTTATTGGTCACAAATCACGACTGCACGTGGTGTAAAGCTTTTATACAACTGCCAGATTCATCCAACCTTATTTCTATACAATAAACACACATTAATCGAAGATTTATTGAAAAAACCATCCGCCAGAAAAAGTAGTTCCCACAACTCCATGTGGAAGCAGCTTGAAGTGCATCCAACCAAACTAACACATCCAACTGTGTATTATTGGAATGATTGAGAGAAGTTGCCTCATGTGGAAGCAGCTTGAAGTGCATCCAACCAACTAACACATCCAACTGTGTATTATTGGAATGATTGATTGAAAATTGTATTACCAGATGCAGAATATAAAGTAGGTAAAACAAATTAAAACGTTTTCTTTGCCCTATAGGAAAAAAACGTTTTCTTCGCCCTATTTTTTTATTTATTTCTTTTAGCCTAAACTTAACCAGTTGGAAACCAGGGGTACAGTAATAAAATTAGCAATCAACCAATCAATCAATTCAATAGACCATGCTCACTTAAAACAGCGCTGCTTCTCTCTCAGTCTGACTCCCCCGCTGTTGCAGACAGGAGTGTGTGTGTGTGTGTGTGCGTGTGTGTGTGTGTGTGTGTGTGTGTGTCACAGTGTGTGTGTGCGTGTGTGTGTGTATGTGTGTGTGTGTGTGTGTGTGTGTGTGTGTGTGTGTATGTGTGTGTGTGTGTTTGTGGGTACGCCAGCGTCGGACAGTGTGTGAGAGAGAACGCTGCAGTCAGTAGAAAGTAGGAAGGAAGAAATTTAAATCAATCAATTAATCTATCAATCAATCCGCGATTTTTCTTTTGTTCTAGATTGAGTCAAGACCCATCAATTACATCATCCAACATTGTTTAAAGGACTAACACATTCCCCTTGACAGAATCGCTTCATATTTAGTCGTTATGGTGCTTTCAACATAACCATTTGTTGTCCGCGATCTTGTTTTCTCCCGGAGTGAGCCGGGGAGGGTTATGTGATTCGGTTGTGGGCGGGTCCTGAGCCCAGGACCGTGGATTGTTGCCAATAAAGACGTGTGAATGGCCAATCAGAATCGAGAAATTTGCATGCCGTTGTATAAACACAACTAGACTAGATCCAGAGCCAATAAAATCACACACACAAGCACATGTAGAGAGAGGGAGAGGTTTAGAGGGGGCGGGTACTCGGGTAGGATGGAGGCAGAGATCAAGGAGTATTAAACAAGGAGAGGCAGGTGAGAGACGTGAGAGAGGCAGGTGAGAGACGGAAGAGAGACGGGTGAGAGACGGGAGAGACGGGTGAGAGACGGGAGAGAGGCAGGTGAGAGACGGGAGAGAGGCAGGTGAGAGAGGCAGGTGAGAGGCAGGTGAGAGACGGGAGAGAGGCAGGTGAGAGAGGCAGGTGAGAGGCAGGTGAGAGAGGCAGGTGAGAGGCGGGAGAGAGGCGGGTGTTTAATACTCCTTGGCAGAGATAAGGAAATAGGTAGAGTGAGAGAGAGGTTGGAATACAGTATCGACTAGTAGATACACGCTTGTAGGCTGCTTTGCCACAAAAAAAAACGTTTGAATAGGTTACTTAGTGTTTTATGTACGTATAGGCATCTAATCCTAATGCCTCCAGGATGTTGCAGGGCTCTTTTTTCTATGTCTTTTGGCGATTATTGGAAAGTCATGTCTGCTGTGTTTTCAATGTTTATTAGCTGTAAAAGGAGAGCGTTGTAAGGCTCGTCTCATGGATGAGTGTTTTCATTTGTTGTAAAAGTGTAAAAACTGTTGATTTTATGAAACGCCAATATTTTTTTATAAGAAATGTACAGAAGACAAACAAAACTAAGAAACACACACATGCAGACGGGATCAGAACAACAACAGCAGCAGCACGTGGAGGTTCTGCCTCGCCGGGTTCAGACCCCACTGAGGACATGGCCTTCTGTGTGGAGGTTGCATGTTCTCCCCGTGTCCGTGTGGGTTTCCTCCGGGTACTCCTGTTCCTACCCACACTATCAAAGACATGCAGGGGGCAATGACGACACCTAGGCCACCTTATAGGAACGGGAGTTGGTTCCCGGAGTGCAGGGCTGCTTGCTGCTCACTGCTCCTGGATAGATGGGTTTTTACATAATATGCCATTTGCTTGTTACTGTTGGTTATAATTTTGTTGTGCTATACTTGAAGTCAACTTTTTTTTTTATACAATCCTTGAATGTATCAATTTCAAATGTACTTGAAGTTCCAAGTTTACACTGGCAAGACAATCGTTTACATAATGCCATTTGCTTTCGTTACTGTTAAGTTTTAATTTTGTTGTGCTATACTTGAAGTCAACTTTTTTTTTATACAATCCTTGAATGTATCATTTTCAAATGTACTCGAAGTTCCAAGTTTACACTGGCAATCTTGACTTGCATTACTCAGGACAAAATCAAATAAAGTTTGCACTATTTTGCACTGGCGCTGGTGCGTGTAATGATTATTCAGTAAAGCAACACGTTCCCTTCAAGTTTGATGTTTTATTACAACAAAATAGCTAAAAGAACTTCCACACCGGGAGGGAGGGGAAAACACTTAAAGAAACAATTGATTCAAAACAACAATCTCAACCAAACTCAACAACAGACAGGAAGTTGAAGGGGAAAGTTATTTGGTGAATACTACTGTGCAGTGATTCCCGCAAAAATGAAATATATATATACAACTATATACAAACTGGTGAATGAAATGATTATAATTTATGGGTGGCTCCCCCCAAAGTATAATTTATGGTTTTTAAAGTTTTTTTTACTCACTGAGCACTCATTGCCACAAATGCAAATGAGTGCTCACTGAGTAAAAAAAACACACACAAATTAGTGGTTCAAATGGCAGAGACTCTAGTTACATAAGATAAGATGCTCCTTTATTAATCCCCTTGGGGAAATTCAGGTGTCAAAGCAGCATGGGGGGGGGGGGGGGATACAGAGCTGCACAGTCCGATAATGTACTATAAGATGCAATATAAAAAGTATAAAGTATTAACATGCAGTGGGAATCACTGCTGTGGGGAGAAAACTATATGTAGCTGATTCACTCTGGTTGTGTAGTTATTGGCTAGGAAAGACACCGCTACAACCAGGTCATCTTACGTCCAGTTTATTCTCCTCTGTGGTCAAACAAACGAAGAAAATTGATTCACATGGTGCGATAAAAACCACCTGCAGTTAAATGTGGCGAAGACCAACTGAATGGGTCAAAAAACACGCAGAGGCACTCTACAAGAAGGGCCAGAGCCGTATACATTTAAATCATCTTAGCTGTTTGACACAAGAAAAGAATCAACAAAACATGTGAAAATTGCAGCACAAAAAAATAAACCAGTAACAGCTAATATTAACAGCAACAATGGCAATGCAGAGACTCTAGTTACATAAGTGGTGTAGTGGTTAACACTGTCGCCTCACAGCAAGAAGGTCCAGGGTTCGATTCCCGCTTGGGGACCAGGTTTCCATGATGCCAGTTACCCAGGTGGGGTATCTCCCAGGCCTTTCTGTGTGGAGTTTGCATGTTCGCCCCGTGCTCGCAAGGGTTTCCCACCCCGATAAGATAAACCCAATGGAAAAACATGCACTACAATAGATCGCTAACGCTGTGGCGTCCTTGACGAAGACGGACAGGAGCACTTGGATTGGTCCCCTGGCGCGGCTCACGTTGACGCCTGTCTGCTCCCGGCTGCCCTTGGGGGGGAAGGACGACGGGATGGGTTAATCGCAGATACGAATTGCATGCATGCATCGCATGTGTGCCGATTGGTGACCTCTGAGCAGGTCCTAAATTATTATTATTATTATAAGATAAGATGCTCCTTTAATAATCCCCTGGGGGAAATTCAGGTGTCAAAGCAGCATGGGGGGTGGGGATACAGAGCTGCACAGTCCGATAATATACTATAAGATGCAATATAAAAAGTACAAAATACAAGATGGCACAAGGTAAGTAGGTATGCCTACAGCAGAATTACACAAGGGAATACAGTGTACTATATACCCATAATATGTGTATACCTGAGACTGACTATATACATAAATATGCCGTGTGCTGTGGGACATGTATCTGCTGTACACCTGTTATTCAAATAAAAAGAAGTTGAAAAAAAAAATACTCTTGGGCTGCAGTTTTGCGTGGCAGCTCTGTGGAGCTAGTGGAAATGTCCTGTGCGAAGCGGGAAGTGTCTCGCTACATGCCTCGTCAGTGCCTGCCTTGCCCTGTTGTCTAAAAGGTTATTCCTCTGAGCTGGATGGGGAGGCTGAGGATATTCCAGATTGTCAATCTCGTCCAGCCAGTTGACGTTGCCATGGTCGCTCTCTTGTTGACAGAAGTTGTGCAGGGCACAGCAGGCGGCGATCATCTTGGGGGCGAATGTGAAGTGAAACTCACTTCTCTTCTGTAGAACACAAAATCGCGACTTGAGAAGACCATAGGTCTGTTCAACCATAACGCGTACAGAGCTCAGGTACACGTTGAAGGACTCTTGTTCAGGAGTCAGGTTAGGGGATGTTTGGTAGCCTTTGATGAGCCAATCGAGGAGTGGGTAGGCAGGATCACCAACTATTTGGAGCCGGACATCTTCCCCCTCGATGTTCCGGACACCCTGACAAGGGGGAAATGTTTAATTAGCATTTTCAAAACTATTTCTGGTCTTACAAGTAATTACACATTTTGGAGAGAAAATGTGAATGAGGTAAGCCTGAATATGTGATATAAATGTAGGCTACTCTTTCCGGTGTCTGCATGCATGCCTACCTGTGGCAGCAGATGGGCTCTTCGAAAGAGGCCAGAGTTCTGGAAAACCATTGAATCATGGGCGCATCCAGGCATCTTGCAGCTGATGCTCCTGAACCTATACAGGACACAAATAATATGAAGTAGCCTCGAGAACCATTCAAGCCAGTAGGCCCCATAGGGGCATCTCCTATTTGTGTAGCGTGAGGCAGCTCGATGTACAAGTACACCCCTTGGACATGACGCCAGTATGTTGCAAGGACTTCCCCCCCAAACCAACCATTGCTGAGTGTCAACCAGGGAGGCTATGGGTACCACTTTTAAAATGTCTTCGGAGTGACTCTGCCCGGGATTGAACTCACAGCCTCCTGGACTAAGGGCAGACACTCTAACCACTAGGCTACTGAGCCGGACTCGAGTCTACGGTTCAGCATACTGTTTTGAAAACGAACATTCCATGTACACAGTACATTTCGCAGAGTACATTTTACTCAAACTGAGTCCATTTGAGCCCAAGTGAGTAACATTTTACACACCAGCGGACCGGTGTGTTTCTAGACAACATGCGTCATCCCAAGATACTTTTCACAAACGTTTTGGGGGGTTTATGTGATTGATTGATTGATTGAAAACGTTTAACAGATTGCAGAATGGGTACAGTACAGTACAGCTCAATACATACAATTGTCAAGGGGATGCAGATCAGAGAAATACTTTTACATCAGGGTCCCCCATTTTCAATTCATCATGTATGACATACACGACATACAGATAGACAGTACTGCTACATCTATACATTTATGACATACCAGATTTGCAAATACAGTTTGTGATACAAAAAGAGTCCAGAAAAGAGAGTATATACATTTGACGTAGAAACTGTACATTGGAGGAGGTTGGGTAGGTGGGGTGGGTGGGGGTTAATTTCGCTGAGTGTAGGCACTTCACGTGCATTGCAAGTACATTTTGTTTTTAATGTGAACCCATGAATACTTACATGAATCGGTCATCCACAACGCCTTGCAAGACAAAGGAAGACCAGCCCTTACGATTCTGGAAATCTCTGTAGCCATCAGTAGGAGCCAGGATAGGTATGTGCGTACCTAAGAAAGCAATCATACAGACATTATTGCAATCTCAGGGGACTAGATACAGGCATTTGATTTTTGAGACAGATCCACTAGTGTGTAATATAAGGCTAGAGTATTGTTGTACAGTAGTGTGTTAGTAGAAGGGGGATGTGTGTGTGTCCCTTCATACACAGGTTACTGCTATGAAATACGCAAGTGCATCTTGCGTGATATATAGCTAGATGCGCCCGGAGTTACCATTGAAAAGGATGCGCTATGTAAATAATAGTAGTATTATAGATCAAACGTGGCATTATTAGTAGCATTCTTGCTACTATTATTATGTGTCTTGAAGTGTTACTGTAGGCTACTGGGCTAGGTTTTCTAGGTGGCTAAACGCTAGGGTTGCATAAACATTTCATGAAAATCAAGGAGAATAACCTTACCATCGATCAAGCCAAATATCTGAGGTATGTGATGTGACGCCTCGAATCTTCTGGCAATCTCGACTGCCTCCTCTTCATCTGGCATTCGTATCAGACTGCTGAGAAGTCCTCCACTAACGATGCCCTTACAGAATAGGTACACAAATTTCTTCACTGTTGCCTTGTGGACACCGAACTGGTTTGCTACCAGCCGGTACTCTGCGCAGCTACCCAGTCTGTACAGAACAATAGCCACACGCATGGTGAGGGGGATGGGTGCACGGACAGTCACCTCGTCCGGAGACATGAAGCCCTGTACCAGGCCACACAACTTCACGAACGATGCACGGGTCATTCTGAAGTTCTCTCTCCATTCAAGGTCCGTAAACTCCATTAGGACGATCCTGTTCCACCAATCCTTACTACGCACTTTCATCCACTGCTGTCTGGCATTGCGAGTGGGAAATGGCAATGGGGTGAGATAGAGAAGCCGTTGCTGGTTCGACAAAGCACTCGACTCTCTTCGGGACTCTACTGCCAGTGCCTCTCTTCTCATCCTCAACAGACGCAAAATGAGCAGTATCATGTTATTGTCGTGCTGCTGCTTAACTAAAAGTATGAAAATGACACAGAAAAATGCGGTCATAAGGTTGTCCATCTTGTAGCTGTTGTTTGGTACGCTAGCACAGTAGCTGAGAATACCGGTCGCAGCTGTTTGTTTACTTCCGGTAAACGTAATGACGTTAACACTTTGAGTGCCACTCACGAGATATCTCGGGTTTTTAATAGTGACGTTGAATGCCACTCACGAGATTTCTCGGATTTTTTATTTTTTATTTTTTTAGCGATCTGAAAAATTATTGCATCACCCGAGCCTACCCGAGTATAGCCGAGCGGCGCCGGCGATCACTGTGGAAAAAAGCGCCCCCTGTCGTCTCCCAGATGACATAAGTGATTTTGGAATGGACTCAATGAAAATGAATGGGGAAAAAAATCCGGTACTCCACATTTCCAGTTCACTGATCCAGCCGGGGTTACCACAGTTCATTCTGGAACCTCAGATCCCTGCTGATCATGGAGTTCTACAGTATCGCGTTGGATCCATACACGTATCAATTTTTTCGAATGGTGATCAGGAATTGGAATATACCAGTTGGATACCATCTGATGTCAGGTAAGGACTCTATGTTATCAGTGTTAGGATAATCAGAGTAAGTTTGATGAAGATATAGGCTGTTTTGTGAAATGTCTTCTTTCGGTTTCACTGTAAAAGTCCGAGAGGAAATCAACGAGGCGATTATCCGTGCGTGGCCGTAATGTGCTTGCGTGCATGTATAATATTGATCATCTAGCGTTTATTTGAAAACGATTCATAAAAAGGCCGACGAATATCAACGTTGTGGAATATTCCACTAAAAGACAATTTTCATAGAATGCTCCAGAATGAGCTGTTTTTTATATCAAAACGGGGGCTTTTCTAACTGCTCTGAAACGGAAACAACGCGATAAAAAAACAATCTGCATTGACAGCACTGACTGGAAAATAGTCTTTGATAATGCGATGGGCAGATTAGACACATAGCCATAATTTAAAACATAGATTAGGCGATATTAACGTTAACATTGGCGCCGATGGTGGCATTCAGCCGGTAAAAAGGAAAACCAGGCGTGGCGCTCAAAGTGTGTTAACATCCTGTTTACGTTTACCCAATCAGAAGCCTTCCCAGCCCCAAACCTTACGATGACTCGAAAACTCCCGATTAGACAGTGACTTTCATGTAAACACCTTGTCGGAATTAAGATTCTTTTTTTTTCTTTTTTTTCTTATTGCAAAACAAAATTATTAAAAGTCAGTACTCAACACACAATGCATAATGAAACTAACAATTAAGATGGCTAAAATGACATGCAAGCACAGAAACAGAAAGCAAAAAAAATATATAATAATATTTTACCGTATACAGTGTATATCCAACAAAATTACCAATTATACCAATGTCTTATACAGGATATACCCCTAATACCTATTATCTAAAACCCTACACACATATGCTCCAGCTCGAACCCCCCCCCTCCCGGACCCCTCCTTGGATAGTACCTCCATTATCCCTCGCTCCTAACCAGACACTACCATTATAAGCTAGCTTTTATTCTCTCCACCACTTCTAACCACATTGACATTTTGGATTCATTGAGACCCAGAATTCTTGCTGTAGATATTTCTTGATAAATCACATCGAGATATGTAAGAAACCAAACCTTCCGGCACATTTTTTCCGGTTGAAACCAGCGTGATGCGATCAGCTTTTTAGCTACTGTGATGCCCGATAAAACCAATCTCTTTAGCTGTGGATTTACTGCAAACTCAAAAACATCATTCAATAGTAATACAGAGGGGTGTACTGGTATATTCCAAGATACGAGTTTTGATAATTGTTGGGTCACATCTTTCCAGAATGCCTTAACTGGTGGGCAGTCCCAATACATGTGCATAAATGTCCCTTCGTCTCCATTTGTACATTGGGAGCATTTGGAGTCTTGTTTAAGACCCATTCTGTTCAGTCTTATAGGAGTCAAGTATGTCCTGTGAATATAGTTAAGATTGATTTGTTGATGGTCCGGGTTCCTTGTTGTAAGTCGGACATTTGCCCATGCTCCTTGCCAATCAAAGTCACTTTCCAGGTCTGGTATATCCCTCCTCCAGACAGAGTCTAGTTGGAGGGTTTCATACGAGGACGTTAGTAATTGATAATAAAAACCTGAAACAAAACCTCTCGATGTCTCTCTTTCATAGAAGCATTTGTGGTATCTGTGGTGTTCAACTGGTATGTCTAATGAAACACTGTGAGACTTCAAACATAGCCGTAACTGTATGTAAAAAAGCCATGTGGACTCGGTGAGATTAAATTTTGTGCATATTTCTCCATAACTACAAGAACCCTGGTTGTTAAAAACATCCCCAAACCTTAGAAGTCAATGGGGCTTATTGCTCCCGTGGGCGGAGAACAAAAGAATTAGAATCTCTCACAAATGCTCAGGAAGTCCCGTTTTTCAAAAATCTGTAAAAATAGAACAAAGACAATTTCGAGTGCATATAGTGTAATCTATATGTATCCTTACTTGCTAAACATAATACGACTTGTAAATATGTTTAATTCTTGCTCAATTGTATAGTTCTAAATATCCCTGTATTCCCCCGAAACTACAACGCGTCACGTACATGCACGCGCGCACACACAAACAGCGCATAGGTGTTAATCACTGAGTGATCTAATATGATTATTCTTCAGCGCGAGAGGGGGGGGGTTGTGTTTCTCACTGTCTGTCATTGATAATAATAGTCCTGCAGTTTGCAGTTCATTCAAGCGCATCACGGTGATGACAGCTCTCTAGTCTAGAGTAGAGAGGTGGCCTGTTACTGTTCCATGATTTTCATTCGGCGCTTCAGCTCACCTGGCAGAGCAGCGGTTCTGCGCTCCTGGTCCGTTGTTGACGAGTTCGAATCCCATCAAATCTTTTTTTTTAACGTGATTTTTTTTTACACGTGTATTCTTTACTGTACTGATACAATAGTGCATATTCAGAGAGAGATATAGGGAGAGGCAGCGTCGAGACGAAACTTGTGTCGAGTCTGCTTCTATGTGCAACAGAAACTCTGCAGCATCCTGACAGTCCTGTATACCCACGTCGCGCTAAAACATTAACTACTGTATGGCAGAGTGCGTGTGTGTATATGAGTTATGAATTATCACTCGCAGTTCATTCAAGCGGACAGTGGAGTGGACTACGTGAACTAGAGTATCAGCCACTGGCTGCTGTGTGACGAGTTTGGTGTTTTGGTCACCCGCGCTAAACACGGTGCTTTAGTTGACAGCGCATCGATGCGCTTTGTGAAGGAAAGATGACGTCGTCTCTCTCCCTCTCTCTCCCTCTCTCTCCCTCTCCCTCTCTCTCTCTCTCTCTCTCTCTCTCTCTCTCTCTCTCTCTCTCTCTCTCTCTCTCTCTCTCCTTCAAATGGGCTTTATTGACATGGGAAACATACGTTTACATTGTCAAAGCCAAACAAAACAACTATTTGAAATCTACAGTTACACATTGCTGTATTTAGTGAGGTAAATGAGTACAAGACATGTTTCACAGACACACACACACACACACACACACATACACACACACATACACAGACAGACAGACACAGACACACACACACACAGAAACACACAAACAAACGATCAAATTAAAAGCTGGATATAAATCTGCCACACGTGCTGTCAGTGAGTTTACTAAGTCAAGGATGTCTTACTTTCACACACGCGCGCACGCACACACACACACACACACACACACATTTACACATTTACATTTACATCTAGTCATTTAGCTAAAGCTTTTATCCAAAGCGACTTACAAGTTCTGTACGACAAGTCATCCCATGACCCACCTGGTCTTCCAGCAGACGTAGCTGAGCTGTGTGGCGTCACAGTTGTACAGGTGCCAGTGGACAACCTACCCACGGCACCAGTGGACCGTCTACCCACGGCACCAGTGGACAATCTACCCACTGCACCAGTGGACCATCTACCCACGGCATTCTTTCTTTCTTTCTTTCTTTCTTTCTTTCTTTCTTTCTTTCTTTCTTTCTTTCTTTCTTTCTTTCTTTCTTTCTTTCTTTCTCTCTCTCTCTCTCTCTCTCTCTCTCTCTCTCTCTCTCTCTCTCTCTCTCTCTCTCTCTCTCTCTCTCTCTCTCTCTCTCTCTCTCTCTCTCTCTATATATATATATATATATCTCTCTCCCTCTCTCTCTCCCTCTCTCTATCTATATCTCCCTATCTCCCTCTGTATCTCCCTCTCTGAGACTACTCCCGGTCTGAGACTACTTCTGTGTGTGTGTGTAACCAAATGCATACCTACATGTATGACCTATATCTATCTAATACTTTTGGATATGAGCATTCTTTTCAATAAGTATGGAAGCCTGAACACAGAATGACACCAGTACCACTGACTACCACGGCAAGCCTATAGAAAATTATTCTATTTAATAATAATAATAATTATTATTATTATTATTATAAATGTCTCTCTCTCTGTTTCTTTCTTTCTTTCTTTCTTTCTTTCTTTCTTTCTTTCTTTCTTTCTTTCTTTCTTTCTTTCTTTCTTTCTTTCTTTCTTTCTTTCTTTCTTTCTTTCTTTCTTTCTTTCTTTCTTTCTTTCTTTCTTTCTTTCTTTCTTTCTTTCTTCTCTCTTTCTATTATATTACTATTATATATCTATCTAAATATCTAAACCTCTGTCTATCTAGTGTGTGTATATGCATGGCATCAAATCAAAGTGTGTGTTGCCTGTATTGATCAGTCACACTATACCCCCATTAAGCTGTAATTGTTCCCTGCTGGGCCTTTGTTTCATGGTGTGAATTAGTCATTGAAATTAACATTGACATCACATTGAATTCTGGGAAGGAGTGTAGTTCCCTTATCATTAGCTGAATTCACTGAATTCTCTTCAGAGGCTCCTGCTGCAAATAGGTAATGACTGTACCAGAATGTTTGATAGGACATTGATTGAAAACTATCGTCTCAAATTTGACAATTGATGGCTTATTTTGAAGGTATGAATCTGTAATTTTATATTATGTAACAAAAAAAAAGGGGGAAATTCTCAGGAGGAGGAGCTATTTAGGTTAGACTCCTAAGGGTTGAGTGTATGCCTTGCTCTTCCCATATAGGGAATATTATAGGACGTTGAGTGCATTGTTATTGAATAAGGGAGTGTGATTGTGCCATTTTTGTGGGTTAAGATATTTTTTTTGAGTTTCACGCCATATCCGGATCGCATGGGTAATTATGGGGCCAAATTTCCGCTCACAGTGCTTGATTGGTAGTTTAGTGTATGCTATGTCCTTCAGTCTATGTGGGGCTACTATGTTTTCTTCCAATTTTCTCCAGGATACTAATGCTTGGGGATCAAACCATGTTGTCAATGGTCTTAATGTGTACGCCTTAAAATATTGGAAAAAATCTGGAAATGCCATGCCACCGTCTGCTTTATTTCTCTGTGCGGTGGATCTTTTTATACGTGGTGGTTTGTTATTCCAAATAAATTTGTATGTGGAGGAGTGTAATCTTTTCCAGTAACCCTCTGGAGGGGGTAACGGTAGCATTGAACTGAAGAAGTTGATTCTAGGTAGTACATCCATCTTAACTATTGATACCCTTGCCTGTACTGAGTTTTTAAGTTTTGCCCACCTGTCAAGGTCGTCTTTGATTTTGTTTTGTATTTTTGTGTAATTGTGCTTCACCGTTTGTCTTATGGTGGGAAATATTTCCACTCCGAAGCATCTAAAATGTTTTACCATAGGTATCTCACCTGGGAGGGTTATATCTTTTTTTGCAGGGGTGTTAAGTGGAAGGAAAGCCGACTTCGGCCAATTTATTTTAAATCCCGATAAATCACCAAAGTTCTCAATCAACTTGAGTAGATGAGGCAATGTGGTGTTGGGGCTTTGCATGAACAATATTACGTCGTCCGCATATAAACTAATTTTATGTTGTGTGCCCTTGATTACGATTGGTTCTATGGATTGGGATTGTCTTATATATTGTGCTAAAGGCTCTAATGATAGATCGAATAGTCCGGGACTAAGAGGGCAACCCTGTCTGGCTGAGCGTGATACCGGAAAGATTTTGGAGATGAATGTACCTGTTGTAATCATGGCCGATGGGTCTTTGTATAATACTTTAATCATATCAATGAATCCTTTTCCTAACCCCATCCTTTCTAATACTGCCCATAGATACGACCATTCCAGCCTGTCAAAGGCTTTCATAGCATCCAGGGACAGCATCGCCTTAGGTATGGTGTCGTCCTTGTCTGCATCTAGTACGTGCAGTATTCGTCTTATGTTATCAGTGATCACGCGACCTCTTATGAAGCCAGTTTGGTCCGGATGAACTAAAGACGTCATATGCTTTTGTAATCTGATGGCTAATACCTTAGAGTACAGTTTGATATCGGTTCCGAGGAGGCTTAAGGGTCTGTAACTACCGCACTCGGTGGGGTCTTTGTCTTTTTTGAGAAGGACTGATATGAGTGCAATATTGTCGTTTTTATGGAAGTTCCCCTCCTTGACTGAGTATAAGATCATATTTAGTAATAAGGGTCCAATTATGTCCCAACAAGAAAGGTACATTTCTGATGGGATACCGTCTCTTCCAGGAGCCTTACCATTTTGCATTTCGGATATGGCCTTCTTGAGTTCCTCTAGTGTGATCGGTGTTTCTAACTGTTTAGCGTCATCCTCTGAACGTTTAGGGAGAATAATTTGATTAAGATATGTGTCCATTTTGTTTTGATCGAAGGTCGTTTCTGATTTATATAAGTCGGAGTAGAATTCTTTGAATGTATCGTTTATTATTTTGGGGTCTGTTTCAAGTACTTGTTGTGCTCTAATGGTAGTTATATCTGCAAATTTTGCATTAATTCTTAATCGCATGGCTAATAGGTGACTAGGTTTAGAACCTTGGGAGTACTGCTGTTGTCTTGTGCTGCGTATTTGTATTTCCGATTGTTGTCTGTATATGGCATTGATCTCTATTTTTAGTACGTTAACTTGATTTTCTATTCTAGTTGAGTTGTTGTATTTTAAAGAATTAAATAACGTTGAGTAAAGCGTTTCCAGTTCAGACAGTTTTGTGCATTGATTCTTGCGCATTTTGGAGGAAAAGCTATCAGTGAAATCCTTGATCATTCCCTTTACCGACATCCATATTATTCTGGGGTCTTGCACCGAGTTCGCATTCTCCCGTAGGAATACTATAAGAGCTTCTTTGAGTTGTGTAATGAATTCCTTGTTATTAAGCAGCATCGAATTAAAACGCCATCTTGGGGCCCGGGAAGATAGTATACCAAATGTTCCTTTTAGGAGTAAATAACAGTGATCTGATTGCATTGGGTATCATTTCCACTTCATATTTATCAAATAGTCTCGGGGATGCAAATACATAATCTATTCTGGATAATGTGTTATGTCTCGCCGATCGACAAGAGTACTTTCGGGTCGTGGGATTAAGTGAACGCCATAGGTCATTTACACCTGTAATCTTCGGCTTTAGATGAATTCTTTTGTTCGCTGGAAAAGGCGAGGTAAGATTTGTCCATCCTTGGATTCCAAATGGCATTAAAATCTGCACCTATTATAAATGAGTAATCGGGAAGGTTTAACATTGCATTGGTTAGTGTAGTGAAGAAACCCTCTTCATACAAATTTGGGGCATATACCACTGCCAACGCTATTTTCCTGTTATTGTGTACAATCCTAGCTATAGTTATACGCCCATCTGCATCCGACCATACCCCCTTTAATTCAATATTTAACTTACGTCTGACGACTATGGCTACACCTCGAGTTCTCGTACCAAAAGACGAGTGACTAATATTATGATATGTGTTATCCGCTAACATATCTATGTCTTCCTCTAAAATGTGCGTTTTGCTTAGTAGAGCCACGTCCACATGTTCTTTTTTCATCAGTGTGAGCACGCTTTTGCGTTTGTGTTGTTTATTTATCCCACCAGTGTTCCATATCATTATATTCAAACTAGCCATAATCTATACATGTTTTTGTGTAGTTTTTGGTAATGCTTCTGGAGTGCGAAGCTACAATAGATGTACATCCAATTATTGAGGTCCCGTTGAGAGCCGAGCTTAAAAACATATATATATATACAAATAAAAATCCCCTTTTTTCCCCTCTCCCAGAGAGTCGTACAGGCCTGTGTTCCATAAACACATCCTCCGCGTATGACTCCCTCCCTTAGGCCACCGGATTGCCCAAACTGAGCTTTGTAATCCTAATCTTCCTATGCTAATTGCCATAGGATCTAACATTTTCATTCTAATTCAATAGAATGTCGCTTTTGGTCTTGCGCCTTCCCTTATTGTAATGAAATATTATGAAAAATGAAAAAAAAGAATAATACACTTTCATCGATATATTCATTTGAACCTTCTACTAACTTATGTAGGAAACATCAGAAAAAAGGAAAATATTGTAGAGAAACACTAACACCTTAATATGAAGAACAATGGGAAAGAACAATGTAAGATAAAAAAGAAAAAAAGGAGTGAGAGCTAAAATAAAACTCAATGTGGAGAAACCACTAGAACAGAATTGAGTAAATAGATAAAAGAGAAAAACAGAGACTTTTAGAGCTACAATGTGCCAATCTCTACATCAGTGGAGTGATTATTTAAATTATTATAATAACCTTGTTGTGCTCATACGTTTAGGTGTGGTTGATTTTTTTTTTTTTAAGTCTTATTAAGGCCTGATTAAACTTCAGCCAATTGATCATATGCTTATGCTTATACACACCGGATGTTAATGTTAGAGTTGCAGGCCTTCTTTGTAATGGTGCATTATATTCTAGAAGGTTGTAGAATACACTAGTATATACTAACAGACTGCTGTTATGTTCCAGAATGATCTTCCTACCCAGGGTTCATGACTATTAGTATTTTCGGGATATTTCTTAGTGACCCAGAGCAGTCGAGCGATGAGCCCAGAATATTCCAGATTGTTCTTAGTGTCAATGATATATTCTTGTCTCCACGGAGACCAGAAGTCTGTAAATATAATGCATTACGAACCATATTATACACATTGTGCCTTGGTGTAGCCAGCATGCATATCATCTGCTACTTTTGTTGAGCCCGGATAAAGTCATTCTAATACTGAGATACACAGAGAAAGAGAGAGATGAGAAGGCTTATCTGTTGTTAGACAGTGTTTCGTTCTGCCCTGGGGGTTCTGCTCCATGTAGATTCCAGTATTCCTCGGCTTCTTTAGGCGTGTGTAATCCTAACCTACGGCCGTCACTGCCCACGATCGATAATAGAGCCGGGTATACTAGCCTTGGTTTGAGGCCAGATTTCTGCATCACCTCCTTGTAGGGGAAACGCTGAGCGATGGCCTCTTTGCAAAGATCCTCGTAGATAAATATTGGATTTTCACCATGTTTCAGCTTTCCCCTTTGGTTGCGAGCAATTCTGATGATGTCATCTCTTATTGCCGTCTTGCGCAGAGTAACAATGATGACTCTTGGACCGTTGCCTCTTTGATCCCGAGTACCGATTCTGTAACCTTGGTCCACTATCAGCTCTGTGGTTAGAATGTTGTTACCCAGAATCTCTGATAACACTGTTGGAAACTTGTCATCTGTGCAATTGACTGATTCATCAAGCCCTACAATGCGGATGCTATTTCGCCTGTAGTAACGTTGGGTTTCGAGTAGCCTCTCCATCGCTTCATCTTTAACTTCTTGTATTTTTATCCGACATGCCTCTTCCACCTTTTTTATCTCCTCTGTTACCTCTGTCAAACCTACGTTGATGATCCTCTCGTTCTCTTTGACTGCCCGTGTAATTTCTGTCACCGTATTCTCCACTGTCGTGATTCGCACGGACTGTACAGCGACCGCTTTCATAACTTCTTCTAATTTAGCATCGATTTGTTCAAATTTAGTATCGATGTGTGCGACGTGTACTTTGAAAGCTACCATCTGTTCCTTAATCAGATCCTTGATCAGGCTAGTCAGAGAGTTAAAGTCGGGTTGTGTAATTACACTGCCAGTGCCAGTTGATATTGTAGCTGCAGTGATGGGGCCGACGGGTTTGTTGGCTATTATCTTCTCAATATCCTCTGCTTTGTCCTTCACGGTACTTTTTCCTGTCGTTCCCGTTGTGTTGTCCTCTATTGTCTCCATCTCGGAGCCAGTCGCCGATGTACCCGGTATATTCTCCGTTATATTCCCATCGGGGGTTGTCAACAGCGGATCTGCCGGCGCGTCGCCTGTTATTTTCTTGGAACGTGTATCAATCGTCGCCGTTGGATTCGCTGCTTTGTGTTTCTTTCTACCCTTTTTCTCATCCTTACCCCCCATGTTGAGTCTTTATGTCTTTTGATATAGTTAGTAGGAGTTCCTATCAATACATACGATGTGGTCTAATCTCTTTGGTATTTGTTAAAATAATGTTTTTGAACTAAATTAACGGTGACGGGAGCGGAGCTGTTACCAAATGCGTGTGCTACATATTGTAGCTAAACTGGAAGTCGGAATTAAGATTTGACATGTAAACTTGCATGATTTTTTTTTACATCCGAATGATTTGATTCCGAAGTTATAATTCGGAATTAAAAGTCACCATGTAACCGCAGCCAGTGTCACACACAACCAAATGACACTCTTCATCATCTTCATCAGTGATGAGGTGACGGATGTGAAACTGTCTTGTTTTAACCCTTGGTGGTGTCTGTGTTCTTGTTACTCATCCAATGGTCCCGCCTCATTATTGGGCTTTTAACCCTTTCACTGCCGCACTACCAAACGGTTAACCCTTTCACTGCGACAATACACAGAATGTTAACACTTTCACTGCCACACAACAGCGGGTTAACCCTTTCACTGCCACACTACAGAAGGTTAACCCTTTACTATCACACTACCGACGGTGACCGTGTGGCAGTAAAAGGGTTAAAACATATAATATAGACAGCATAAATGTGTCATTTACCTCTGCTAGATCACATTTATCAATAAAAGTAATAAAATGAGATGTAAAAAAAATAAATTAAAAAAATTATAATCACGACTGAATGAATGGAATAAATCATGTTTATCTCGAAGAATATGAATGAAACAAGATGGAGGCAGACAGTGAAGGTACACAGTGAACCTTTTTACTTAATTTATACCATATTTACTTGTTTTCACCTACAATTTCCACACTCTTGGGTCCAGTGGACCCGAACACCACGTACTGTATGTAATATAAAATGTAGGCAGGGGCTCAGTGTGCATTTAATGATTTTGATTTTATTACGGATCCCCATTAGCTGGTCCACACAAAAAAAACATACAAAAAAATTATTATTACAAAACAGAATTATTAAAAGTCAGTACTCAACACACAATGCTTAATGAAACTAACAATTAAGATGGCTAAAATGATATGCAAGCACAGAAACAGAAAACAAAAAAACAAAACAAAATACTTTACAGTGTTAAACACAATTTAAGATTATTCTTAAAAGTGAATCTACTGTAAATGCAGCAGATGTTTTGAGGCAGGTTATTCCAAAGAGTTAATGCTCTAAAAATAAAATATCTCCTTAAAGGGTTGGTTTTTGGACCTGGTAATTCAAGCTGCCCACTACTGGAACATCTAGTGTAATGAGCATGCACAGTATTACTAAAAATAACCTGTTTATCTATAAAAACAGGAGTTTTACTGCTCATGACCAACTTGAATGCATTTTGAATGAAGACGTGTTCTTTACTGTATGTAATATAAATGTAGGGAGGGGCTCAGTGTGCATTTAATGAAGACGTCTTCTTTACTGTATGTAATATAAATGTAGGGAGGGGCTCAGTGTGCATTTAAGATGTGTTCTTTTATGGGGGCTCTATCCTTTATACCGGCAGCCATCAGGCTCTACAACAAAGGGCTCGGACGGCCGGCTCTGCTGCCAGAACTATCACTGTCAGAACTCGGGACTTGAGAACTAGAGACTCACATCACCGTGCTGACTATCTTGTATTGTGTACTAGAGACTCATATCACTCTACTATCTTGTATTTTGTACTTTTTTATATTATATTGTATTTGTATATTGTATCTATAATGTATATAGATACTGGACTGTATAGGACTGTGAAGCTCTGTATCCCCCCCCTGTACCCCCCCCCCCCCCATGCTGCTTTGACACCTGAATTTCCCCAAGGGGATTAATAAAGTATCATCTTATTTTATCGTATCTTATCTTATGTTCTTCACAGAAAATGAGCCAAGGCCAATGAGTCTTATTTGAAAACAATTCTTAAACAATTCTTAATTTATAATGTCTCTCTTACTGAACATTGAAAGCGGGTCCCTCACACCCTCACACCACACACCCTCCTTCTTGTGCGAGGCGATAAGCCGAGCAGGAGATGTAGGGGGA
Organism: Notolepis coatsorum; assembly: GCF_963971535.1. Lineage (NCBI taxonomy): Eukaryota > Metazoa > Chordata > Actinopteri > Aulopiformes > Paralepididae > Notolepis > Notolepis coatsorum. The sequence continues at coordinate 264,741,170 of NC_140165.1, forward strand.
GGAGCTGGCAAGTGTCCAGGAGGTCCTGATTAAATTAATGCAGTAATTAACATTGTCAGCCTGTAACAAGCACTAATTGACGCCTGTGGGCAGTTATCCTGTCTTTAATCAAAGGGTAATTACATTTATTTCTGACCTAGACAAAAAAAAATCATCACCTTGGCATCATACCAATCAATTCCGACCAAAAGGCCTGTCAAGGCTTTTGACGGACGAGGCCCTTAATACGTCCTCCATGTTGGAAGAAATAATGGTTGCTACAGTACATCTGGTACACAGATCACAGTAGAACCGTAATATCATGCTTTCACTGTGTTTTATCTACGCGACCACTGTACAGAAATTGGGAAGCCATGTTGGAAGAGAGAGATAACTACACAAATATTCCATGAAAGGCCTCAAGTGGATCACTACGGAGTGCGTTTTGAAACGACTGTCTCCTTCCAGCAGCAGTATAATCTAGACTAGAGCACCAACAACCTGACGGAGAATGTCCTCCTCAACTCAATCTGGTGAAAGGGTATTCAATTAAAATGTTAATGCAAAATGAGCTTTTCTCCTACAGGTCTATATCGTTTTGTTGACATTCTGATCAAACTTGTGATGGGAATTAGGCCAAATCACATGGCTTGCTTTCTGATAGACGTTCCATTCGCTTCTCTGCCTTTTGGCTAAGATCAAGTGTAGTATCTGTTATTATCGGTTTAATATCTGAAACGTGCCCTACTCGAGTACCATATATTAAATAGATTTTTGGAACAGGGAGATGGAATAGAGGCTTGCTCCGTCCACCCCCAGTATCCCCAGGAACGGTGCACTCCTCCTCCCCAAATGTCCCCAAAGGGATCAATAAAGGAATATCTTATTTTATCTATATAATAATATATGTCTTATAATATAAATTATTATATTATATATATATTAATATAATATATTTTTAACGACTCTTCCTTCTACTTGTGATTTTATTTCACATTGTAACAGTTTTATTTACATTTAGTCATTTAGCTGATGCTTTCATCCAAAGCGACTTACGAATTGTGAACAACAAGTCAGCAAGAGGGGTACATCTAGGGTGACCAAACGTCCTCTTTTGCCCGGACATGTCCTCTTTTCACGCCCTGTCCGGGGCGTCCGGGGGGGGGGGGGTTTATAAATTCATGTAATGTCCGGGGTTTCATTGTTTTTCAGTTTCAGTTTCAGTTTCACGGCCCTTTGCGAGCATCTGAAGGCTCAGGACTGCATTTTTCGCCGACCATATAAAATTACAGAATTAAAGAGCTATTTGTTGCCGTTCGAATGCCATCTGAATCGCCCAAATCCGTGCCTTGGTTCTCGAGTTACATGCCGATATGTCAGGCGTGCGACTTGCGCCAGCTTATCACCCCCGACTCCCGGAGAAGCATGCAGCTGCAGAGCCGCAGAGCCAGCGGCGCTCTCAGGGCCGCGCTCTGACGGCCGCGCTGTGAGGGCCGCTCAGCAGCGCCACCCACCCAATGGCTGAATTGGAGTATTGCACTGTGCGGGCACAGCTGTGAGATCCGCGCGAGGCCAGAGGATGTACCGTATGCATAGGCGGCGCGTATATAAGGCTAGGGGAGGCTATGCCTACCCAGAATATTATGCTCGGAATCTTGAAATGTATATAATATATGCGCAGGCTGCTGGCTATTGTGTGTGTCTTGTGCTGCAGCCGGCTGGCCGAGGTGTCAACGACGAAGGTGTCAATCGGTGGCAGCGTTTAACATTCCAGGTACAGGCATTAACCAATCACGCATAGGCTCAGGTTAAATGATGTAGCCAATCACATCATTCACATGATCATCCTGATCCCGCAGGCCGAGTAAACTAAAGCAAACATCTGTGTTCTGAATTTCAGCCCGCCGATCGCTTTGTAGCGAACACCAGCGCACTATTTTGAGTCAAATTTCAAAAAGCAAAATGGATATATACGGTATTTTTCCAAGGCATAAACAAAGTAATTTAGAAGCTGCACCGGGACAGGAGGAGAGAAGGGGAGGACATGAGGAGAGAAGGAGAGGACATGAGGAGAGAAGGGGAGGACATGAGGAGAGAAGGAGAGGACATGAGGAGAGAAGGGGAGGATATGAGGAGAGAAGGGGAGGACATGAGGAGAGAAGGAGAGGACATGAGGAGAGAAGGGGAGGATATGAGGAGAGAAGGGGAGGACATGAGGAGAGAAGGAGAGGACATGAGGAGAGAAGGAGAGGACATGAGGAGAGAAGGAGAGGACATGAGGAGAGAAGGGGAGGATATGAGGAGAGAAGGGGAGGATATGAGGAGAGAAGGGGAGGACATGAGGAGAGAAGGAGAGGACATGAGGAGAGAAGGGGAGGATATGAGGAGAGAAGGGGAGGACATGAGGAGAGAAGGAGAGGACATGAGGAGAGAAGGAGAGGACATGAGGAGAGAAGGGGAGGATATGAGGAGAGAATGGGAGGATATGAGGAGAGAAGGGGAGGACATGAGGAGAGAAGGAGATGACATGAGGAGAGAAGGGGAGGATATGAGGAGAGAAGGGGAGGACATGAGGAGAGAAGGAGAGGACATGAGGAGAGAAGGGGGGGACATGAGGAGAGAAGGAGAGGACATGAGGAGAGAAGGGGAGGATATGAGGAGAGAAGGAGAGGAGAGGAGGAGTGAATGGGAGGATATGAGGAGAGAAGGGGAGTACAGGAGGAGAGAAGGGGAGGATATGAGGAGAGAATGAGAGGAGAGGAGGAGAGATGGGGAGTACAGGAGGAGAGAAGGAGAGGACATGAGGAGAGAAGAAGAGGAGAGAAGGGGAGGACAGGAGGAGAGAAGGAGAGGACATGAGGAGAGAAGGGGAGGACAGGAGGAGAGAAGGAGAGGACAGGAGGAGAGAAGGAGAGTACAGGAGGAGAGAAGGAGAGGAGAGGAGGAGAGGAGAGGAGGAGAGAAGAGAGGGCATGAGGAGAGTAGGAGAGTATAGGAGGAGAGAGGGAGAGGACATGAGGAGAGAAGGAGAGCACATGAGGAGAGAAAGAGAGGAGAGGAGGAGAGGAGAGGAAGAGAGAATGAGAGGAGAGGAGGAGAGGAGAGGAGGAGATGAGGAGAGAAGGAGAGGAGAGGAGGAGAGAAGGAGAGGAGATAAGGAGAGTACATGAGGAGAGAAGGAGAGGAGGAGAGAAGGAGAGGACAGGATGAGAGAAGGAGAGGAGATAAGGAGAGAAGGAGAGGAGAGGAGGAGAGAAGGAGAAGAGATAAGGAGAGAAAGAGAGGAGAGGAGGAGAGAAGGAGAGTACATGAGGAGAGAAGGAGAGTATAGAAGGAGAGAAGGAGAGTACACGAGGAGAGAAGGAGAGTATAGGAGGAGAGAAGGAGAGTATAGAAGGAGAGAAGGAGAGTATAGGAGGAGAGAAGGAGAGTATAGAAGGAGAAAAGGAGAGGAGAGGAGGAGAGAAGGAGAGGACAGGAGGAGAGAAGGAGAGGAGAGGGCAGGATGAGAGAAGGAGATACAGGAGGAGAGAAGGAGAGGACACGAGGAGAGAAGGGGAGGAGAGGAAGAGAGAAGGGGAGGACAGGAGGAGAGAAGGAGAGGACAGGAGGAGAGAAGGAGAGTCAGGAGAGAGAAAGGAAGAAGCTCAACGGCACTCGAATTAACTTTAACTGTTGAACTGTTTTTTATCCTGTAATATATATGTTGTAAATAGCTTTTAAAGAATAGGTTCACTATTTTTCAACACAGACCATATTAAAATGCTGTTTCCCAAATATTTATATTCCTCACTGATATCTTTAGCATTGAGAAATGTACCACTGCAGCAATGGTTTAAACTTTAGGCCTTCAAACACCATAATCTACTTTTCAAACACTATGATAAATCCACTTTTCAAACACCATGATAATTTACTTTTCAAACACTATGATAAATCCACTTTTCAAACACCATGATAATTTACTTTTCAAACACTATGATAAATCCACTTTTCAAACACCATGATAATTAACGTTTCAAACACTATAATAAATCCACTTTTCAAACACCATGATAATTTACTTTTCAAACACTATGATAAATCCACTTTTCAAACACCATGATAATTTACTTTTCAAACACTATGATAAATCCACTTTTCAAACACCATGATAATTTACTTTTCAAACACTATGATAAATCCACTTTTCAAACACCATGATAATTTACTTTTCAAACACCATGATTGTGAGAATGGGTTTTAAGCAGAGCCCAATCGCTGAACACAGGAGAAGAGAGAATGGAGCGTTTCAGGATATTTAATAGTATTCCCAGATAGGCAAGAGTTACATCCAGAAATGTACAACAGATATGAATTGGGAATGTTCTTGGGCTAATGGGAGCAGGTGTACTCCAGTGCTACTGCGGACGGAAGACACAGGTCCGTGTCTAGAGAGTGAGCAGGAACTCCTTGGTAAGCTCCAGGGGGTCCAGACAGGGGCACGCTGGCACGGAGGTCCTGGGCACAAGAGAAGGAAAGTTAGACAGGGAATAATCACACAGGGATGTCTAGCAGGTCTTCGGACTGAGGCGTCTTACCTAGGTAATGATACTAACACCACAACGACTTCTGGTCAGCGTCGTCCGGTAGAAGTAGGGTCTTCATCAACAGGGGATGGGATACAGCTGTGAGGAGTGAGGTGCCTGGCAGCGTGCAAATCAGGGGATGAGGTGCAGCTGAGTTGAGTGACAGGGGGTGAAGGGGTGCTGACCATATATGGGCGTGAGGCTTCCGTGGTGAATGGAAGGGAGGATGAAGAGGAGTGAGGAGGGCGTGTGGTGAATGTGAGGGGGGAATGAGGAGGAGTGAAGAACAATGTTCCCCCTAAGGTGCGCTCGTGCGCGCCCGCACATGGCAAAACGCTCCCGCGCAGGGATGTGCACAGGACTTTAGAGGGGCAGGTGCTCAAAGGCTGAAAACGGCACTACACTTGTGTGTATATATTATCCGAGTGCGCGTAGCGCACGAGCGCGATTTTTAAGGGCCCTTTTCGGGCGGGTGGCCCCCTTTTTATGCTTTTTGGGGGGTTTTGGTGATCAAATATTGAATATTGAACTATAAATAATCAGTGCAGGAGCTCACTTATCCTTGAAAGACACTTTTATCACTGACTTAAAAGGCCCATACATCTCCATAAATGTTCAGGGGGGAGGGAATAAGTGCTTACCCTACAGACCCCAAGAAGTGCTGTATATTCTGTATTGTTTAATATAAATGCATTTTTTATTCCAATCCCGATTTGTATTTGAGATTCCCAAATTCCATCGGACTTGACTTCTTCGTGTCCCTCAATGAGTGTAATACCAGCATTCAACTGTATGCGCCACAGCGGTTTCTATCATCATCATCATCATCATCATCATCACCACCCACGCTATGCATAAAATATATAGATCCGCGGAGAGGCACGCTGAGGAGGCCGTGCAAACTGCAATGGAATATGGGGCATCTCTCTCTCTTTACCTAATATTTTGATTCTATCCTGACATTTTTCAGTTGGAAGGGCAGTCTATATGCGTAACGATAAAAAAATAAAAAATAAAAAAATATATAATTTTTTTTTTCAAAAAGGGCACTTTTTTGATGAGGCTCAAAAAGGCCTCTATGTGTACACGTGCCTGCTCCAGCGCACATCTGAAATCGGTAAAAAAAAAGATTTTTTTTTATTCAACAAACATGACCATGTTCACGTCTTAAACTCATACTGAGGCCTTAGTTTTGGTTTTAAATTGCATATCATCATTCATTTATTTATTGTCACACAGAGCAGAAGAATTTTGCCAAAACAAACCAATAGTATCCAGCTGCAGAACAGCAGACCAGCCACACTCTCAGACCCAAACGCATTTCCTTTGATTTAATTATACATCAAATGATTTATGTCAAGGATTGCAATGCCTCGCTTGAATGAAGTTAACTTTTCACCTGGATAACGTCAACATTCAGGGTGAATGTAATGTGAGAAATTGGGATAAAATATATATATATATATATTTTTTTTTTATTTATTTTTTTTTTATCGGATCGGGAAAGATCGGTATCGGTAGATACTCAAAATCACATGATCGGGATCGGATCGGGAGCAAACAAATTTGATCGGGACATCCCTAACGGTAACCTGTTGCGTGTGACGTTACCAAGAGAAGCCTCGCTTTCAGTGCTTTGTGGGCAGCGCTACTGCACTCTCACACAGACACACACAACAGATGAGGAAGTGGACAGATCCGACCAGCATTGCTGGCTCCTCACAATGCAAACGCGAAAATGTACATTACAGATGAACTGCAGAGAAAATGTCCAATTTATCATCCCGGTCGAGACTAATTGGAAGCGGAGTGCAACGCGTGCAAAGCTTGACCATATGTTTATGTGTCTAATAAAGGTGCTGGCGATCTCAAAGCTCACATGGACACAGCAAAACATTACAAACAAAGCAGTGCGAGGCGAGAGTTTGATGGCAAAGTTGACCGAATTGATTGAAGAATGCAGCTATACAGAGAGAGAGAAAGAAAATAATTGAAAACTATTTTGATGCCTCAAAATGATGTTTTGGTTTGATAAGATGCTTATGATACAATCATTCTAAGGATTATGTGTGTAATAAATTAGTTTAGTACACTAATTGCAACAAATCTGAAACTGCATAGTGCACTTTTAAATTAGTATCTTTGTGAGGTT
>NC_140165.1:264748068-264760568 GCF_963971535.1 Notolepis coatsorum
GTGTAATTTCCAGGTTAAGCAGGTTATTATGGCGTCACGAGGGCAAACATAAAACCACTATAATAAACACATATCCATTAAAACATACAGAGACCTTTAGGTGCTTATTCTCATAATGTGTAATGTGCATTAAGTATTCATATGGCTAAATAGCCAAGGAGAGAAGAATAAAGAATGCGTATGAATTAATCAGAAGGAAGCAGAGTGTGATATTATACCAACACAGCAGAAACCCTTTGGCCCTTTTTCAAATCGTAACACACTATTAAAGTGAATACATAATTAAAATGAGCAGCTCGCCAGAATTCTCTTTTATAAACACAGAGAATATTAAAAAAAAAAGTCTGTTAATTTCAGACAGAGATCTGGCACATTTAATTATGATCAAGGCTTTCCCCGCCCCAAAACATTACCCAGAGGTCGGTCTATCCACTCTGACTGTTGCAGCAGGGTCTGGTCAATTAGTTACACAGATTTGAGCACTCAAGGATTTTCTTTTAGTTTGGAGCAATATTTAGCCCCTTTACGGTAAGCTAGCATGATGTGGTTGGTATCCATCTATAGTTCCCTAGGACTTCGCTATCCAAGGTGGCCTGTTGGGATGTTAGATCCTAATGTGAAAAACTGTGATTTTATATGTCTGCACTTTATGTGCTCATTTATTATTATTATTATTATTATTATTATTATTATTATTATTATTATTATTATTATTATTATTATTATTATTATTATTATTATTATTATTATTATTATTATATTATTATTATTATTATTATTATTATTATTATTATTATTATTATTATTATTATTATTATTATTATTATTATTATTATTATTATTATTTATTATTATTATTATTATTATTATTATTATTATTATTATTATTATTATTATTATTATTATTATTATTATTATTATTATCCAGCTTTAGAATGGAGCCTCAGAGCCTGGAACTGTTACAGCCTATGGAAGACAGGGACCTGCACTGGCTCCAAGGCCCTCGACCTGGCATACCGTGCGGCAAAGGGAACCGCTCCCGCCTACCTCTGGTCAATGGTCTCCCTCAAGACCCCTACGCTCTGCATCTTCTGGCCTTACTGAGATCCACGTGTCCTAATAAACTAACCTACACTGTAGCACTCCACACTTTGATGAACATTGGGTCTCATTCCCGAACGAATTTACGACACCAGATTTCGTCTTAGCCAGATTTCGGCCCATTTAAGACATATTAGGGCTGGGAGCGGGAGTCCCCAAATTTTCCTGAGATCAGATTTGATCGTGGCTGAGAGCAGATTTAAGAGTGCTGAGGAGCACTCTTAAATCTGCTCTCAGCCACGATCAAATCTCATGATTGATTGACTAATTAAAAATTGTATTAACTTGACAGACTGTGTTCTCATAGTGATTCCTTCATGTCAACGCTACAGGCCTCCTTGGAATTAATTACTTAATCATAATTAAAATAAATATGACAATATTTGTACGATAAGAAATTACGCATGATGTCGGAAAAATAAATAATATGGATTCATCTGATCACAGGCCAGCTGCTTAACCATATCTGAACCAGCTATTCTGGACAAATGTATAATTACTTTAATTACTCAGATATTCAAACACAATTATGCAATTATTGTGAAATGATTGAAAATAATAATTATTTAATGCCTTCTGTGGAATTTGTATTTCTTATTTGTTACACATCTGTTTTAATGATTAATTATATACATTTGAAAGAATGCAGGTCAACATGCAATGTATCCCATTGATTGGTATACACTGGGATAGACCTTTGTTTGATTGATTGATTGATTGATTGATTGATTGATTGATTGATTGATTGATTGATTGATTGATTGATTGAAAACTTTATTAACAGATTGCAGAATGGGTACAGTACATCATCATCATTAGGTGGCTTCTTCGTTCCGAACGTTGCCTATCACTCTCCAACCCATTCTGTCCCCACTTCTTCTCTCCAACTCCGTGACTCCGCCTCTCACTCCACTCCAATCACAGACATCGTCTACCCAGCCTCTTCTTGGTCTTCCACTTCCTCTCTTTCCATCCACCTTCCCCATCACCACCTTCTTGAACATCTCCCCGCTGGATCCTCTCAGAACATGCCCGCACAACTCCATCTTTCTCTTTTTCAACCTCTCCAGCAGCTGTCCCCCTTGCATATCCGCTCTTCTCAGTACCTCCTCATTCTTGATCTTATCCTTCCATGTTATCTTCAGCATCTTCCTCAGTGTCCACATTTCAAAAGAGTCTATCATCCTCTTTGCCTCTTCATTCAGCGTCCATGCTTCTGCTCCGTATGAAAAGACTGACATAACATACGTTTCCAAAATCCTGGTCTTCGTTTTCCAACTTATGTTTCTTCTCAATAATTCTTTATGGTTCCAGAATGCGCCCTTTGCAATTCCGGTTCTTCTCTTAATGTCCATGTTAGCTCTTCCACCTTCACTGATCCAGCTTCCAAGGTACATGTACTCCTTCACTTGTTCAAGTTTTTCTCCATCCACCTGTATTTTACAAACAGTTCCTGGTGTTTTTTCAATGATCATTACTTTAGTTTTCTTTGTGTTTAGTGACATTCCATAGTTTTTGCATTCGACATTCAGCTTATTCATCATGTCCTGTAGATCTTCTTGACAGTTACAGACTATAGCAGTGTCATCCGCGTATCTTATATTGGTGATGTTCTCTTCGCCAAGTTTTACTCCTTTCCCTCCTCTCAGACCTTTTTTCATCAGTGATTCACTGTACATATTAAAGAGTACAGGGGACAAGATGCATCCTTGTCTTACACCCTTCTCCACCGGGAAGTCTCTTGATTTCTCCTTTCCTATTCTAACATTAGCCTTCTGCCTCCAGTATAAGTTGGCAATTATTCTTCGGTCAGAAACTGGTATTTTGAATTCTTCCATTGTTCTCATCAATGTTGTATGTTCAACTCTGTCGAAGGCCTTCGTGAAATCGATGAAGCAAATATACAGCTTCTTCTGTTGGTCTATCGATTTTTCACCAATGATTCTGAGTTGGCAGATTGCATCTCTTGTTCCTTTTCCTTTGCGAAAACCCATTTGGCTATCCGAGAGCTGATGTTCAATTATGGGTTCTATTCTGTTCTTGATGATTTTCAGGAGTACTTTTGATGCATGAGATATCAAACTGATAGTCCTGTAATTGTTGCATTCTGTGGCTCTTCCGGTCTTTGGGATCGGAATGAACATTGATTTTAGGAAATCATTTGGAATATTTCCTGAGTTATAGATGTTGTTTATCAGTTTCACAAGGAGCTCGATGCATCGGTCACCAGAGTTCTTAATCAGTTCAGCAGGGATCTCATCCTCGCCGGGCGATCTGTCCGTGGCCAGTGACTTCACAGCCTCTTCAACTTCTTTTTTCGTGATCTGGACTTTTTCTATCTCTTCTAGACTAATTCCTGTGTCTGATGTTCTGTTCTGGTCTTTGTATAGTGTTTCCACATACTCTGCCCATCTATTGATTATTTCCTTCTCGTCAAGGAGCAGTTTTCCTTCTTTGTCTCTGACACCTTGGGTTGTTTTTTTCCTCTTCCTTGTTAGTTGTTGGATCTTGTTGTACATGAGAGGGTTGTGCTTCTTGTCTAGATCTTCAATTTCCTTGCATTTTTCTTTGTAATACTTCTCTTTTGCATCTCTACACATCTTCTGTACTTTTCGTTTTGCTCTGTTGTATTCAGTTTTTCTGTCTGCATTCTTCATGTCTGCTCTCTTTTTCATCTCATCCAGAATGTCTTTCGTCATCCACTCTTGTTTCTCAACTTTTTCTGGTTTACCACAGATTATGTCTGCAACGCTTCCCAGTTTTTCTTTCAGTTTTGTCCATAGTTCTTGTGGATCTTCAATATCTGCTAACTCTCTATTTTCTAATGTTTTGTTCACTTCGTTAATGTATTGTCTCTTCATGGTTTCTCCTTTCAGACTCTTCACATCCCATCTTTTGTGTGTCGTTTTCCTTTTCTTGATGGTTTTCAGTTTAATCTTCATTTTCATCACTACTGGAATATGATCTGAACCACAGTCTGCAGATGGTCGTGCCTTAGAGTTTGTTATTCCTTTCTTGTATCTGTGGTTTATCATAATGTAATCAATTTGGTTTCTAGTGTTTCCATCAGGAGATCTCCATGTGTGTCTTGCAGATTTACGTTGTTCAAACCAAGTGTTGGTGACCCACAATTGGTTCTTCCTGCAGAAATCCACTAGTCTATCTCCTCTATCGTTTCTTATACCCAGACCAAAAGGTCCGACAACACCATCAACTTTTTCTTCACCTAATTTGGCGTTGAAATCGCCCATGACTATTTCCACATCTCCCCATTTCTTTTGGTCTTTCATCGCTCTCTCAATATTTTCATAAAAGTTGTCTATTTCATCATCCTCAGCTTCTCCAGTTGGTGCATATGCTTGTGTGATGCATACACTTGCTGGTGTTGCTTTCATTCTCAAGGTGATAATAAAGTACAGTACAGCTCAATTACATACGGGGATGCAGACCAGAGAAAGAATTTCGTCTTGTTTACGTCATCAGGGTCCCCCATTTTCAATTAATCATATATGACACACGCGACACAGATAGACAGTATTGCTACATCTATACATTTATGACATAACAGATTTGCAAATACAGTACTGTTTGTGATACAAAAAGAGTCCAGAAAAGAGAGTACATTTGACGTAGAAACTGTTGGAGGAGGTTGGGTAGGAGGGGTGGGTGGGGGATAGACTTACACTGTACAAGTCAAGTCAAGTCAAGTCAGTTTTATTTGTATAGCACGTTTACAAATGACTAACAGCCAAACCAAAGTGCTTCACAACATGATAAAAAACACATACAATGCAATAAAATACACTAGAAAAGAGGTAGAGTACAGTACAGTGCAAAGTGCAAAGTGCAAAGTGCAATAAAAGAGACAAGAAAATTTGATAAAAATGCAGAGTGACAGCTGACGTCATGTATAGATGCTGGGCTAGCTCTGGTCAAAGGCCAGGGAGAAGAGATGTGTTTTGAGCAAGGATTTAAAAACCTCCAGGCTCTGGGCAGATCTTATGTGGAGGGGGAGGCTGTTCCAGAGTCTGGGGGCAGCAGCAGCAAAGGCTCTGTCCCCCCTGGTTTTTAGCCTGGTCCTAGGCACCTCCAGCAGCAGCTGGTCAGCAGACCTTAAGGCTCTGGATGGGGTGGGGTGATGTAGGAGCTCAGCTAGGTACGGTGGAGCCAGCCCGTGTAGTGCTTTAAAAACAGTCAGTAAAAGTTTAAAATCAATACGGAAACGGACGGGGAGCCAGTGGAGAGAAGCCAGAACTGGTGTAATGTGGTCACGTTTCCTGGTACCGGAAAGCAGGCGGGCAGCCGCATTTTGTACCAGTTGCAGGCGACGAAGCAGCAACTGGTCAATGCCGATATACAACGCATTGCAGTAATCCAGCCGGGTCGAGATAAAGGCATGGATCACCCTCTCCAGATCCTTCTGGGAGAGGTATGGTTTGGTCTTGGCTAGGAGTCTGAGGTGGAAAAAGCTAGTTTGGACCACCGAACTAACCTGCTTATCAAATTTAAAATTTCTGTCGAAGATTACTCCAAGGTTTCTGACAGAGGAGCGGATATTTGAGCCCAGGGGGCCTAGAGCAATGGCTGTAGGGTCAGGTGAATCATTACTAAATAAAATTATCTCTGTTTTGCGCTCATTTAAGTTGAGAAAGTTTGAACTCATCCATAATTTAATATCAGCCAGGCAATCTAGCAGTGGTTGTAATGTGACCTTGCCTTTTGCTTGTAAGGGTAGATATATCTGCACATCATCGGCAAAACAATGGAAGGACATGTTGTGCTTTGCAATGATTGAGCCTAAGGGCAACATATATAATAAAAAGAGGATGGGGCCCAGTATCGACCCCTGGGGCACCCCACAGGTAAGTGGGGCCGCTGAGGAGAAGAATTCTCCAAGCTGGACTGAGAAGCTCCGGTCAGTCAGGTAGGACTTGAACCAGCTTAGGGCGACGCCTGTGATGCCAACATGTTTTTCCAGGCGCGACAGTAGGACAGTGTGGTCTATAGTGTCGAAGGCGGCTGTAAGGTCTAAAAGCACGAGAATGGCGGGATTTCCAGAATCTGCAGCTAAAATTAGATCGTTTTGGACTCTCAGGAGGGCTGTTTCAGTGCTATGGCGCGGTTTAAAGCCAGACTGAAACTTTTCATGGATTTGATGAACATCTAAAAACAGTTTTAACTGGAGGTAAACTGCTCGCTCCAGGACTTTTGACAGGAAGGGTAATTGGGAAATAGGCCTGAAATTAGATAAAATAGAGGGATCAAGGTTTTTCTTTTTTATCAGGGGTTGAACCACAGCGTGCTTAAAGGCAGTTGGGACACAGCCAGATCTGAGAGAGGAATTTACCATCAACAGAATAGTGGGCAAGACTGAATCGAGCACTTCTTTTAGAAGGCGAGAGGGAAGGCTATCTGAGGGGCAGTTTGTGGGCCGTAAGTGTTTAATTATGTCAGAGAGAGAGGAGGGAGAGACGGGCTGGAACTGCTCAAAAACAGCAGGCAGGGAGTGTAGGGGAGAAGGGGGGGGGGGCTGGGAAGGCTGTAATGAGAACTGGTCTGAGAGCAGAGATTTTATCAATAAAAAACTTTAAAAAACGTTCACAGAGAGCAGATGATGGCACAACTGGGGAGACATCACGGGGGTTAATGAGGGAGTTAAGAATTTTAAAAAGAATCTGGGGCTTGTGGCAATTTGTAGAGATCAAATTGGAGATGTATTTGCATTTAGCAGTTTTGACAGCATTTTGATATGCAGATAGGCAGTCACGTAGGATTTTGAGGGAGACGTGGAGCTTATCCTTGTTCCACTTTCTCTCCGCACGCCTACATGTGCGTCTGAGAGCACGCGTGGAGTCATTTAGCCATGGTGTTTGGAGTGTTTTGCTGCGTTTGGACCTGAGAGGTGCAACAGAGTCTAAAATATTTTTGCAGGTCGAGTCAAACATTGAAATTAAATCATCTATATTAAAAACACAGTTTGCGCCCAAGGCGTGAAGTGGGGAACCGTTAAAAGCATCAGAAAAAAGCACAGCAGTCAGGGGGCCCAACGTACGCGAGTAGCGCGCAGGGGCATGGTCGTTCTTATGTAGGCACGGGGCTATTAAGGTAAACACAACAGGTGAGTGGTCAGAAAGACCTGCAGCACAGATGTCTGTTATAGAGACAGATATACCAAACGATAGCACAAGATCTAACGTGTGACCTTTTTCATGTGTTGGGCCAGTGACTGATTGTATCAGATTAAATGAATCAATGAGATTCAGAAAGTCCCGGGATAGGGGTAGCAGCGGACAGCAGACATGAACATTAAAATCACCGCAAATTAAAACGTGGTCATATTTCACCATGATCCCAGCGAGAAAATCGGCAAAGTCTGTGATGAACTCCTTGTTGTATTTGGGTGGACGATAGCACAGAACACGGGGGATGACAGGTGCAGTTCAAATGTTTGCAGCTCAAAGCTAGAGTAGCTTGCTACAGGCTGGGACAGGCGACACTGGAAGCAAGATTTGAACACGGAGGCTAAACCTCCACCTCTACCGGAGGACCGGGGGGAATTAAAAAATGTACAGTCAGGAGGGAGCAGTTCGGAGAACGGTGTACAGTCACCAGCGTGGAGCCAGGTCTCAGTTAAAAACATAAAATCCAGTTTATGGAAAGTAAAAAGATCATTTAGAAGAAATGTCTTGTTTAAAATCGATCTAGCATTTATAAGAGCCATGTTGAGAGTGATATCTGGCGTCACACTGGACGCAGCACGTCGCAGCGGGCGCAGGTTGGTGTGGACAACACCATTTCCACGTGCTCTCAACTGCCCAGGCAGAGGCACGGCCGTTGATTTTGTAGTGACGACAGTGATAATCCGATGTGGATGGCCGGGTCTGTTGGTAGATCTGCTGGTGTGGCCTGAGTTAGGCCTAGTAGTGGAGCTACTACTATGGCCTGGGTTAGGAGTGTGCAATAAAAATAGTCAGTCATGTGGGAGATTCTGTATAGTGTGCTGCACATTTCCCGCTAGCGTCTGGCTACTTAGGTGATGGGAAAAATTTGAGGCCAGGACTGCAATTCCCTTCTGATTGAGATGCAGGTTATCACTTTTATATAGATCAACCCTATTCCAAAATGAATCAAACTGGTTAATATAATCAAAGCCACATGCCAGGCAAACATACAAGCAAAACTGTACATTGGAATATTGACAAAACCATACTTGGTCATTTACTGTACATTGGAGGGGGTTGATATAGCTATAAACCTGCATTCCTTCGAATATATCATTTATCAATTAAACTTATATTGAAATACACTATAAAGCCTAAACACCAACACTGAAATGACAGTGGATAAATAAATAAGAACTAAAGCTAATCGGTGGAAATAGACTGCATTAATATTCCATAACAAGTCTTGTATGCACCTACGAATGAACAGTAGCCTATATGCTTAATTATGGAATAATAAGCCATACTGCGTTCATTCATTACGCCCACCGTAGGCTATATATATTATATTTCATATACAGTACTGCGCGCGCGTGTGTGCGCACGCGCTGCGGCAGGTGTACCGCGAGCTGTATATGATGCCAATACATTAATCTAATCTAGTTTTGATGGCTCGCAAGCGTGATTACGAAACCTAGCCGCATTTCTCGGAGACGCTCTCTGATTTCGTAATCACGTGGCTCGCAAGGCTCGCAAAGCACTTCCGCCATTCCATTTTCACACAGCTGCGTCACTAGTTGCCTTATAAGGAGCTCTGGAGGCGTTGTTTTGTATGCAAATGACCTGAACGGGTACGCGCTTTCGAGTTTAAGACAGAATGCCATTCTCCATACAGATATCAGATCATATCATTTGTGCGACCGTTTCAGCCACTTAAGACATTACCAGCACGTTTAGGACTCAGAGTGAACTTGTCATTGATTATGTCTCAGTGGTTCCAAGATAAGTCATCCAGAATAACTCTTTGAAAATTTTTCGGGAATGAGACACATTGTTACTCAGCTGATAGAGTTGTGCCCTTCCTGATGACTTGTTGTACAGAACTTGTAAGTCGCTTTGGATAAAAGCGTCAGCTAAATGACTAAATGTAAAAATGTAAATGGAATATAGTAATGTAACTGTTACAGCCTGTGGAAGATAGTAATGTAACTGTTACAGCCTGTGGAATATAGTAATGTAACTGTTACAGCCTGTGGAATATAGTAATGTAACTGTTACAGCCTGTGAAGGATATTTGATTGATTGAAAACTTTATTAACAGATTGCAGAATGGGTACAATACAGTACGGCTCAATACAGACAATGCAGACCAGAGAAAGACTTTCGTCTTGTTTACATCAGGGTCCCCCATTTTCATTTCATAATGACATTTATGACATACACAACATAGGCCTACAGATATACAGATATAAAAATCAAATCTAATCATGACATTTATGACATACATGACATACAGATATATACAGTACTGTTAAACAGAGATCCTAACAGGAAATATATACATACGAGGTGGAGGGAACTGTACATTAGGAGGGGGTGGGAGGCGGGGTTCGGACATTTACAGGGGCCAGTTTCGAATTGCAGCCTCCCATAGGTGCTCTTTGAGAGCGGTTTTGAAGGTGGGTAGAGATTCACATTGTTTTGCCATTTTTGTGCATGGGGGTCACTCTCGCAATTTTGAAGTCTTTGGGGACGTGTCCCTGTTTTATGGAGGTTTATTATGTGTGTGATGACTGGGGTGATGGCGGCTGCTGAGTCTCTGAGGAATTTGGAGGGGTTATTGTCATGGCCAGTGGCCTTGTTAGGTTTGAGGGTGCTCAGTTTTCTGAGTACCTCACCTGTTGTTACCATTTCAAGTTTGAAGTCGTTGTAACTGTTACAGCCTATGGAAGATAGTAATGTAACTGTTACATCCTATGGAAGATAGTAATGTCCCAGACAACAGACAACTATGACCATAACAGATGAGCGATGGTCTTTCTATTAATCCCGTAGAAGTCAGACAGCCCACTACAGTGATGGCACCTTTCTCTTCTTCTTTTCTTCTCTTTTTATACTGCACCCCAGATGGCTTTTGCCTCTTCATATAGTTCTCTAACGTTAGTCTTTCTTTCCTCGACGCTCAATTTGATAAACACTTGACCGATACCCAACAATATGCAGCGCTCTAGCATGTTCTGACTGTGAACACCTAAAGTCGAGGTGGCACCCCCTCCCCCCAACCTCTTAAAGACCGACCGTTTTACATTTTTGGCTCATGTTCCCTCAAAATATTGGTTGCTTGCAGTTATAGAGGGGGGCGCAGTTTTTGGCACCCCCCTCTCTAATCCCATAGAAGTCAGACAGCCCACTACAGTGATGGTGATGGCAGTGAGGCCAGGAGAGCTCCAGCTGTCTCTGCTGTTCTCTACCTTTACATGCATTCAGTCCTGTATTTCAACTAAACAATTTATTAAGGACAAGATTTGGTTCATTATGAAAAGTATGCTAATAATGATAAAGCATAGTTACTCCCGGATTGTGTGCAGAGGTTTTTTTCAATACAGGAAAGAAAATGGGATTTGAGAGACGTTTGTTAGTTTACTGTTCAAAAAGCTAAGAAAGGGGTTAAAAGGAGATGTATTTCTATTGTTGGGGTTAACTTGTGGAACAATGTTGATATAGATTTAACAATGAGTAATTTGCATTTGGTTTAAAAAAAAAAAAAAAAAAAGGATTATATAGCCTTTTCTTTCTTTTTCTTCATTAGCCTATTGGTTATTTTTGTATCTTGTTATTTTTTGTTTTTGTTTTGGAGGCTTAATCTGATAAGATATAGGTAAGAATAATGCTTCAGCCTGTATATTTTAAGTCACTGCCAAAATCAAAGACAGTTGACAGTCTAGCATATTGTATTGCATGTGATGACAACTACTACCACTACCACTACCACTACCAATACCACTACCACTACCACTACCACTACCACCACCAATACCACTACCACTACCACTACCACCACCACCACCACTACCACTACCACCACCACTACCACTACCACCACCACCACCACTACCACTACCACCACCACTACCACCACCACCACCACCACCACCACCACCACCACCACCACCACCACCACCACTACCACTACCACTACCACTACCACTACCACTACCACTACCACCACCACTACCACTACCACCACACTACCACATTGCCTTCATGATAAACAAGGAGTGGTGCGATTTAGGCAACACAAAGGAACTGTCTAACCACTGCTCCCCAGACCTGGAGTTTATCACGATAAAATGTCGACCCTTCTTCCTCCCAAGAGAGTTAACGTCCATCATCCTCATCGGAGTGTACATTCCACCACACGCGAACACTGGGGTCGCACTTTCAAAACTTCACGACGAGGTAAACAAACTCCAGACAGCTAATGTTGACGCTGCCATTTTGGTTCTGGGTGATTTCAACAGCGCGTGTCTTAAAAAGGTGTTGCCGAATTTCTATCAGCATGTGACCTGTCCCACCAGAGGTGAGAACATATTAGACCATGTATACTCGCAATTTAAGAATGGGTACAAGTCACAGGCTCTTAGTCCATTCGGTAAAAGCGATCACGCCGCCATCTTCCTTTTGCCAAAGTACAAACAAAGTCTCAAGCGAACGCCGGTGGTCTCGCGAGAGGTTAAGCGTTGGGCCGTGACGTCAGAGGAGTCACTCCAAGCTGCACTTGGATGCACAGACTGGAGTGTATTCCGTGATAACACAGCCAATATTAACGAATACACCGAAACGGTGATTGACTATGTCTGTACTCTGGTAGAAGAAACAATCCCCTCCACCAAAATTAAAATCTACCCAAATCAAAAGCCCTGGGTAGACAAATCCGTCCGTGAGGCTCTGAAAGAGCGCACATCAGCATACAACACCGGGCTGGTGACAGGCAACATGGAAGAACACAAGATGACAAGATACAACGTCAGGAGAGCAGTAATAGAGGCAAAACGGCGTTACAGGGATAAAGTTGAACTTCAGTTTGAACAGGCTGACTCTAGAGGCATGTGGCAGGGCCTCAGAACAATGACAGACTACAAAGGCACCCCCCTCAAACTGAACAGTGACATCTCCTTAGCAAATGATCTCAATTCCTTCTATGCGAGGTTTGAGGCTGTGAATAACAACACCAGCCTACAAACCACGGCAATGGGGGGGGGGGGGGGGTCTGCTGAGGGAGACTCAGTGTTCAGGGTAACAGAGCATGAGGTGAGACGGATCTTTAAAAAAGTGAATATCAGGAAGGCAGCAGGACCGGACGGCATCCCCGGCCGCGTCCTAAAAGTCTGTGCCGACCAACTGGCCCCGGTATTCACTGACATCTTCAACCTGTCCTTGGAACAGGCTGTCATCCCC
>NC_140165.1:264765568-264835568 GCF_963971535.1 Notolepis coatsorum
CTATGGCCAATTTGACATCACCTATCTATCATTCAATATGTGAAAAAGAATACATTTTCCATCCATACGTTCCCGTGTTATACCGTGGTGAGTATAAGTATGGCTTTAGAGCGGTCTGGGGTAATTCCCGAAATGCTGAGTTATAGCCTTATACATCAATTCTACTATAGACGTTGCCGTTTCTTGCCTGTACACGCTACTATTCCCAAATCACATCTATGTCATAGGTATTATGTTTCATCATGAATGCATGAAAGGGGGGGGGGGGGGGGTCGTTTCTGATTATGTGATTGTTAGTGATTTGATTTGATTTGATATTTTTTATTTTCGTGTCTTACATACAGATGTATGCCCAGCCCATATGGGCTTACAAGACACATAACAATAAGTATATAATAATATACTTTACCAATTACTTAACAAATTACATAGACCAAGATGGCCATAAAAAAAGAAAAATACAAGAAAATACAATAAAACGTAATATAACACAAGCTGTACTCAATGTAAATAAACAGAAAAACAGAAAAACAAGGTGAATTCAAATACAATTATATAGGATACAGTGTGTTTTGTCTCAGGTGCCATGCCTTCTCCAAAAATCCTGCAAAACCGAAGATGTCCTCCACAAAAAAACAACTCAACATACAGCTCTCAGACTGCCAAAACAAATCTGGGTTTGCAATTTGAATTTTTTCAAATAAAGCCCTCCTCAAAGTGGTGTACAAAGGGCAATAAAAAACAAAATGATATTCATCCTCCACCACTCCCAGATCACACAGAACACACAGCCGCTCCTCCTCAGGTTTACCCTGGAATCTACCCACTTCCACAGCCAATGGCAGGGTGCCAGACCTCAACTGGGCACACAGAGACCTCCGTCTTCTCTTTAAGTTTAACATTACATAAGGTTCAGTAAAATACTCATTTTTAATTGCAATATATTTTCTAAGTTTAGGTTTTTTCAAAATCTCCACCTTCCACTTATCCTGATGGATTGTTGATAATTTTGTTTTAATTATGTGAACCTTACACTGCAAATTGTTCATAAAAATCATACTCAAGTCAGTAGAAGAAAAAATCATAGACATCTCTCTTGACCAGGGATGACCGTGTGCTCTGTCCCAATTAAAAATCTTTTTAGTCACCCTGCCATTTGGCAGCTGGACCAGGCGGTTCCATAACCTCACCATTTCACCCTTTTGCTTGACCAAGCAAGAATCCCACCCCATGTCCCCTTCTATAGCCCCTTTTGGTGTGTATTTATGGACTCCTAAAAAGTATCTTATGGCCCGGTTCTGGATCGCATTACATTCAGGAGCATCATCAAAACCCCATACTCCAGCAGCATAAAACAAAACAGAACCCACCATTGAATCAAATAATTGTGTATATGTTGAAAACCCAAGGTCAGTGCACACTTTCATTTTACTCAACACGCCCCCTAGCGCCCTTCCTGCTGACTCAGACATTATTTTCCTTCCTTCTATGAAGCACATGTACTCATTAGTTAGTAGCGGCATTCGTATTGAACACTTAAAATGTTTATCAGCCCGATCGGTATAAAAGCATTGCAGGATCAAGCTAAAATTGACGTCAGGTAGTCCTTACCTGTGATCAGGAGTATTCCAAAAATAATATTCCAATAGTTTGATCGTCATCTGGTACATCCGATGTCCATTTTGTCCACGCCATAACCCACCACACCATATGGATCGGGGATATTTGACGTGCTTCAATGGAACCGGGAGAACCGCTCCATTCGGCCGACAAGTGAGACCGGAGACATTTGGCCATTACACAGGCCAAGATACAAGGTTACAAAGGGTGCTCGATACCGCCGTCTAGCTGGATGGGGCCGGTATTGCACATTTTGGCGATCTCAGACTCATTCCCTATGGTAACACCAAGGTCCCCGGATGATTAATGAATACAAATATTTAATAAAGGAATAAACTACCAAAACCCGAGAAATCACGGATCTGGCGCCCAACCGCTGACGAGTTAACCCTACTTATCTCGGGTTTGACCTCCATTGAGTTAAAGGAACACGCCAACATTTGGGTAAATGGTGTTCCCCGTCTTCTCCAGAGTCAGACAAGAATATAGATACCAATTTCCTCTCCGTGTGAGGATAAGATAAGATCATTCTTTATTGTCTGTTGGTACAAAAAAAAATCCCGCGTCGGAACACACAATAATGTTTTTGCTTTACAAAAAAGAAAACATAAGACAACCATGTAACAGCGTAGACAGACAGGACATCAGAGAAACAATGTAATGAATCCCTTCCTTCCCAACCAACGTTATTAATTTTGATGTGGCACAGTAGATCCGGCTGCAAGCTAGCTTAGCTTGGCACAAATTACTTTGATTGATTGATTGAATCGACTCTGGAGACCACGGTGAGCACATCCCATAATGTTGGCTTGTTCCTTTAAACAGGCAGATCAAAAAGGGCCAATTCCTTTTAACCCTTTCACTACCACGCAAGAGAAGGTTAACCCTTTACCAGAGGAGGGACCAAGTCATTGTTTTGCAAGTCTCAAGTCACTTTCAAGTGTTGGTACTCAAGTCCCGAGTCAAGTCCCAAGTCAAGACTGACAAGTCCCAAGTCGAGTCCCAAGTCCTAACCTTTGAGTTTCGAGTCCTAAACAAGTCATTATCAACTTGTTGGCAAAACATAATCTAATTTCTATAAATGTAATAATATTCAGAATCAGGGTTAGTCTTACAGATACATTTGGGCAAGAGCTGCTTGAGAAAACCAGTTCAGGAGTATATTGAGAACAAATAATAAGGATCACCATATCCATTTTAAAGGTAGGATAACAATAACCAACATATTGTCTTCCCACTTGGACCAATCATTTATTTAATGTCTGCCTGCCCTGTATATATACAGTCTATGGCACATGATCCATAATAGCAGACCTCGGTTCAACTAGTCTACCTTAACCCTTTATACATTTTGGGGTATACAAAATCTGTACTGAAATGACAAGGCATCTCTGCATTTCGTATATTAGGTAGTTTATTAGGTATTAGAATTAGGTAGGGCCTAATTTGTGTGTGAGTTCTCTCTCTCTCTCTCTCTCTCTATCTCTCTCTCTCGCTCTCTCTCTCTCTCTCTCTCTCTCTCTCTCTCTCTCTCTCTCTTTTGGATCAATGACGAAAGTATTTTTCTGCTCTGCCTCCCCTTAACAATTGTTTGTATTTAGCCATACTGTATTGTACCCATTCTGCAATCTGTTAATACAAATTTCAATCAATACATTTTTTAAGGAGCAGCAGTACTGTTAGGCTACTGCTGGCCATTCATCAACCAAGATATTGATTGATTGATTGATTGAAAGGTTTATTAACAGATTGCAGAATGGGTACACTACAGTACAGCTCAAAACATACTATTGTTCAGGGGATGCAGACCAGAGAAAGACTTTCTTCTTGTTTACATCAGGGTCCCCCATTTTCAATTAATCATATGACACACACGACATACAGATAGACAGTACTGCTACATCTATACATTTATGACATACCAGATTTGCAAATACAGTACTGTTTGTGATACTAAAAAAATCCAGAAAGAGTGTATATACATTTGACATAGAAGCTGTACATTGGAGGAGGTTGGGTAGGTGGGGTGGGGTTGGGTGGGGCTGTACATTGGAGGTGGGGGGGGGGGGACACTGTACATTGGAATACTGACATACATTTGACATAGAATCTGTACATTGGAGGAGGTTGGGTAGGTGGGGTGGGGTTGGGTGGGGCTGTACATTGGAGGTGGGGGGGGGGTGGGTAGGGGGGGCACTGTACATTGGAATACTGACAAGGCCATACTTGGTCTTTACTGTACAACTGGGTTAGGACATTTGTAGGGGCCAGTTTCGAATTACAGTCTCCCGTAGGTGTTCTTTGAGAGTGTTTTTGAAAGTGGGTAGTGATTCACATTCCTTTACAGCTTTGGCTAGGGCGTTCCACATTGATGTGGCATAATTGCGAAACGTGTTTAGTCCCTTGTTTGAGCCGAATCTGGGTTTTACATGATTTGTGGAGCTCCCTCTGGTGTTGTGCTGATTGTTTATTTATTTTATAAGACAAGACTATATGACTACCAACTGCCTAGCCAGCCGTGTATCAATCTTGGATGTAACATTACCACACTGACTTTGGCATCGATGGCTCATTGATTTAACTACTATAGCTAGCAAGCCAAGTTACTTACGTTATTTGTGCAGCTTCAAATGTCGAACAAAGTTGGAAGTTGTTGCTTCTCTATCTGTGATTTTCGACCCGCACGTTTTGCATACTGCAATTCGTTTTTTGTTGACCACCACGTAGTTTTTATAAGCAAATGAAGCAATCTTTGGCATCATTTTCCACTGAATCCGTCGTTATTAACGTTCGTAACGTTACTTCTTCTCTCGCGCAAATTGATTGGATGCTGTCGGATTGTTTCAAACAAAGTGGGCAGTAGATAGGTTCTTTGAGCCAAGACACAATTTACATTTAACTAAAACGTTCTTTTCTTTGTGCTCAACAAAAGAGAAATAGTGAGAATATCCAATATCATGTGTAAAAACTCTGCTACAGGGCGCCGCCATGACAGTCTAACAAGTAAACAAAACACGCCCACAACGTGTCTCCGCAGGTGACACAGGAGCCAGGACTGTGCAAATGAAGCGTATATTCGCTGGAAATTAATTAATTCATGGCACATTTAATAACATAATTTTTTATCGTTGGGCATGGGGGAAGGTATCAAGTCTTCTCAAGTCAAAAGGCTCAAGTCCAAGTGAAGTCACGAGTCATTGGTGTTAAAGTCAAAGTCGAGTTGCAAGTCTTTTTTGATTTGGTCAAGTCAAGTCTAAAGTCATCAAATTCGTGACTCGAGTCTGACTCGAGTCCAAGTCATGTGACTCGAGTCCACACCTCTGCCCTTTACTATCACACTACAGACGGTTAACCATCTGTAGTGTGATAGTAAAGGGTTAACCTTCTGTAGTGTGGTAGTGAAAGGTTAACCTTCTGTAGTATGGTAGTGAAAGGTTAACCTTCTGTAGTGTGGTAGTGAAAGGTTAACCTTCTGTAGTGTGGTAGTGAAAGGTTAACGTACGGTTATGTATATAACCATAGTTAAATGAATGTAGTGACGCTCAGCGTCATTACTGCACATACTTCACTCCAGTACTTGTGCACTGAATAAAAACTCACAAATGTACCTTTACCTACCAACATCCGTCTGGCCACACCCCCATCCGCCACCTATATAAGCAGGGGTGTGGCCATACACTCACCTCCTTCTCAATCTTTCACCACAAGGCAAGATCAAGGGCTGCAGTGGCGTCTTGACGCTGAGCGTCACTACATTCATGTAACTATGGTTATATACATAACCGTACATTACATATCATGTAGCTCTGCTCAGCGTTATTACTGCACCACAGGAGCTGAGCAGAGCTTATGCCCGACAAATGTACCCCACTGAGGCCCCCCACAACCATCAGAACCGGGCAGGACTCGAGCCCCCCCGACCCTCCCTATTGGAGGACGGGAGGGAGATGGATCCGACCGCGCGAAGAGGAACTCGAGCAACTTAACGCACAGGGTAAGCAGACCATGGGGCGTACCCACGACTACGCACACGCACAACCCGCATGCCACCAGGGAATGAACGGAAGGAACAAACCTCGTTACCACCCCCATAATCACAGGGTCAAGAGCAAAGCTCAACCCAGTGGCAAGGCCATAGCAGCGGAGCGCGAAGGAGGACCCAGACCCAGAAGGGACTGGATCTCCCCGGAAAAAGGGGGCCCGGAGAGGCCAATGACGCCACAGCATCGAGACCTCACCAGGCGGTCACTAGTGACACCGCCCCCCACATCGCCAGCGTATTCGGACAGGGCCCATCCAAGAGCAGGCCCTTCCCCCCAATAGCACGCCGCCTGGCTCACTGACCCTGGCATACTCAGGCAGTCAGCATGGCTGTAACTCGAAGCACTCAAGAGGCTACACCTACAGCGGGAGCAGGTAGCGCACCGGGGAGACGACCTCCAGAAAAGGCCGATCCCTCAATCCAGGCAGTAGGCACTTAACCCGAGCCTGGAGCACTGCGGACGAGACAGGCGCCAAAGGGGTCATCTGAAACAGCACCCCGGCGGAATGGGCGTATGCTGGCATTGTTGTGCACCATGTCAAAGCCTCCACAAAAAAAACCAGACTCTCTAGAGGGGCCGAGGCAGAGAAGGCTGACACGATTGGCAGACGTCATGAACGTGCAGGGGCACACTCAAACGGGTAACCCGGGAGTTGACTCCGCTCCAACACACCAGGGAATCAACCCCCCTCTTGGTTCAACATGAGGTGGTTGCTCCTATAACCCCTCAGGAAAAAACTCCAAAACACATAATATATATACATTAGGGATGTCCGATATTATCGGCCGACCGATATTATCGGACGATATCGGCAGTAAAATGTGATATCGGAAAATATCGGTATCGTTTAAAAAAAAAAAGAAAAAACAATAACAATATTTGTTATATATATATCCAGTGAAATTGTTAGTTACCTGAAATTATTCCGTTTTTTGGGGGGGAAACCCTGCATATATCGGTATCGGTTGATATCGGTTGATATCGGTATCGGAAATTAAGAGTTGGACAATATCGGAATATCGGTATCGGTAAAAAAGCCAATATCGAGCATCCCTAATATACATACATACATATACATAATAATAATAATAATGCAGGACATGTTGCAGAGGTTACACTGTTACACTGGCTATACCGCAGTACAAGTGTTTCAGTTTTCAAACAGGGGTTATCCCAGGCCTACAGGGCGACGAAACAACTTCGGACCGGGACGTACACAGGGATGCCAGAGGAATTCCAAAGAATCACCTCAACAGCCCCCTCCCAGCCGTGCTGAACAGGAGAAGAGAGGGGCGAAAAGAATGGAGAGAGACCAGGCCCCCTTAGCCTTAACAGTGAGCGGTAACACGCAGTAACACAACCACGAACATCTCCATAACCCCGTAACACCCGGGCCGACCCGGCATTTTTCCCCCTGAAAAAGGCACAAGTCCCTCAGGGTACCAGAACAGCAGATCTGCGTCCCCGGCGGACAACGGGTTAACTGATCTGGACTGGCGTGACCAGAACCAGTTCCGTGCCCTAATCACGCCGACATCCCCGACACTAGGAGGGGGGTAGGTACGCGTGTCGATCTAAAACAATATAGAGGGCGCCACCCAGACGGTCCCCTATGTACCGCGCTCAGTGGCCCACCCCAAGGGCGTGAGACACCTCTACCTATGTTTTGATCTATTCCGTTAACATCCCCCAGATATGAACGAGAATTCGTCGAGACAACACTGGTTCTCGGAAGAGACAGACTCCATCCCAGTTGCCCTATAAAAACGCTGTTTTAATGATGAGCAACCAGGGCGCGCAGGCCCATGCGTGATTCCCATGAGAAGCACCCAGGGCCAGCACTATGTACACGTCGAGACCCAAACACATCAATGGATAGTCACAAGACACCAGACATTGTTCCTCCAAGCCGCCTGGGAGAACGACAAGAAGCCATCGCGCTTTATTTTCTATTATATTATTATTATATTATTATTATAAAAGAGAACAAGCAGACTGACATGGATCCCATGTGACGCGGCTGAGGGAAATTTTTATTTAAATTTTTACACCCCGTCAACCTCTCCACAAGGGGGAGACGGGAATCCTCAGAGAGACTTCCCAAGTGAGCCACAAATTAAAAAGTCAACGTAACATTGAGCCATGTGACCAAAAGGCTCAAGTTACACATATATCGAGCGTAGCAGAACACCAAGTTCCTACGCTCTGCCACGACAACTTGAGAACCACACATGGGGCCTGTAAAGAACTCACGGAAGTCATCGTCCAATAGAAACGCGCCCAGTGACGTATTCTATGACGGGCCAGTGACGTATTCTATGACGGGGGGAATCCCATGACTCAACTGCCCGTGATAGGTGCGGAGTCAGAGAAACCCTTCACCCCCCCCCCCCCCCCCCGTGCCGAGCTGACCTATCAGCGTGGCCGGACCGAATGAAAAGAGGGTCAAACCCCCCGACCAATCAGAAGAGGGAAGGAGGGGTTTATTCGGTTACCCCCTCACAAACCCAACCCTCGTATACGATAACAACAATAGCCATATGATACCTTAAGTAGCCAGCGTGCTAACGAACAGCGTATATCCAAAGGATAAGCTAACTCAACGCACGCTAGCCACAGACGAAGTCTGTGAACAGGGTTTATAACAAGGCCAAGGTTTATATGTGAATAGGACACCCGTGTTTTATGTTACAAGAACACAGAAGTTTGATAGAGAGAGAGCGGTCTAAAAGACCGTGGTACCATTACACACACAAGCACTTCTGCAGACCAACACTACAGTGTTGTGGCTCAATATCACAGTTTTAAGCAACATAACACACAACTAACCTCTACCTTTATATGAAGAACATAAGTCTTCAGGCCGAGGAAGAAAAAACCCTTTCGACCGAGTGTTAGCCACAGGCCTTGCTAAGCACACATGTATATGTAGCGACCAACAAAGACAAAAGTCTAGCCCTCCTATCAAACCCACACTAGCGAAGGTTTACACATCGTATCCCCATCATATGTAGTGAATAAACACAGAGTTTGTAACAAAATACAGTCCCTCCTAGGAGGGACTTTTTATTTGGACAAAATCATATGTGGGCCGGGGAAGGGAAACAGGGGAAACAATAGTGGAAAAAGTAACTGTTAGCGACGCCTGCCACGAGCCGCTCGTGGCTTGCCACCCCGGGGAGCCCCGGAGGGAAGGTAAAGGGTTGCCTGGTCTCGACGATCCCTACTGTCACCTCCGAGCGTAGATGGGCCAGCTGCAGTGGACGAGGCGCCCTCTCTCCTCCTGGCCTTCTTCGCCGAAGGGCCAGCAGTGGCGGTCGTAGCGGCGGCGGCATCGGACGCGGATCCCCGACGACGAGCCTTCCGCCTGACTCCACCGGCGACATCAGGCGGGGGGAAGTGAGGCTGGAGCACGGACCGCTCCTCCTGCATATCCCTGCAGGTTGCAGTCATGAGCTGCAACGCCGACCCAAAGAGCCCAGCATCGGAGAGGGCTGCCATCAGCAGGGGAAGCCTCTTCCTGTCCGGCACTCGCGCCTGCTCTTCGGGTCAGCTAGAGTGGCCAAGGCGCATACTTTCCCGGCGGCGATGGCCTGCAGCTGGATCAGATGCAGGATGGCTCCGGCCGCCTGGGCGTGCTGAACATGTTGTTCCTCCGTCAGCACCGTACCGCCCGTCATCATCCCGGACATAAACCTCGCTAGCTGCGCGATGTTAGACGTAGCAGCCAGGGTTTGAGTACCGGCGATGAACGACTCCAGTTACCGCCTCGCCGATTTCCCGTGGGGAACCGGCTTCCGCAAAGGCTCCCACACCACCTCAGGACAAAGGAGAGACGCCATCGGCCTATCAAGCCGAGGCACCCCCTCCTTCATACCCTCGACCAGACCCACCACCCTTGTGACTTGCACGTAGGCGGGGGTAAACATTATAGCTTAGCTCTTTTCTGTTGAAGGTATGAGAGAAAGAAAAGAGCAAGAAATAATGTGAACGCTTTACTCAACTTTCTTCAGCTTAATAACCTCGTTAAAGTGATTGGTATACAGGCACTTTCTTGTGGTGAAAGTGAAGAAGGAGATGAGTGCATGGCCACACCCCTGCTTATATAGGTGGCGGATGGGGGTGTGGCCAGACGGATGTTGGTAGGTAAAGGTACATTTGTGAGTTTTTATTCAGTGCACAAGTACTGGAGTGAAGTATGTGCAGTAATGACGCGGAGCAGAGCTACATGATATGTAACCTTCTGTAGTGTGGTAGTGAAAGGGTTAACCCTTTGTCATGTGGCAGTGAAAGGGTTAACATTCTGTAAGTTGCAGTGAAAGGGTTAACCGTTTGGTAGTGCGGCAGTGAAAGGGTTGGCAAAAAAACTAAAGATATCTGCAAAGATAGAGGGATGGGATTAAAGGGCAATACCACTCATTTTAAGAATTCACATACAGTATGTTCGTCCTGTGCCCCAAGACAGTTGAGCCTGTATTTGTGAACACACACCACTCTCTCCTAAAGCTGTGAATATTTTAAATGCCCCTTCGAAGATAACATATGATAAGCAGGATAGATGGGGGGGGGGGGCTTTTACTATGGCTACATCACATCACACATGAATAATAAACCGGGAATCTGAAGTAAATAATGAAAACAGTGATGAAAGGTGAAAGGGAAGATCCACCCTAAAATATAATTCACACATTATTTCTGTAATGCTGTATGGCTCAGTTTTGATGTGTGTCACGAACAAGCCTCTGAATACCAACGAGACAAGAATCTAGTGATGTAAACTAGTCACTTGTGTTTTAGGGTGGATTTTCCCTTTAGAATGCCATGCATACATTTAGTGATGTGATAGTGGTCCAGGTTTTAGACTCACACTGTGTATAGTGGCTTTAAATCATACAACTATGGAATGGAAACATTAACCCTTTCACTGCGACACGACAGAAGGTTAACCCTTTACTATCACACAACCGACGGTCGTTAACCGGCTGTCGTGTGGCAGTGAAATGGTTAACCTTCTGTGTATTGTCACAGTGAAAGGGTTAACCTTCTGTGTATTGTCGCAGTGAAAGGGTTAACCGTTTGGTAGTGCGGCGGTGAAAGGGTTAAACATCAGCTTTTAGTGATGTTCATAGTGAACATAATTATAATCTGTATTGTGTGGAAGATTTCAATAAATTGGAATGAATACAGTGTAGACAGTACACTAAATAAGCATGCATTTTAGTGGTTGTGTTTACACAGTCCTCATTCAAAATATGATAAAGTGGAAATGTACCAGGAAATGCATTTTATGTTTACTGCAAAGTAAAGGGACTTGTTACTGCCAGACAAACTATATCAGTGATGGCTGTTGAAATGTAGAGCTAATATATGTAGACCAAAAAACAACTACATAACCGTAAATGTACACTTAGATAAAAAAACTACGACATGGTCAGGTGGCGTAGCGGAGATTGTGCTCGTCACCAATGCAAGAGGCTGCGGTCTCGACTCCCGGAGAGTCAGCATTGCCTTGGCTTGGGCTGATCGCTATACTAACTTGTTTGGCTGAGTTAGGGGGAGGGAAGCCGTGGGTGGGTCCTGGGCGTTGTGGACAGCGACCCCTACAGTTCGGTCGGGGTGCCTGCACAGCGAGGGTAGGATCTGGAGAAAGGTAGTGTGACCTTCCACACGTTACACTCTCCCGGTGAGAATCTGCACTGCCAGGCTGGCTGCCGGCTGGTTGCCGGCTGGCTGCACATGTGTCGGAGGAAAGCATGTGACAGTCTCTGGCCTCCCGAAGCAACAGTAGGGGGGGTGCGCAACATGCAGGAAGGGGGTTGGGAATTAGCATAACGACTAACAGTGGGATGGGAGAAAAATCGGAAAAAAAGGAGGGGGAAAAAGATAAAGAAAATAAAAATAAAAACATATAAACTGTAGCCTACACGTAGATAAGAAAACAACTACATAACCATAACGTAAGGTTATCCTATAACCCTAGTTATATGAGTATAGCGAGCGCTCTGCTCTATTGGAACTATCCCTTTATCCATTCTAACAATGAAACACTTTCTCCACATGTACACACCTATGCCCCTTTTCCACTGCTTGGTACCTACTCGACTCTACTCAACTCTACTTGGCCTTTTCGGTTTTCCATTGCCAAAATACCTGGGCCCTCATTCATCAACGTGATTTACGCACAGATATGTGCTTAAGCTGTGCGTACGACCATTTCTAAGCAGAGTGTGGGATTCATCAATTTCAACTTGAACTTGACTTCGTGCTTATATTTACGCACAGCTCGGACCATGGGTACCTGGCGCCCGTTGGTAGAATATATTATTACAACAAGGAAATGAGCTTCTGTGCATTAGTTTCAACACTGGCATGTTGTATGAACCGTAATTCATTATAGTTCATTGTAAAATAGCAACAGTAGTGTAATTATGGTCAAAACCCTATAAATAGCATTTGGAATAATAGATCTTTCTCTCAGAATGAATGCAGCATGGTTTATATAGCGTTATCGGAATATACGGGGTGTACTGACTGACTGCGCTCTGCGTAGCTCAACTCGTTATTATTTTGCGCACAGACAGAAAAAGGCAGTCATATTCCAGCACGGTCTTTATTAGTGTTTGCGCTGCCCAGGCAGCAATGGTTAATAGATATCATATCCGACATCACCGTACGTGTACACGTCTTTCAGCCTGTCTCATAACACGCTTCCCTCGGTTTAGTCCATTCTTCCACATTTCATGGGGGTGTCCATTACCGTATATGGTTAATCGGGGCGGTTTTGGTATGCAAATACGTGAAAGTGTGCACGAGCCTCGGCGCAGGGCCAAGGTGATATTTATCATGACAGGTGTGCGTAGAACCTGCGTACGCACGTGTGGTAAATCCAGTTTATTTTGTGCGTGCACTCATTCTAAATTCTGTGCTTACGTGTGGAAATAGAACATTTTCTACGTCACGTTGATGAATGAGGGCCCTGGTACCCGGTACTTTTTGGGTACTTTTTTAGTCCCTGCTCTGTCGAGGTTCCAAGCGGGTAGAAGTGGTACCAGAAAAGTGACGTGAAACACTGCAGACCACTGATTGGTCAGAAGAGAGAAGCGTCACACGTTGGAGCGTCTGCACAAAAACAGAAAGCCGCCATATTTAATGCCTCACTTAGGATTTAGTTGTTTGCAGCAGGAACAAGTGCGATAAACAAAAAAGGTTACATTCACTGTGTATTCTGCCTCATTTATTGATGAAAAAAAATCAACACAATTTACCACCGAGCGGAGAGTTTAGTCTAACAAAAAGATAGCTGATTTGTTAAGCTTGTTATTAGCTTACGTGCTAATGTGATTATGTTTTACCATGGCTAGCGTACATAGCATGATCAATATAACTCGCTATTGATTGTTTGTACTAGTAACGTTAATGCTAGTAGAATAGACACAACGTGAGGTAATCATCATCCATTTTAAACTGGTTATTACCTAATGCTAACGTTAACGTTAGCAGATAGACACGAGAGGTAACGTTAAAGCTTGTTGTTAGCTTACGTGCTAATGCTAATGCATTTTACCATGGCTAGCGTACATAGCGTGATCAATATAACTCGCTATTGATTGTTTGTACTAGTAACGTTAATGCTAGTAGAATAGACACAACGAGAGGTAATGTTAACAGAATAGACACGAGAGGTAACGTTAACGTTAGCAGAATAGACACAACGAGAGTCTGGTTAATGTTGTTATTGATTGATTGAAACTGTGTTTACTCTGGCTTGCTCCAAGCCCTCACGGAGATCTCATGCTGTACGCCAGCGGCCCCACCTCCCCACACGGAGACAAATGGAGTACTACCTGCAGTGGAAAAGGAACAAAGTACCAGGTACCTAAAGCGAGTAGAGTAGGGTAGAGTCGAGTAGGTACTATGCAATGGAAAAGAGGCACTATTTACATCCGCCTGGCCACACCCACATCCGCTCCTATATAAGCGGGGTCGTGGCCACACAATCAACTTCTTCCCAAGTCTTTCACAGCCGAAGGCAAAGACCATGGGGTCCTCAGTGAGTCAGAGCAGAGCGCTCGCTATATAATTAGGGTTATAGGATAACCTTACGTTATAGATCGTATAGCTTTACGCTCTGCTCTATTGGAACACAGGAGCTGAGCAGAGCGAAAAGCTCGACAGATGTACCCACTGAGGCCCCCTACAACCATCAGAACCGGGGAGGACCCGAGCTCCCCGGTCCTCCCTAGTGGGACGGGAGGGAGATCGGATCCGACTGTGCAAAGAGGGTTTATCACCTCAAACGCACAGGGTAAGCAGACTGTGGGACTTACCTTCGTTCAGAAGGACCCGCGACCACTCGGGTGCGCATCCCACATGCCACCAGGGAACGGACGGGAAGCCAAAAAAACATCACATGGTCGAAGGTCAAGAACCCAACCCGTGGCAAGGCTGTAGCAGCAGAGCGCAGAGGAGGTCCCAGCCCTAGGACAACCTGAGGACTAGGACCCCCCGAAAAAAGGGGGCCTGGTGAGGCCAACGAGGCATCGAGACCCCACCAGACGGTCACTGGTGACACCACCCCCCACATCGCCAGTGTATCGGACAGGGCCCAAATCAAGAGCAGGCCCTTCCCCCCTTGGCACGCCGCTCTGAAGCACTCTTCAAGAGGCTACCCCCCCACAACACTGCAGGGCCAGTCGGCATGCCGGGGAGACAACCCCCAAGGAGGTTGATCCTTCAATCCAGGCAACAGGCCCCAAGAGCAGAACTCGACCTGTGCCTGGAGCACTGCGGACAAGACAGGCGCCTAAAGGGTCTACTGCAAGGGGTGTTCGGTATGCTGTGCACCATGTCATAACCTCCACAAACTCGACCCCCGTTTGGTTCAAAAAAGAGGCTGACACAATTGGCAGACGTCATTAAAGATGCGGGGGCATACTCTCGGGCAGACAGGTTCAAGCCCGGCCTCAACCCGAGAGTCGACTCTGCTACCAACACACCGGAGAACCAACCACCCCCCTATGTTTAGTTTAACAGGAGGCGGTTGTTCCCTTAACCCACAAAGAAAACTCCGAAATATAACTGCGTGTATACACAGGCTATACAAGCAGCACAAGTGTTTCAGTTTTCAAAGGGTTAACCCAGGCCAACAGGTCGACGAGAACGAGTTCGGACCTGGGCCCGGCGGACCGGGACCTACACAGGGATGCCTAGAGGAGTTGACAACAACCTCCCCGATAGCCCAGTCCTAGCAGGGAGGGAGGGGTGAAACAAGTGGACAGGGACCAAGCCCCCTAACACAGCGCAAGGTACAACACAGTATGGACCAAGCACGTCACTGTTAAGGGCAACCCGTGGTGGCATACATATGACACACACATCCACGACATCAATCCCTGCGACGCCCGGCCCGACCCGGCATTTTCCCCCCGGAAAAGCACAAAGTCCTTCGGGGTACCAGAGCAGCAGATCTGTGACCCTGCGGACAACGGGTTAACTGACCTGGTCCGGCGCGACCAGAACCAGTCCCGCGTCCTAGTCACGCCGCCATCCCCAGTCCTAAGAGGGGGGTAGGTACGCGTGTCGATCCAAAACATCACAGAGGGCGCCACCAAGACGGTCAGTACGCGAATGCACTGCTCCTGGTGGCCCACCTCATGGGCGTGAGACCCCTCCGCCAATGTTTTGATCTACTCCGTCATCTCCCCCTGGAGATGCACGCGAGCCGTCGAGTCTAACCTAGTGCACTGGCGCTCGGTAGAGATAAAATCTCCTTCCCAGCCGCCCGCATAGAAAACGCTGTTTCTATGAATTGGGCAACCAAGGCGCGCCAGCCATAAAGTGGTTCCACATGGAAAGCACCCAGGGTTAGCGCTATATGCATGTCGAGAACCCGAAACATATCGAAACACCAGACGTTTCCTCCATGCTGTCTGGGACGAGCAGCAGGAAGCCGGCCTATAAGACACAGACACAGGTCTCATATGATGCGTCTGAGGATAAAACCCTGTCAATTCTGCTCTTTACATAAGAGGGGAAGACAGAAGTTCCCCCAGAGAGACCTCTACGTGAGTAACCCCCTCACCACCTCACCCCTGATACAACGCCAAAAGAAAAACAGAGCCGTGACACCAGGTGCATGGCGCACCAGATGAAGCACATACTCACCTGTAGAGTAAAGCTTTACATCATGCACGCCAGCCACAGCCGATAACCTCGTTTGAAAACAGGTTTTATCCACGGCTCTGCTTATGTGTGAAAACTTGCCACTCGTTATTTTTACCATTACCCTTAAGTAAAGAAAATAACAAGCTAAGAGAGGGACTCAGGCCCTTAATCACATGCCACTATGTACAACTCTGTAGGTTAACACCCAGCCAGTTGTGGACTCATCCACATTGTCTAAACGTTACATGAACACACACACAACTTCTCATCATACAACAAAAAAACCCAGTTCATTTTTACTCACGTAAAAAATAACGCTGTTTTTAGGTAGCGAGAAAGACATAAGCCTTGGCCAATGCTAGCCTAAGCTATACAAAAAAGCGACCAAGACAATTTTCACACAGCACATGTCGTATCTCCAAATGCAGTGAAGTAACATATGTTTTGTTAAACAAAGACATCGTTATTAACCAAAAACATTCGGGAGGGGGAGGAAGGAAAAGTGGGGCAATGTCCTATGGACACCTTACCTGCACCTCGTACGCAGGACAAAATGGCCGCAAACACAGGTTGGTCTACCACGTTGACGAGGCCTCTCAATGGCGGGGCCAGAAGCGGCGACGGCTGGAGCCCCGCTCCGGCGCGACGCCCCCATCCTGCGGCCGGTCATGGCGCAGGCCCGACGACATCTTCTGCCAGAGATGACGCCGTAGCGCCAATGGTTGTAGCATAAGCTAACAGATAACTCCAGGCTAACTGATAGCATCAAGCTAACGTTTCTAGCCGAGCGTAGCCGCCAGCTAATGACTTAGCCTAACAGCTAACAGCTAATGCAGTAGCAAGCTAAGCGGCTACTACTGAAGCTGTATAACGTGAGAAATAGCGATACAGGTATCGCTATTTCTTCTGACAGCCGCTGTCTTTTCCTCTTCTTATCCAAGAGGAAAAAGGGAAAAAGGCAACACACGTCCCTCTCACAGAACGGTGTTTACCAGACACAGCAGCATCGGCAGTAAGCCCCGTTGTACGCGGGCTGCAGCCGACTCGAGCTCGGAAATATTCTCATAATTAAACACCAAGCTCGCATCCCTCGTGCCGGGTGTTTTCATCTTGAAAAACGGGGCCAGCGCAGTGGCAGAGGGTATCTGTTTTCCAGAGACCCGGGGAATTGAACCGCAGACTCGGAATCACGGCCCCAGGAAAACAAAGCTATGACTTCACTGAGGAGGAGCACTGTGTTATCGTGGGGCATCAAACTAGAACCGCCTCCGCGCCGCTATGAAGGGCAACGAAGGTATTCTAGCCTGGAGCCGACCTTATGCAAGCTCGTACAGTTGTCCCCTCACAACTGACACACCCGAGGCTCGCGTCGCAAAAACATCACCCGCCCCCGGGGAGACCGTCAGCTCTCACACAGCCGACCGCCTCCCGAGGCATAGTATCCAGCTGCAGAGCCGGAGACAACGCCGGCGGGGATTGCTCAGCGACGCGCGGCCCAATGCAAAGCGCCGGTGGAGGTCAGAATGATCATCATCTTCTAGACTCTCCGGTGGCGAAGACATTATCGCTTTATTTCCTCGAAAAATTGTGAGAGAGAAAACAAAGATACAATGTCAACGCAGCTCCTCTTCTCTTCAATAAACTATTTTGGCACTAAACTCTAAAGACACTTTTTCGGTGGTGAAAATAGGGAAGGAGCTGATGGTGTGGCCACGACCCCGCTTATGTAGAGGAGCGGATGTGGGTGTGGCCAGGCGGATGGGTGTGTGCATGTGGAGAAAATGATTCATTATTAGATTGGATAAAGGGATAGTTCCAATAGAGCAGAGCATAAGCTATACGATATATAACATACGGTTATTGTAACTGAGGGGTACAATTCCCTGACTGTATTGATAAGTATGGTATCATTAAACCACTACCGTCTTTATGTACATTCTACTGGCCATACAGTACATAGGTATCTTAATGATGAACACTTCCCCACAATGAAATCGGTTCCACACAAAGTTGTAATTAAGTATTTATTGCAGCAAAAGGTACATAATATACTTTCTTTACTTCACTTTGAATGCGCTTATAAGGCAAAGGAATGTGCGTAGGCAAATCAATTAACGAATGTCCATTCTCTGGTTACGCAGGAGGTAATCATACAACCTGAATCTTAGGGAATTATATCTATGGTGCACTAGTAATATAGCGGGAGATACTGGAAGGGTCCCCCCGGTTGTAAGCCAGCAAGGGTAGAGGATCTGTCGGTAATAGAGTCTGGGTCAACGATGATAAGGAGACTCCGAGTACGGGAGACGGTGCAATAAGATCTTGATCCACAGACGAATACAGCTGTTCTCCATAGCCTGTAGCTCCACAGGGAAGAAAGCTAGCCTGCCTCAGGCTTCTGAGGGGCAGACTCGACGTGGCTCCTCACAGGGTAAATACCACACACTAGTGGGCGTCGGCGATTCTCCGCTCCATTAATTACAGGACCAAAAGCAAATATAATCCAGCCGAAAAGGGCTATGCAGTCGTCGGGTAGATAATCCAGTGTACATGTCCACACGGTCCTCGTCTAGGGCTCCTCGGGTGAAAGCGCCATGAAAGCAGCCCAGCCTGGATAAGCACTCTAGCTGATACGAGGAAAACGTTGGTGATGCTGGTCACTGTAGAACTTTAGCCGCACGATACACTATACACAAATAGACTATTACTGACTTAATAGAATATGTCGCACTCGACGGTATAGCGCCAAACTCTGACACTTCAGTTATTAATTCGCACGCGGTCTCAATGCTCTATTTGGGGCCAAACAGGCCATACTTCACCGCACGTAGTATCGTGGGTGAGGCTTCAACTTTAGTTACTAAGACTTCTTACTAAGTGCTTCTGTATTCACCTGCGCCGTATTTATACGCTTAGATGAATAAACTAGTACCAGCTTTATTCCTGTCTCATATCCTTGCGCAATACCATTCTTGTCCAGGCATGTCCCCGGCGGTGACTTTGAACCTGACTTTGGAGGCATGGCCTTGGCGCCTGTGGACCGCTGTCCAATAGGAGAATGAAATATTATGGTCTGTACTAGGCTAACGGGATATTCCGTGTATATGTACAAGGAATATACAAGGGATATCAAACGATATACAAATATTATGCAATATATATCAATCAATAAATATATATATTCGGTTTAATCTGATCCTTTGTAACAGCCGCCTCCTAATTAGTCCCACCTAATTAGCTAAGCAGAGACAGATTAACCGCACTGTCCACTACTCAATGTCTGTTGTGAGGGGTAGGGCAGTTCACAAAGTCATGGGGTCATGGTCGTCATCAATAGTATCGGGGAGCCTTGGCAACTCTATTAGCCTCGCCATGGGTCGGGTGTAGATCCGCCCTTGGACGAGCACTTCGGCTGCTCGGACCTTTCCGTCGGCACCGGTGATCACTTTGCTTACGCGGCCAGCCGGCCACATAGCTCGGGGTAGTGACTGGTCGATAATCATGACGACTGTTCCTTCTGTCAAATTGTCTCTCTCTTTCACCCATTTCTGGCGGGTCTGTAGAGACGGTAGATAGTGGAGTAGGAAGCTGTTCCAAAACTTGTCAGCAAATACTTGACTGTACCTCCACATTCTTCGGCCGTTCGCTTCTTCAGGCCTGTACATTGTCTGTGGTAGTGCGGGGTCCAGCCGCACCATCAAGAGTGTGTTGGGGGTGACTGGGTCGACATCTGCTACATCACTTGAGACGTAACCGAGGGGCTTTGAGTTCAATACTCCCTCGATCTCCATGAGGACTGTCATTAGGACTTCTTCCGCCACGGTCTGGGCCCCAAGCACGCCGTACAGGGCTGTCTTTATTGAACGTACTTCTCGTTCCCAAGTTCCACCGAAGTGAGGTGCATTCGGGGGATTCAACTGGAAGTCAATCTGGGATGGAGCGAGGTGGGTCTTAAGTTCTGGGCCCATAGCTTGGAAGCTCTCTCTCAGCTCTCTTCTCCGCCTTTGAAGTTTGTCCCGTGATCAGACAATAATATAGACGGTTTGCCTTTCCGCGATGTGAATCTTCGGAAGGCCATAAGGAATGAGTCTGTGCTCATGGTTGGAAGGAGTTCTATATGCATCGCTCGGGTGGTCATGCATTTGAATACAATACCCCACCGCTTCTCGGTTCCTCTTCCTTTCTTTACATACAGCGGGCCGAAACAGTCCATACCGGTGGAGTGAAAAGGCTTGTCGCCGAGTCGGAGGCGACAGGGAGGTAGGTCAGCCATCCGGGGTATACTGGGCTGCGCTCGCCATTTACGATAGTCTAGACAGGTCCGCTGGAAACGCCGCACTGCTTCTCTCCCTTGCAGTATCCAATAACGACGTCTGATCTCCGCGAAGACTCTCTCTGCCCCGGCGTGATGCACATCCTCGTCGTATTTCTTTATGATCAGCTCTGTGACCTTGTGTCGGCTGTTTAAGACTATCGGGTACTTGACGTCATCCGGTAAGTCTGGAGCTCTCCGCAGACGACCACCCACTCTGATGAGACCATGGGCGTCGCTCTCGGGGGCTAGGTGGAGCAATCTGCTGTCTGATGGGACGGGCTTTGCTCTCTGTAGACAGTCTAGCTCATCGGGAAACGAGTCTCTCTGGGCTCGTTGTAGGAGAAGAAGTTCTGCTTCTTCGTAGTCAGCTGCAGTAATGTCAGTAGTGAGCTGAACCTCTGGGTGGTGCCACAGGAATGTCTTTAGCTGCGCACTCTCTAGGGTGAGGCAATCGTCTATGTCGGGGTCTGTGGAGACGAGTGTGGTCAATCCACAGAACATAGATTTCTTATTCTCGGCCTCCTCTTTACTCGCTTCCCGTGGGGTGGGTGTAGGCCACTCTTCTTCCGGGAGCTTGAGGAACTCTGGCCCGTCACTGTATAGGTTGTGACGGGTGAGGTCATCCAGGGACATTCCCCGGGTGATGATGTCAGCTGGGTTGTGTTTTGTGTTCACATACCTCCAGCTTGCTACTTCTGTTAAATCTTGAATCTCTGTGACTCTGACTCCCACGAAGACCTTGTATCTGCACGAATCAGACCGGATCCATGTGAGTACTGTCGTGGAGTCTGACCACAAGATTGTTCTTTGCACCGGGATGGTGAGTTCACGTTGGATTAACGTGGCGAGTTGCGCTCCTGCTAGGGCTGCGCAGAGCTCTAGACGCGGGATAGATTGTTGCTTGCGTGGGGCTATTCTT
Source organism: Notolepis coatsorum (assembly GCF_963971535.1). Classification (NCBI taxonomy): domain Eukaryota; kingdom Metazoa; phylum Chordata; class Actinopteri; order Aulopiformes; family Paralepididae; genus Notolepis; species Notolepis coatsorum. Next base: position 264,786,630 of record NC_140165.1, read on the forward strand.
GAGCGAGCCAGGATGAAGGCAGTATGTATTTCTCCTCCCTCCTCTCGGGCACGCAAGTAGGCCACCGAACCGTAGGCTACTTCGGAGGCGTCGCTGAAGACGTGCAGGTCCATCTGGCACGTCTCCGGCCTCACTGTGGGTGGGAAGTAGCTGCGGCGTATGTTGACACCTGGGAGTGAGCTGAGTTATGTCTCCCACTCTCTCCATGTGGATGCAAGGTGTTCGGGTATGGGGTCGTCCCAGCCCTGGTCCTTGTGGTCCCATAGCGCTCTTACAATCATCTTTGCCCTGGTGGTGTAAGGTAGAATACATCCCAACGGGTCATATTGTCTGGCGAATGTTCTGTATACACTCCGTCTTGTGGTCGGTAGTGCAGTCGACCTTCCCTGCTCCTTGGTCAGGGGTGTGTGTTTATAATGGAGCGAGTCTGTTTTGAAGCGCCAGACTAGTCCTAATGTCATTTCTTGGGCTTCTCCTGGGATGGTCGCCATCCAGGTCTCGCTGCTTGCTGCCTTGTCCTCGGGGGAGAGGCTGCGCAATACTTGCAGGTCGCTGCTGGCCCACTGCCTGAGATCAAAGCCGCCTTTGATCAGGGAGGCGCGGAGCTTGAGTAGAAGGGCCTCGGCTTCTTCTGGCGTCGAGACGCTTTGCAGACAGTTGTCCACGTAGAAACTATTTCCTACACTTTGTCGGACCTCTTCATCGGCTGCTGGGTCCTCTGCGACGTGTTTTTGCAGTGCAAACGTAGCACAGCATGGGCTGCATGTGGTTCCGAAAGGGAGGACTTCCCATTGATAGATGGCTGGTTGCTCGTCCCCGATCCTCTCTCTCCATAGGAACCGCAGCAGGGGCTTGTCCTCCTCCACTAGTCTCACCTGCAGGAACATCCCTTTGATGTCTCCACTGATGGCCACCTTGTCTTGGCGGAAACGTAGTAACACGCCTAGTAGAGAGGGGCCGAGTGTTGGGCCGGGCAAGAGCTCTTTATTCAGATTTTGTGATCCGATCTGGTAGCTGCAGTTGAACACAATACGATCCTTGCCGTTGTGGTGGACTTTGTGGTGCGGCACGTACCATGATTCGGTCATCTGATCTGCCTCTTTAATGTCAATTTTCTTTATGTGTCCCGCTGTGATTAGCTTGTTAATCTCAGCGCGGTACACAGTCTCTTGAGCGGGGTCTCTGGCTAGGCGCCGCTCTGTGTTCAATAGATACCGCTCCGTCGCTTCTTTTGGGGCGTGGAAGGTAGGCATACCCTCTCGCCTCAGGAGTGGAGTTGCGTATCTCATCACTCCGTTGACTTTGACTCTCTTTGTCCCCTGCTCGAGGAGGGCTATAGCGTAAATGTCTTCCTTGGAATGAATGTCTTTCTTTTCGTTCTTAAAGGGCATTGTCTCTAGTGTCCATAGCCTCTCGACATGCTGTAGGAGGGTGGTGTCTTCTTCTGTCACTCTGGAGTGGAGGCAGCTAGTGGCTGCTGTTCGGTTAAGAGACCTAGCGAGGGGGCCTTGTATTGTCCATCCTAGGCGGGTCTCGACTGCTGCAGGACAGCCTCTGGGCCCTGTGTGGACCCGGTCCATCGGGACGATGAGGTCTGCATGGTCGGAGCCTATCAGCAGGGTCGGGGTGGCACCGTCTATGAGCGGTATAGGTAGTTGACGCAGGTGCACATATTTATCCATCAGCTTGGCGATGGGGTAGGTGTACTGCGACAGGCCTATTTCTTGGCTGGTGAAAGCGTTAGTAATCCTATACCGTCTCTCTGGCTGCCCGCTTGCTGCGATAGTGAAGGAGACATTCTCGCCCTTTATCGTCTTTAGATCTCTTCTTATTGTCCGAATCGTCATCTGGTTTTCGCTCCCTTGCAGCCCCAGCTGGGCCGCGGCGGACGCGAGGAGAAGGGTCTTCTCTGATCCGTCGTCAAGGACGGCGTAAGTGTCCATGACCTTGTCTTGGTAACTCAATGTTACGCGGACCACCTTTAAGAGCACCCGGGCGCCCCCGCTGCTGGCGGGGTCAATGTACATAACACTTGCCTTTGTGCTGCTTGAGGGTGCAGGCTTTCTTCTGTTACTGTCGTGTAGGACGTCTAAGTGGGCTCCGTCACACCGACTACACCTCTTCTTTAAGCGGCAATCAGCTGCCATGTGACTGCGCGCACATCGGTAACAGCGTCGGTTGGACTTTATCCATTGACTCACCTCGTCGGCGGTCATCTTCTTGAACGTGTCACATTGTGACAGCCAGTGTTCCTTTTCGCAGTACGGGCACACCATCTTCCACTTCTCTTTCATCGAGGGGGTACTGTGGTTCTTGCTGCTCGGTACTGATTCTGATTGGTGCATGACGGTCACCAATCTGCGGCCATCGTTTGCTCTCCTAGGTCCCTCTCTGGAGCTTGGTGTGCTCCGCATGAACGTATCCAACCGTAGGCTGTTGACTTCTCTCGCCAGGAAGTCGGCTAGGTCTAGGAGGGATGGCTCGGGACCGTTAGGATCACGGTGGTCTCTTTGCCGCCTGAAGCGCTCTTGTCGGGCGGGCGGAAGCTTCTCTAAAATCCTCTCGACATTAGAGTTTGCGTACAGTTCGAGCATACCCTTTTCTCTTTGCGCCCCCAGCATCCCTACCAGGGATTGTACCTTGATAGACAGGTCATCTAGTGAGCGATTGTCTGTGGCTGGAGGTAGGCGGTCAATATGCCTTATCTCTTGTATTACGTAGTCCCATATGCGTCCATATCTTTGGTCGAGTGCTGCTAGAGCCGCGGTGTATGGGGTAGTAGAGGTGGCATAGGCCAGCGCTATATTGTGCGCTCGGGGCACCTTGAGGTGCTTCAGTAGGATAGCATATTTGTACGGTTCATCAGCTACATCGGACATCATTGTCTCTAAGCACATTCGTAGCTCTGTGTACTGTGCTCTGTTCTCGTGTGTGAAGTCCGGGAACGTCGGTGTGCCAATGTATGATGCCATGGATGGCTGGCACATCGGTGAGCGTTGGAAGAGAGGCCTCCTAGGCGAGTCTCCTCTTACGCCTCTTGGTGGGCTGGTACCTGCTGGATACCATGGCCCGCGTATCTAGGTGCTGTTCCTCGGGGCTGGTCGTGCGTCAAGCTCACCCGTGAATTGAGTCGGGGGTCTGTAGCGCAGAGCCGCGGGGGTAAAGCCTGGGCTGTACTGGACATCCTGGTCCTGTGGAGTACTGTGCTGCTGTTGGGCTTGACTCTCCTCCTCTCCCTCTTCTTCTTCCTCTGGCAGGTCATCTAGATCCTGTAGTCGTCTATTTAGCCTCTCCGCGGTGTAGACCGTTTCTTCCTTGTAGCTGGGTCTCACTTGGACCGGTCGGGGAAGGGGTTCGGAGGGGGGTATAGGCTCTCTCTGGTGGTCGGGCTCAGGGTCGCTTGATCGGGTAGGGGAGGGTGCCCTTGACCCTTGTCTTGACGAGGCCCTGGAGCCCCGTGCGGAGGGAGGGGGTGTTGCCCTGGTGATCAGCTGCTCCATTATCTGCGCTTGTAATCGGTCGCGCTCGGCTTCGCGCTTGGTGAGAGCGAGGTCGCGCTCTGCTTCTCTTTGGGCACCGGCAGCGGCGCGCTGGGCTTCGGCGGCGGCGCGCTGGGCTTCGGCCCGGTCTCTTCCCATATTCTCTTCCGTCTGGAGGCGTCTAATCTCTAGACGTATACGATCTTCGTCGCTCCGTTGCTGCGCTTGAAGGCGTTCTCTTTCCATGGAAGAATGTTCGCGCTCACTAAGCGTCTGTGCTTGGAGTCGATCGCGCTCTGTTGAGGCTGCCAGGCTGGCGAGGAAGGCCTGTGCCAGCATCTTGTCCGCCTCGCTGGGGGAAGACGCTGGTTGAGGTGATCCGCTCCTGGTAGTACTCGTTGGAGATCCGTTCTCCTGTGGCGAGTCGAGGAGATCCATCTCCGGGGTGCTCGCCTCTTCTTGTAGTGGGTCGAGTTCCATCCCTGGAGGGCTGTCTTTATCCTGGAGCTCTCCGGGGACTACTTCTTCGGTCTTGGCGGGGGGTAAAGTCATGTCGGGTCCCTCCTGGTCTCCACCGTGAGCTTGGTCAGTTACGTTAGAACCCACTAGGGCCTCTATTGGCGGGGTAGCCTGGTCGATAGGGTCGGACATAATTTTACTATCTACTTTTTCCGCGTTTACCGTCTGTAGAAAGCTAGGTAGTATATTGGCAACGTAATCCTCTAAGTACTGAGGTGTCTGCCGTCTACGCTGCGGGCGATCTATTTTAGGAGAACCGTTTTGTGGAGTGTTCATCATTGGCCATGTCAATATTAATACCACTATATTAATATTACACTAGTTACCCTCCGGCTCGAAGGACCAATTGTAACTGAGGGGTACAATTCCCTGACTGTATTGATAAGTATGGTATCATTAAACCACTACCGTCTTTATGTACATTCTACTGTCCATACAGTACATAGGTATCTTGATGATGAACACTTCCCCACAATGAAATCGGTTCCACACAAAGTTGTAATTAAGTATTTATTGCAGCAAAAGGTACATAATATACTTTCTTTACTTCACTTTGAATGCGCTTATAAGGCAAAGGAATGTGCGTAGGCAAATCAATAACGAATGTCCATTCTCTGGTTACGCAGGAGGTAATCATACAACCTGAATCTTAGGGAATTATATCTATGGTGCACTAGTAATATAGCGGGAGATACTGGAAGGGTCCCCCCGGTTGTAAGCCAGCAAGGGTAGAGGATCTGTCGGTAATAGAGTCTGGGTCAACGATGATAAGGAGACTCCGAGTACGGGAGACGGTGCAATAAGATCTTGATCCACAGACGAATACAGCTGTTCTCCGTAGCCTGTAGCTCCACAGGGAAGAAAGCTAGCCTGCCTCAGGCTTCTGAGGGGCAGACTCGACGTGGCTCCTCACAGGGTAAATCCCACACACTTGTGGGCGTCGGCGATTCTCCGCTCCATTAATTACAGGACCAAAAGCAAATATAATCCAGCCGAAAAGGGCTATGCAGTCGTCGGGTAGATAATCCAGTGTACATGTCCACACGGTCCTCGTCTAGGGCTCCTCGGGTGAAAGCGCCATGAAAGCAGCCCAGCCTGGATAAGCACTCTAGCTGATACGAGGAAAACGTTGGTGATGCTGGTCACTGTAGAACTTTAGCCGCACGATACACTATACACAAATAGACTATTACTGACTTAATAGAATATATCGCACTCGACGGTATAGCGCCAAACTCTGACACTTCAGTTATTAATTCGCACGCGGTCTCAATGCTCTATTTGGGGCCAAACAGGCCATACTTCACCGCACGTAGTATCGTGGGTGAGGCTTCAACTTTAGTTACTAAGACTTCTGACTAAGTGCTTCAGTATTCACCTGCGCCGTATTTATACGCTTAGATGAATAAACGAGTACCAGCTTTATTCCTGTCTCATATCCTTGCGCAATACCATTCTTGTCCAGGCATGTCCCCGGCGGTGACTTTGAACCTGACTTTGGAGGCATGGCCTTGGCGCCTGTGGACCGCTGTCCAATAGGAGAATGAAATATTATGGTCTGTACTAGGCTAAAGGGATATTCCGTGTATATGTACAAGGAATATACAAGGGATATCAAACGATATACAAATATTATGCAATATATATCAATCAATAAATATATATATTCGGTTTAATCTGATCCTTTGTAACAGTTATCCTATAACCATAGTATGAGTATAGCGAGTGTTCTGCGCTCTATTGGAACATATCCATATCCAGTCTAATACTGAATACATTTCTTCCCCTATTGGAACTATCCCTTTATCCATTCTAACTATGAAACATAAAGCTATACGATCTATAACTGTAAACTTAGATTAAGACATCAACTACATAACCATAGGAACTGTACACTTGGATTAAAAAACAACTACATAACCATAGAAACTGCACACTTAGATGACAACATTTAAGAAAAGGGGGGGTTGCATTACTGGCATCATATTTCTTCTCACAATACAATGTGTGTGTGTGCGTGTGCGTGTGCGTGTGCGTGTGCGTGTGCGTGTGTGTGTGTGTGTGTGTGTGTGTGTGTGTGTGTGTGTGTGTGTGTGTGTGATGGAGTAGGCATTAGCAGCTGAATATAAACAACCTCAGATGGATGAGAAGATGTCAGATTGAAGAAGGTCAAATACACCACACACACACACACACACACACACACACACACACACACACACACACACACACACACACACACACACACACACACACACACACACACACACACACACACACTCACAGACAGACAGACAGACAGACAGACACACACACACACACACACACACACACACACACACACACACACACACACACACACACACACACACACACACACACTCACCCGCACACTTCCACTGCTCATTGGTGTGTGTGTGACGTGCTGGAGGTCTGGCATAGTGCGCTGGTGTTTTAACAATACATCAGGTTGACCTAGAGGCTCTGCTACTGTAGTTACCGGCTGAGTGGGTTCATGCATAATACATAGCAGGGATGGAGCGGGGAAACAGTGTGTGTGTGTGTGTGTGTGTGTGTGTGTGTGTGTGTGTGTGTGTGTGTGTGTGTGTGTGTGTGTGTGGTGTGCGTGCGTGCGTGCGTGCGTGCGTGCGTGCGTGCGTGCGTGCGTGCATGCGTGTGTGTGTGTGTGTGTGTGTGTGTGTGTGTGTGTGTGTGCGTGCGTGTGTGTGTGTGTGTGTGTGTGTGTGTGTGTGTGTGTGTGTGTGTGTGTGTGTGTGGTGTGCGTGCGTGCGTGCGTGCGTGCGTGCGTGCGTGCGTGCATGCGTGTGTGTGTGTGTGTGTGTGTGTGTGTGTGTGTGTGTGTGTGTGTGTGTGTGTGGTGTGCGTGCGTGCGTGCGTGCGTGCGTGCGTGCGTGCGTGCGTGCGTGCGTGCATGCGTGTGTGTGTGTGTGTGTGTGTGTGTGTGTGTGTGTGTGCGTGCGTGTGCGTGTGTGTCCATGTGTACGTGCATGCGTGTATTATGTATGTGTGTGAAAGGGAGACACAGGCACAATTTAAGAAATGACAAAAGGAATTTATTTAAATTTATACTATAAAAAGTACCAAATAACAAAACGTCAGCCAATGTGGATGAGTATCAGTGTGTAAGCAGTGCGTGGATGAGAGTGTATTATGTGCAGCATGAATGTTGGAAGTGTACAAATAAAGGCGGGCTTCTAAACAAACAAAAGTAACCGAAAAGGTGGAGAGAGGATCGCAGACTTCTTCCTCTTCTTCTTTTGGTTTTTATTGGCGGTTGGCACAAACTTTTTGGTGCATTACCGCCACCTTCTCTAGCTTGATGTGGTCTTAACGTGGCAATACCGCCATCTTCTGGAATCCTTTACCTCCTACAATGTCCATTCTGCGTTCACCATCATGGAGTGCAGCTAATGCTGCTTCCTCCTGACTGAGCCCCCCTCTGTGAGACGTGCTTTGCCTCCTGTGGGCTGACTTTGGACTTCTTGGTTTATCACAATCCCCTTGTTCAGCTTGCTTTCTACTTCCTCCCATGTCAGACCCTTCATACCCAGATGTTGTACTGCTACTTTAACAATTAATTTGATCCTTTCAGTTTTACTCTTAACTCTTTGGACGCCAGACCCGATGATAGTCGGGTTATCTCGCTATGCGTTGAGCGCCAGGACCCCCGAAAACCAGAGTAATAGTCGGGTTGTCATCGTTATTTCTTTTATTCGATATTTCAATTCATTACAGGCACATGGACTCGGGGTTAACATGGGGAATCATCCTGAGAATGGCAAAGTGCAATACCGGCCACATCCACCCAGGTGGCAGTATCGAGCACCCTTTGAAACATTATATCTTGGCCTGTGCGTCGAACAAATGTCTCCAGTCGGACTTTTCTTTGTCTGGGAAGTGGAGCGGTTGTCCCGATCGGATTGAGAAGCGTCAAATGCTCCCGATGCATGATGTGTGGCGGATTATGTTGGCGACACGATCGACACCAATACTGGGACTCGCGATCAGATAATTGGAATATTCTTTTTGGGGTACATCCTTGTGAAGGTAAGGCCTATATGGTATCAATCCTGCTTTGATCCAACCATGATTTCACCTCGATCACAACATATGTGTGTAACGTTACTCCACAACGTATACGCCGTTGGTGACGATCAAAGCATCAAAAAACTACCCCCCCCCCCACCCTTTCATTCATTCATGATGAAACATAATACCGATAATATAGATTTGATTTCGAAATAGTAGCGTGTACAGGCAAGAAACGGCAACGCTTTTAGTGAAATGCACGTATTGCTGCATAGCGTCGTTTTCTGGGATTAGACAGGATTACTCTAAAACTATTATTCATATTCACCACGGTATAAAACGGGAGTGTATGGACGATTTTTTTTTTCTTTTTCACATATTGAACGATAGATAGTTGATGTCAAATGGGCCATAGTATTGTATCCATAGTTATAATATAGAATATAGTTATTATAGCCCTGCAAACACTGTCACTTATTCCTATCTCTTAGAGCTTGGCGTGGTAAGCACAAACGATGCTCAACTCCGTGGCGTCCAATGAGTTAATCATAGCTGTTGCATCTATCACTCCTGCCACAAAGGCCACCACATTCATGGGAGCCAAGACTAAAAGAAGCCTCCTTGTATAAAGGCCTGGGTCGCACCGGACCAGGTGTGACCCAATTTCCCCGATGACCCTCCCCAGCCAATCCCACGAGACAAGGAAGCAAGCGGAGCAAGCAAGCAAACAGGAGAGGGTCGTCACAATATACACACTGGGTTGGGTGTGTCTGTTGATCCAGGCTGGATGGATGTTGTCTGTTGATCCAGGCTGGATGGATGTGTCTGTTTATCCAGGCTGGGTGGATGTTGTCTGTTGATCCAGGCTGGATGGATGTTGTCTGTTGATCCAGACTGGATGGATGTTGTCTGTTGATCCAGACATGATGGATGTTGTTTGTTGATCCAGGCTGGATGGATGTTGTCTGTTGATCCAGACTGGATGGATGTTGTTTGTTGATCCAGGCTGGAAGGATGTTGTCTGTTGATCCAGACTGGATGGATGTTGTCTGTTGATTCAGGCTGGATGGATGTTGTCTGTTGATCCAGACTGGATGGATGTTGTCTGTTGATCCAGACTGGATGGATGTTGTTTGTTGATCCAGGCTGGATGGATGTTGTCTGTTGATCCAGACTGGATGGATGTTGTCTGTTGATCCAGGCTGGATGGATGTTGTCTGTTGATCCAGGCTGGATGGATGTGTCTGTTGATCCAGACTGGATGGATGTTGTATGTTGATCCAGGCTGGATGGATGTTGTCTGTTGATCCAGGCTGGATGGATGTGTCTGTTGATCCAGGCTGGATGGATGTGTATGTTGATCCAGACTGGATGGATGGTGTCTGTTGATCCAGACTGGATGGATGTTGTCTGTTGATCCAGACTGGATGGATGGTGTATGTTGATCCAGACTGGATGGATGTTGTCTGTTGATCCAGGCTGGATGGGTGTGTCTGTTGATCCAGGCTGGATGGGTGTGTCTGTTGATCCAGGCTGGATGGGTGTGTCTGTTGATCCAGACTGGATGGATGTTGTCTGTTGATCCAGGCTGGATGGATGTGTCTGTCCTGTATTGTAAAAGAAAAATATATATATATAACCATAACTAACCTTACTGTCATGCACTTGTCCTAGACAGGGTACATTTTCAGAAAATCATAACCATGAAGGCATTTCGTGTTTATTTTTGGTACACAACATTTCTAGGGGTATTAAGGGGTGCTGAATCCAAATCTGCTGTATACCAAGCTCAAAAATGTCAAATAAGGCCTCAAAATTGAGAAATCCAACATGGCCGCCAGCGCCAGGCTGAAATCTATTTAAGTGCATATCTTTTTGACTAAACAAGGTAGAAACATGAATGAAATGTGTTTTTATATGTTTGCATACATGAGGAATTTAAAATCATATCCTGATTTTAGATCAGTTGTGAAAATGTTGCTTGAAACTCATATTTATAGCAGAAACGGTGGTCGTTATTGATGCATAACTCATCAACCAAATAAGAAAGAAAAGCAGGATGATCCCAGGCCATGGATTTATTCATCAAACTCTTTTCTCTTGATTTTTTTTAATCAACATGTCATTTATGCAAATTAGATAGTCCTTAATATGCGTACAGTAGCTTAGGTACAGTAATTTATTGTCAGTCATCAATCGTATTCAGGCAGGTGTCGCAGGTGTCTTGCAGTTGCATGATTCATCCAATGCCACTTTTCCAGAATAGAATAGAATAGATTATAATATAATAAAATAAAAATATTATTTTACCATATCAATATAAGTGAAGGTTCAAGTTTCTTTATTAGTTATCATACAGAATACAGAATACTTTGCATGAAATGTTTCTTTCTGTGTTGCTCCTGAGAGTGTGCTAGATAATAACAAGATAGTATAAAATAAGTATAATAAGTATAAAATAGAAAGTCAAGAAGTCAAGTACGTAAACAAGTGTAAACAACAAAATTGTTCAGTGTTTCTATATATACAGTATGTACAGCTGGTACAAAAATGGTGAGGTATAGCTTAGCTTGTGGTGCCACCTTGTAGTGGTGAGGTGCAATAAGGAATGAGAATGATGTGCAATTTCCTTACCAATAATATAAATATAAAGTGTAAATTGTGTCTAAAGTGGTAAAGTGGGTGATACAGTGTGTTGTTTATTTAAGTGAGTGTATGTGCGCTGTGGGTGTGTTGATGGTTTGCTTATTGTTCATTGTTCATTCATTGAGCATCCTGATGGCCTGGGGATAGAAGCACCTTCTGAGTCTCTCTGTGCTTGCCATGGAGACTCCGGTATCGCTTGCCTGATCGCAGCAGTTCAAAGAGACAGTTGTTTGAGTGGCTGGAGTCTTTGATTATTCTCTTAGCCTTGCCCATGCACCGCTTGTTGTAAATGTCTTGGAGAGTGGGAAGCCCACCTTCAATTGTGCGTTCGGCTGAACGGGCCACTCTCTGTAGTCTGCTGCGGTCTTGTGCAGTGCTATTCCCAAACCAGGAGGTGATATTGCCAGTCAGGATGCTCTCTATTGTGCATGAGTAGAAGTTCTTGAGGATCTTCTGACTCACGTTGAACTTCCTTAAGCGCCTAAGGAAGTAGAGGCGTTGTCGTGCCTTCTTGATAACACTGTCAATGTGTGTGGTCCATGTCAAGTCCTCGGATATGTGGACTCCGAGGTACTTAAAACTGTTCACTCTCTCAACCGGTGCCCCGTCGATGCTGAGGGGGCTGTAGTCCCTGACCCCGACCTCCTAAAGTCCACAATCATCTCCTTTGTTTTGCTGATGTTCAGGGAGAGGCTGTTCTCTTGACACCATCCCGCTAGAACCTTAACCTCTTCCAGGTAGGCCCTCTCATCGTTTGCAGAGATCAGGCCCACCACTACTGTGTCGTGAGCAAATTTGATGATTGTGTTGTTGTTCCGCTGTGCCACACAGTCATGTGTGTACAGGGAGTGGAGGAGGGGACTCAGGACACAGCCCTGGGGGGCCCCTATGTTGAGAGTGCTGGATGAGGAGGTGCAGTTGCCTGCTCTCACCACCTGGGGTCTGCCCGTCAGGAAGTCCAAGACCCACTGGCAGAGGTCATAGTTCAAGCCCAGGTCCCTGAGCTTGGCTATGAGTTTGGAGGGGACTATGGTATTGAATGCTGAGCTGTAGTCGATGAATAGCATCTCACATAGTTCCCCTGCCTCTTGTCCAGGTGTGATGCTGCTGTGTGCAGCACATGGGCTATGGCGTCCTCCGTGGACCTGTTGGGGCGGTATGCAAATAGCAGGGGGTCCAGGTTGATGGGGAGGGAGGAACAGATGTAGCCCTTCACTAGCTTCTCAAAGCACTTCATGGCTATGGAGGTGAGAGCTACAGGGCGGTAGTCGTTGAGGCAAGCTGGCTTGGATTTTTTGGGTACAGGGATAATGGTGGACTTCTTCAGACAGGTGGGGATGACGGCCTGTTCTAAGGACAGGTTAAATATGTCAGTGAATACCGGGGCCAGTTGGTCGGCACAGACTTTTAGGACGCGGCCGGGGATACCGTCCGGACCTGCTGCCTTCCTGATATTCACTTTCTTAAACGTCCTCCTCACCTCATGTTCTGTTATCCTGAACACTGAGTCTCCATCAGCAGTGCCCCCCCCCCCCCCCCCCCCTCCTCTATTGCAGTGGTTTGTAGGCTGGTGCTGTTATTCCCAGCCTCAAACCTCACATAGAAGGTATTGAGATCATTTGCCAGTTGGATGTCACTGTTCAGTTTGAGGGAGGTGCCTTTGTAATCTGTCATCGTTCTGAGGCCCTGCCACATAGCTCTAGAGTCAGCCTGTTCATATTGAAGTTCAATTGAATCCCTGTAGCGCCTTTTTGCTTCTATTACTGTCCTCCTAACATTGTATCTCACCACCTTGTGGTCATTCATGTTGCCTGTCACAAGCCTGGCGTTGTATGCTGAGGTGCGCGCCTTCAGAGCTTCACGGACGGATTTGTCTACCCAGGGCTTTTGGTTTGGGTAAACTCTAATTGTGATAGAGGGGATTGTTTCTTCTACCAAAGTACAAACAAAGTCCAGCACTGTTTCCGTGTAGTCATTAATATTATTTGTGTTATCGCGGAACACCCCCCAGTCTGTACATTCTAGTGCAGCTTGGAGCGTCTCCTCCGACGCCACCGTCCAGCGCTTCACCTCTCGCGATACTACAGGAATGCGCTTGAGACTTTGTTTATACTGCGGTACAAGAAAGATGGTGTCGTGATCTGACTTGCCGAAAGGACTGGCAGCATGTGATTTTTAACCGCTCTTAAATTGCGAGTAGCAATGGTCTAAAATATTCCCGCCTCTGGTAGAAGAAGTCACATGCTGGTAGAATTTTGGCAGCACTTTTCTCAGATTAGCGCTATTGAAATCACCCACAACCACAATAGCAGCGTCAACGTTAGCTGCTTGGAGCTTGTTTACCTCGTTGTGGAGCTTGGAGAGCGCGTCGCCTGTGTTTGCTTGTGGTGGAATATACACTCCGATCAGAATGACCGACGTTAATTCTCTCGGGAGAAAGAATGGCCGGCACTTGATGGATATATACTCCAGGTTTGGGGAGCAGTGGTTTGAAAGCTCCTTCACGTTGCCTGGATCACACCAATTGTTGTTCAACATGAAAGCTATTCCACCTTCCCGCTTTTTACCGGAATCTTGCTCTGTACGTTTGAATACTTGTTACAGTAATCCTTACAGTGACAGCTTATTCACACTCTTCCTCAGTGTTCCGGCAGGTGTTGACTTTCTTACAGTTGCATGCTTCGATACATGCCATGTGACTCTTCCTGAATAGAATAGAGTAGAAGATAATTAAAAGATTATAGCCAGCTCCCGTACAAGTATATGGAACAGACTTGTTTTTGATTTCACGACGTACTGGTCTGTGGCGCTGTTTGCGTTTCAGCCTTGTGCCTGTTTTGATGGATTGGTCATGGTATCTGTCAAAGACGACATCTACCCTCTGGTATTTTGCTCCCATCTTCAACACGGTGTCAGTGAACTTGTTGGCATAGTCACCAAATGTTGTAGTGTCAGGTGGCTTTCCGAGTGCCATTACCAGAGCTTGGCCATCAATGACCAGGCAGCTGGGTCCCTGAAGGGTAAGATCTGCAGGGGTTTTAACTTGTTTCGTCAGTATATTTGCTAACACAGACTTGTTGGTGGAATGTAGACTCCCGTTAGTTGTGGCCAGAGATGGTGGGATGGGCATGAGCTCATGCTGGAGGATATTGTCAAGGTCTACCTTACGACCTGCTCTGTAAGCTGTGATGAGCCTTTGTAGAATCTGCCTGTCCACTTTTGATGGTGTTTTGCTTGTTCTTGGAAAGTTGCACAACTTCATACAAAGAGGCAAATGTCTTGGCTTTGTTCATTCGAATGGGTGATTTCAGGTTCAGGTGCTGGTCACTATCTGGAGGTTCACACAAACGTTTGTCCACAAACATGTTCAGTTGTGCCTGTCCAAGGTGTTCTGCGCCAAGTATGGATTCTTGAATCTCCGGTGTGACTACGTCCTTGTTGATGTATGTAAGAAAACTTACAAAAGCACATTTAATTCAGGTTTGTACCTTGTGTAGTCACACTTAACTCATTAAGCCCCACCATTTATTTTTAGAAAATTCGCCTAAAACAGCATGCTTACATTAAAATGCTTATATATCCAGATCTATAAGAGCTACTTGCATAAACGTGGTGCCTGAAGAAAGCTAAGACTTGGGGGATTCTAATGTTGGTGTCCAACACTGTACAGTTATTACCAAATTGCTGTCGTATTCCTGCAAACACTGAATAAATGACATTTTTTTATCCTCACCTATACAAAGATTACAGTTAGACAGTCAAAAACACCCTGTTACTCATGGTTGCACCCCAGCTATATTCCTACTCTCTTCCTCCATAGGTGCAGATGTTCTGTGCAAAGTTTCATGTCAGTAGAATAAAAACTGTGGGTTTAGCACCTGTTTTTGTGGAGAGAGGGCCTAGTGCTGGCGGCCATGTTGGATTTCTCAATTTTGAGGCCTTATTTGACATTTTTGAGCTTGGTATACAGCAAATTTGGATTCAGCACCCCTTAATACCCCTAGAAATGTTGTGTACCAAAAATAAACACGAAATGCCTTCAGCACTTTATACAAGCACATTTTCTGAAATTCTGCCTAGTCTATAATAAACTAACCTACACTGTAGCACTCAACACATTGAACATTGTTACTCAGCTGATAGAGTTTTGCCCTTCCTGATATATATATATATATATTAGGGGTGTAACGGTACACAAAATCCACGGTTCGGTACGTACCTCGGTTTTGAAGTCACGGTTCGGTATTTTTTCGGTACAGTTTTTTTTTTATATATAATATAAATTATACTTTTTTTTTTATACAGCTGTTTTATATATACTGTTTTTTAGTAATAACAAGAAGGTAATGGTATTTATTCAACAACAGGTGATTGATTAATGATACTAATACAAATCTATACAATGAGTACGGGGCTGCAGCACTGCAGATATACCCTACTCCAATGATCCACACACGGACATTACACGGTGTTGCACTCGCTACCCAGTGGCTCTGCAGATATACCCTACTCGGTCTACAAGGCTCCGTTGATGTAGCATATAGAATCTGTTGTGAATGATTTTTGCACAATAAATATTCAACATTCTCTTTTGAGACTCCGCCTCAGACTCTTATCATTTGGCACTAAAAGCTAAACATTGTCACCGATATGGCTGTCCGCAACATGTCATTAATTCTGTACGCGAGGTGGTTCAGTGACGACTACTCTAACGTGAGCTAGGTTAGCTAGCAGGAGCTACCGAGAGATGGAACGTTACTGGTGAAAATGTGATTTACGTTGGAATACTCCTTTGCCAACTTGCTGTACTTTGCTTGCAGGTCTGCAGCCATTATTGCTGGATTATGAATAGCCCCAACGTTAGCCAAGGTAACGTTATGGCTAAACCTTTAATGTTAGTTAATGCTAGCTTTCGGTTAGCTGTTCAATGCTAAATAACACCAGCAAGCTCCCCGTCAACACCCCTCTCTCGGGAGGATGGCATTTAAGAAAGTATCTGCTGTTAAAATGACAAACAGCATTGACACTTTAATTCACGGTCGGTTAAACACACGTTTGTTTTATAATGCTCACAGCAGACCGCAGTGTTGTTGATAAATTACGTGGGGCCGGGGGGATTTAAGTTCCGCAAAAAAAGGTTGACCATACCGTTGTAATCGTACGGTGCACAGCCCGTACTGTACCGGAGGATCACATTGACGCGGTACAGTACGTATCCGCGTACCGTTACACCCCTAATATATATATATATCTGTCTGTACATACCGGTACATATACATCTGTCTGTCTGTACATACCGGCATATACAAATTTTTACATATCTGTAGATACTAGATACTATATACTATATATATACTGTATGTATATATATATATATATATATATATATATATATATATATATATATATATATATATATATATATATATATATATATATATATATATATATATATATATATATATATATATATATACATATCCCTTATTTATATTCCATTTTATATGTGGCATCTCAAAGTGCTGCAGGTAAAGCATGTGTTATGGTCTGGTGTGGTAGTGCAACAGGACCCAGGAGCAGACCAGACAAGGTGGCCAAAGGGTTTTTTATTTAACATAAAACTCAAACACAAAACAAGGGTATAAAATAACCACAAAATAAAACCTCTCAGCAAAGAGGGAAAAAGAGGAAAAATACAAATAAAAGCTCAACACGCAAACACTAACAACGGGAACACTTACTTTAACCCTTTCACTGCCACACTACCAAAACGGTTAACCCTTTCACTGCAACAATACACAGAAGGTTAAACCTTTCACTGCCACACGACAGCAGGCGACCATCGGTTGTGTGATAGTAAAGGGTTAACCTCCTGTTGTGTGGCAGTGAAAGCGTTAACCAGAATGAGAAATGAGACCATGAACACGGACAGAGTAACATCGACAATGGACCGACACAGAGAATGGGAAACAAGGAACTCAAATACAGAAACAAATGACAAACAAGAAACACCTGGGATGATTACAAGTTTGTTCAAATAACAAACTCAGCAAGAACGACGGGTTCTCTGTTACAGTGGGTGACAATATTGTCACAAGGAAAGATGAAATTACATACCTAGGTTCCATCCTAGAGGCAAATCTTTCCTGTGACAAAATGGCATCCAATGTAATAAAAAAAAGTCAACCAACGAACTAGATTCCTGTACCGGATCACCTCTCTGGTAAACAAGAATACCCTGAAGACTCTGGCAGGAGCACTCATTCAGGGGTACTACGACTATGCTTGCACCTCATGGTACCAAAGCACCTCAAAGGCCCTAAAAACTAAATTACAAACATCACAAAACAAACTGGTCAGACTACTGCTTGACCTTACCCCTAGAACCCACCTCACCCCTGCCCACTTTGACAACCTAGGATGGCTTAGAGTAGACGACAGATAGACTAGGCAGAATTTCAGAAAATGTGCTTGTATAAAGTGCTGAAGGCATTTCGTGTTTATTTTTGGTACACAACATTTCTAGGGGTATTAAGGGGTGCTGAATCCAAATTTGCTGTATACCAAGCTCAGAAATGTCAAATAAGGCCTCAAAATTGAGAAATCCAACATGGCCGCCAGCACCAGGCCCTCTCTCCACAAAAACAGGTGCTAAACCCACAGTTTTTATTCTACTGACATGAAACTTTGCACAGAACATCTGCACCTATGGAGGAAGAGAGTAGGAGTATAGCTGGGGTGCAACCATGAGTAACAGGGTGTTTTTGACTGTCTAACTGTAATCTTTGTATAGGTGAGGATAAAAAAATGACATTTATTCAGTGTTTGCAGGAATACGACAGCAATTTGGTAATAACTGTACAGTGTAGGACACCAACATTAGAATCCCCCAAGTCTTAGCTTTCTTCAGGCACCAAGTTTATGCAAGTAGCTCTTATAGATCTGGATATATAAGCATTTTAATGTAAGCATGCTGTTTTAGGCGAATTTTCGAAAAATAAATGGTGGGGCTTAATGAGTTAAGTGTGACTACACAAGGTACAAACCTGAATTAAATGTGCTTTTGTAAGTTTTCTTACATACATCAACAAGGACGTAGTCACACCGGAGATTCAAGAATCCATACTTGGCGCAGAACACCTTGGACAGGCACAACTGAACATGTTTGTGGACAAACGTTTGTGTGAACCTCCAGATAGTGACCAGCACCTGAACCTGAAATCACCCATTCGAAAGAACAAAGCCAAGACATTTGCCTCTTTGTATGAAGTTGTGCAACTTTCCAAGAACAAGCAAAACACCATCAAAGTGGACAGGCAGATTCTACAAAGGCTCATCACAGCTTACAGAGCAGGTCGTAAGGTAGACCTTGACAATATCCTCCAGCATGAGCTCATGCCCATCACGCCATCTCTGGCCACAACTAACGGGAGTCTACATTCCACCAACAAGTCTGTGTTAGCAAATATACTGACGAAACAAGTTAAAACCCCTGCAGATCTTACCCTTCAGGGACCCAGCTGCCTGGTCATTGATGGCCAAGCTCTGGTAATGGCACTCGGAAAGCCACCTGACACTACAACATTTGGTGACTATGCCAACAAGTTTACTGACACCGTGTTGAAGATGGGAGCAAAATACCAGAGGGTAGATGTCGTCTTTGACAGATACCATGACCAATCCATCAAAACAGGCACAAGGGTGAAACGCAAACAGCGCCACAGACCAGTACGTTGTGAAATCAAAAACAAGTCTGTTCCACTTCCTGCCGATTGGTCGAGCTTCATGGCCCTTGAAGACAACAAATCAGATATCGCTCAACTACTCTCAAACCACCTGATAGAACACAGCCCGGATGATGAACCTGTAGTTGTAGTATCAGAGAGGTTTGCTGAAGCGACAACTGTCAAGTCAACAGATCCAGATCCTGAAGTCTCCTTTCTGAGTGCTGACCATGAGGAAGCTGATACACGTCTGATTTTCTCATCCAGGCTCCAGTGGAAACAAACGTCGTGTCAGCGCGTGACACAGATGTGCTGCTTCTACTCTTGGCTCACTATGACAGAATCCGATGTACGCATCTCTACATGAAAGCTGGATCTCTACATCTCTACATCCACCTGCAAGACTGTATACTCTAGACTGTTTGTCGTTAACAGAATTGTGAACATAATGCCTATAACAGAGAGAAAAAAAGGAATGAAGGAACAGAATAAATCACTGTAAGGACAATTGTATCATGTGTTCGAATATACTTGTACGGGAGCTGGCTATAATCTTTTAATTATCTTCTACTCTATTCTATTCAGGAAAAGTCACATGGCATGTATCGAAGCATGCAACTGTAAGAAAGTCAACACCTGACGGAACACTGAGGAAGAGTGTGAATAAGCTGTCACTGTAAGGATTACTGTAACAAGTATTCAAACGTACAGAGGAAGATTCCGGTAAAAAGCGGGAAGGTGGAATAGCTGTGTTGAACAACAATTGGTGTGATCCAGGCAACGTGAAGGAGCTTTCAAACTAAATGATGATGATGATGATGATGATGATGATATATTCATCAAGTGCCGGCCATTCTTTCTCCCGAGAGAATTAACGTCGGTCATTCTGATCGGAGTGTATATTCCACCACAAGCAAACACAGGCGACGCGCTCTCCAAGCTCCACAACGAGGTAAACAAGCTCCGAGCAGCTAACGTTGACGCTGCTATTGTGGTTGTGGGTGATTTCAATAGCGCTAATCTGAGAAAAGTGCTGCCAAAATTCTACCAGCATGTGACTTCTTCTACCAGAGGCAGGAATATTTTAGACCATTGCTACTCGCAATTTAAGAGCGGTTAAAAATCACATGCTGCCAGTCCTTTCGGCAAGTCAGATCACGACGCCATCTTTCTTGTACCGCAGTATAAACAAAGTCTCAAGCGCATTCCTGTAGTATCGCGAGAGGTGAAGCGCTGGACGGTGGCGTCGGAGGAGACGCTCCAAGCTGCACTAGAATGTACAGACTGGGGGGTGTTCCGCGATAACACAGATAATATTAATGACTACACGGAAACAGTGCTGGACTTTGTTTGTACTTTGGTAGAAGAAACAATCCCCTCTACCACAATTAGAGTTTACCCAAACCAAAAGCCCTGGGTAGACAAATCCGTCCGTGAAGCTCTGAAGGCACGCACCTCAGCATACAACGCCAGGCTTGTGACAGGCAACATGAATGACCACAAGGTGGTGAGATACAATGTTAGGAGGACAGTAATAGAAGCAAAAAGGCGCTACAGGGATTCAATTGAACTTCAATATGAACAGGCTGACTCTAGAGCTATGTGGCAGGGCCTCAGAACGATGACAGATTACAAAGGCACCTCCCTCAAACTGAACAGTGACATCCAACTGGCAAATGATCTCAATACCTTCTATGCGAGGTTTGAGGCTCGGAATAACAGCACCAGCCTACAAACCACTGCAATGGAGGAGGGGGGGGGGGGCACTGCTGATGGAGACTCAGTGTTCAGGATAACAGAACATGAGGTGAGGAGGACGTTTAAGAAAGTGAATATCAGGAAGGCAGCAGGTCCGGACGGTATCCCCGGCCGCGTCCTAAAAGTCTCTGCCGACCAACTGGCCCCGGTATTCACTGACATATTTAACCTGTCCTTAGAACAGGCTGTCATCCCCACCTGTCTGAAGAAGTCCACCATTATCCCTGTACCCAAAAAATCCAAGCCAGCTTGCCTCAACGACTACCGCCCTGTAGCTCTCACCTCCATAGCCATGAAGTGCTTTGAGAAGCTAGTGAAGGGCTACATCTGTTCCTCCCTCCCCATCAACCTGGACCCCCTGCAATTTGCATACCGCCCCAACAGGTCCACGGAGGACGCCATAGCCCATGTGCTGCACACAGCAGCATCACACCTGGACAAGAGGCAGGGGAACTATGTGAGAATGCTATTCATCGACTACAGCTCAGCATTCAATACCATAGTCCCCTCCAAACTCATAGCCAAGCTCAGGGACCTGGGCTTGAACTATGACCTCTGCCAGTGGGTCTTGGACTTCCTGACGGGCAGACCCCAGGTGGTGAGAGCAGGAAACTGCACCTCCTCATCCATCACTCTCAACATAGGGGCCCCCCAGGGCTGTGTCCTGAGTCCCCTCCTCCACTCCCTGTACACACATGACTGTGTGGCACAGCGGAACAACAATACAATCATCAAATTTGCTCATGACACAGTAGTGGTGGGCCTGATCTCTGCAAACGATGAGAGGGCCTACCTGGAAGAGGTTAAGGTTCTAGCGGGATGGTGTCAAGAGAACAGCCTCTCCCTGAACATCAGCAAAACAAAGGAGATGATTGTGGACTTTAGGAGGTCGGGGTCAGGGTCAGGGACTACAGCCCCCTCAGCATCGACGGGGCACCGGTTGAGAGAGTGAACAGTTTTAAGTACCTCGGAGTCCACATATCCGAGGACTTGACATGGACCACACTAGGGCTGGGCAATATGACGATATTATATAAATATCGGGTACAGTTCATTAACGATACACTTTTTTAACGTATCGTGGATATCGTGATGTTTTGCCCAAGAGGATTGTGTCGCGTCAATCTGGTCCACCCCGTTCAAACTTTTGAACAACGCCGCTCCCACACACACACTACTGCATCAAAGTTAGTACTTATGATTAACAAAGGCATTCGTTTTGTGGCATCAACATTATATAGTTACACGTTATATAGTTACACATCAGCGTATTTACCCAAACATAGCAACGTCCGATGACGACATAGATAGCAAGCGTTACTGTTCATATCTCAGTCCGTGCCGAGTTGTGCGTGCCCATTCTGCGGTCTGTTAATAAAGTTTTCAATCAGACAGATGTATGGAAAGGCTTTTATTATAACATTTGTTGCAGTAAAATCATTATGCCTCGTTGTCATGCTGCGGTGCGCTAGTAATCACTCGTCGGCTGCGGTGAGCTGTTGTCGTTGAGCTGAGCTCTCCTTAAAATCAATGGAGGGCATTCAGGAATGTAAAAAAAGAATAGCGCTGCTTGCCGATTGGTGCTAAGAACAGCAGGGCGGGTACAAGCGGTGTGACGTAATTGGCAGACTCGACTGTCAATCAAAATTATTCTGTTGCCGGCTGAATGATTGAATGAATGAACGTTATTAACGATTGCAGAATGGGTACAATACAGTACAGCTCAATACAACAACAGTGGACTGACTGGAGGATGAAGACCAGAAAAAGACTTTCGGCTTTTTTACATAAGGGTCCTCCATTTTCAATTCATCAAAACATTTAGAGACATACAAATATACAGTAGTTTCATAAAAATGCTAAAATCCTATTGATTGATTGATTTAAAACTTTATTAACATATTGCAGAATGGGTACAGTACAGCTCAATACATACAATTAAGGGGATGCAGACCAGAGAAAGACTTTCGTCTTGTTTACATCAGGGTCCCCCATTTTCAATTCATCATATTTCATATCTAAATCATATAATATCTCATTGCTAAATATATGCAATATATAATCTAATAATCCAATCTAATCTAATATATAATATAAAAATGCTAAATGCATGGGTATTTTATTTTGTCTTTAATGTTAGCTTGCAAACTCAAATACTGTCTTGGTAAGCCTCATAATGAATTGTTTGGGGAAAAAAAGAAAAACATCGTGATGCGTATCGTGTATCGCCGAAAGGTCAGAAAATATCGTGATATCATATTTAGGCCATATCGCCCAGCCCTAGACCACACACATTGACAGTGTTATCAAGAAGGCACGACAACGCCTCTACTTCCTTAGGCGCTTAAGGAAGTTCAACGTGAGTCAGAAGATCCTCAAGAACTTCTACTCATGCACAATAGAGAGCATCCTGACTGGCAATATCACCTCCTGGTTTGGGAATAGCACTGCACAAGACCGCAGCAGACTACAGAGAGTGGCCCGTTCAGCCGAACGCACAATTGAAGGTGGGCTTCCCACTCTCCAAGACATTTACAACAAGCGGTGCATGGGCAAGGCTAAGAGAATAATCAAAGACTCCAGCCACTCAAACAACTGCCTCTTTGAACTGCTGCGATCAGGCAAGCGATACCGGAGTCTCCATGGCAAGCACAGAGAGACTCAGAAGGTGCTTCTATCCCCAGGCCATCAGGATGCTCAATGAATGAACAATGAACAATAAGCAAACCATCAACACACCCACAGCGCACATACACTCACTTAAATAAACAACACACTGTATCACCCACTTTACCACTTTAGACACAATTTACACTTTATATTTATATTTATATTATTGGTAAGGAAATTGCACATCATTCTCATTCCTTATTGCACCTCACCACTACAAGGTGGCACCACAAGCTAAGCTATACCTCACCATTTTTGTACCAGCTGTACATACTGTATATAGAAACACTGAACAATTTTGTTGTTTACACTTGTTTACGTACTTGACTTCTTGACTTTCTATTTTATACTTATTATACTTATTTTATACTATCTTGTTATTATCTAGCACACTCTCAGGAGCAACACAGAAAGAAACATTTCATGCAAAGTATTCTGTATTCTGTATGATAACTAATAAAGAAACTTGAACCTTCACTTATATTGATATGGTAAAATAATATTTTTATTTTATTATATTATAATCTATTCTATTCTATTCTGGAAAAGTGGCATTGGATGAATCATGCAACTGCAAGACACCTGCGACACCTGCCTGAATACGATTGATGACTGACAATAAATTACTGTACCTAAGCTACTGTACGCATATTAAGGACTATCTAATTTGCATAAATGACATGTTGATTAAAAAAAATCAAGAGAAAAGAGTTTGATGAATAAATCCATGGCCTGGGATCATCCTGCTTTTCTTTCTTATTTGGTTGATGAGTTATGCATCAATAACGACCACAGTTTCTGCTATAAATATGAGTTTCAAGCAACATTTTCACAACTGATCTAAAATCAGGATATGATTTTAAATTCCTCATGTATGCAAACATATAAAAACACATTTCATTCATGTTTCTACCTTGTTTAGTCAAAAAGATATGCACTTAAATAGATTTCAGCCTGGCGCTGGCGGCCATGTTGGATTTCTCAATTTTGTGGCCTTATTTGACATTTTTGAGCTTGGTATACAGCAGATTTGGATTCAGCACCCCTTTATACCCCTAGAAATGTTGTGTACCAAAAATAAACACGAAATGCCTTCAGGGTTATGATTTTCTGAAAATTTACCCTGTCTAAGAGTACAGCAACTTGCAATGGGCCTGGTCTACAAGATACACTACACGACTAAGGTACCCATGTACATGTCAAAATACTTCCCAAAGGTCAGTGAATACCTTCGACCACAATACCAGAGGGAGCTCCACAAATCATGTTAAACCCAGATTCGGCTCAAACAAGGGACTAAACACGTTTCGCAATTATGCCACATCAATGTGGAACGCCCTACCTAAAGCTGTAAAGGAATGTGAATCACTACCCACTTTCAAAACCACTCTCAAAGAACACCTACGGGAGACTGCAATTCGAAACTGGCCCCTACAAATGTCCTAACCCAACCCCCCTCCAATGTACAGTAAATGTCCTAACCCAATAATACACGAGATCCTCTTCTTGGGACCAAGTAAGGTTTCGTCGATAATCCAATGTACAGTTACCCCCCCCCCCCCCCCACACACACACACACACACACATACAGGGGCGGGGAGAGGTAGAGCAGGGGGGTGCAGTTCATGGCTTGGTGGGACATGACATACTTTTTTTTTTAAATAAATAAAATAAAATGTAATAAATAAATGAAAACGTGTTTTATAAATAAAAAAAAACATGTTTGTATAAATATATTAAAACATTTAAAACAACAGATAAAACAGAAGCATATCAGCAACATTTAACCTCTTAAGCCCTAGCCATATTTTCAGAAAATTCGCCTAAAAGTACATACCTCACATTCATTATCTCTGACCTGCTGATTTACTTATCCGACAGTTGCCCTATAATGACCTGTTAGCATGGTGAGCATCCCTCATTCAAATTGAGGGGTGCAGCTAGCCGCAAGCTAACCAATAACCCAGCTAGCAAATTTACATGTTCAGAATTGTTCCAATACCATTGTAGTAGTGGGAATGTGAAAACGCTTTCCTCAGGTTAATCCGTAGAGTTTTCTTTACGTTCTATGAATATTATTTTTTGGTTGTTAAAATATCCAAAGACCATTCTTCTTAGAATGTAAAGAATGTGTTCAGGGTGAGGGTGGAGGAGGTGAGATTGTTTAGGGACTCGAGCACCCAGCTGCAGACAGGCTTCATGTCGAGATCCTTGGTGTCCACAAGGTCACCACGTTTGGAGATGAGTCTGGAGGGGACGATGGTGTTGAGTGCGGAGCTGAGTTCCACCCAGGAGGGAGAGAGGGCAGAATGTAGCGCTGAGGAGACGGCGTCCTCCCTGCTCCTGTTCTCACGGTGGGCAAAATTGGTGTTTATCCAGTGTGGGGGCGAAAGGCCAGATTTGAGATGAGTCAGGACCAGCCTCTCGAAGCATGTCATAATTACACACGACGTTCATTAATAGCGACACAGAATGTATGGGATGTCCATTTGTCCTCCATGTTGGAATAAATTATGGTTGTGCTGATATATGAGAAATATAACAACATATTTATCATTTTGTCTCTTGTTACTGGATCTTTTAAACTAGTCACAGGGAAACAATATTACTGTAATGCTTTTCCAGTGTTTGACTTACTCTACCACTGCATAGAAAGCATGTTCTTTCTAAAGTGGAAACCAATAGTTAGATGCAGCCATGTTGGAAGAAAATAGAACACAGACATTCTGCGCAAGGCCTCTATTGACCTTTCAATCGCTACTATCAAATTAAGGATATCTGTCTAAATTTGGTGATTTATGAGTGTAATTCTGACACAGATTCTGCTATTGTCAGTGTGAGTGAGAGACGTGCAGTACCTCCTCTCTCCTGCGACAGCAGTATGCATTGTGACAGTAACAGTTGTTAGCTGTTTTCTACTTAAGTTTTCTTGGGTGATGTGTGGGACCTGTTTGCCAGTGATGATAATGATTTGGAAGGTTAATACAGGTTCATACAGGTCCATACAGGTCCATACAGGTGACACTGACAAATCACACTAACCATTCCTGTTGTATTTTTGCTGTAATTGATTCTTGATCAGAGGATTAAGAGTGATTGTTCCAGCATGTGTGCAGGGCCGCGGGAAGTCCGCGGGAAGTGGGGGTGCTGAGATAAGTGATATAATAATAACGTCATAGGTAGGGATGCTCGATATTGGCTTTTTTACCGATACCGATATTCCGATATTGTCCAACTCTTAATTTCGATACCGATACCGATACCGATATCAACCGATACCGATATATGCAGGGTTTCCCCCCAAAAAAACTTAATAATTTCAGGTAACTAATAATTTCACTGGATGCATTCAAAAGGCTTTATAAATGTAAGCATTATCTGTGCAAAATATGATAATTAAAAAAGTTAAAATTAACATTACATATCTCTTGTTGTTGAATTAAACCAACATGCATACTTTTGACAATAAATAAAATAAGAATTGGTTCTTACTTGCTTGCCTGGGTAAATAAAGGTTAAATAAATGTTAAAAAAAAAAAAAAAAAAAAAATGTTATTGTTTTTTTTGTTTTTTTTACCGATACCGATATTTTCCGATATATATCGGACATCCCTAGTCATAGGTTTACCACTCCAAACCAACCAAACCAACACTCTCGTTCACTAGAGGAGACCACTGCCCATCTCCGCGCTCTCACGCTCAGCTCTGCGGAGCGTGCGAGACAAACAATGTAACCGTTTTGATGCATACATCACAGACCAGCCTACCCCACCTGTTGCGCCCCCGTACCAGAACGCTACGACGGGGACGTCTCTAAATGTCGTGCCTTTATCTTTCAATGTTCACTAGTATTCGGACAACAGCCGCACACTTCCAAAGTGATACATCTAAAATCGCTTACCTGTCGGATCTGCTCAAGGGTCCTGCGTTAGAATGGGCGACAGGCAGCTCTCCACTTCAGTCAGTCCTCCCTCTGCAATTGGTTCCCTGCATACATGATCACCGACATGCAAAAGGTCTTCGACCACCCTCCCGGGGGCTCGGATAGTTCTGCTGGCTTGTTCACGCCAGGGAAACCGCAGATATATTCCTTTACTGCGAATTCAGCGTCCCAAAACTATTCCAGGCTGCGTCTATTTTTTTACCAACGGATTTTCCAGTTCCGCGTAGACGCTTCCAGGCCGCGTCTATTCGAATCACAACCGGTTCAGCTTTAATAACACTGCATTATCGAGACAGCGCCCCTATGAGGATCTGGCAATGAATTCCAAGAGTAGGGTATATCTGCAGTGCCGCTCCGCTCTGTGACATTGAGTAGCCTCGGTTACAATGGAATAAAAGCCAAAACAACCTTGCAGTTGCAGTTACACTCCCCACCAGCAGGGGGTGCTGCAGCCCCCGCCGCACCCCCACTTGCCAGTTGCCGCGTCCCTGCATGTGTGTGTGTGTGTGTGTGTGTGTGTGTGTGTGTGTGCGTGTGTGTGTGTGTGTGTGTGTGTGCGTGCATGCGTGCGTGCGTGCGTTAAACCTCTAGGAATGTAGTGTATGACATGGTAGGAGCTGAACTGTTTGATCTTTGGCATTTCAATAGTCAACTAAAAGCTTTTTTCCGCCATCATGCTAAATGGATGCATTTATGTAATACACTTTTATCCAAGGCGCTTTACAACTTCCTCACAAAGGAGCAGTTAGGGGTTAAGCGTTTTTGGGTGTTAAGTGCCCGATGAAACAACAATTATTTTAAACAGCTGTACAGTAAGTCACATACCTCTGTCTGTACAGTATGTCACATAGCCTCACAGATATTTCTGTAATAATTTCTGTATCAAATATGAAAGCTATGAATAATAATAATCATGATAATCATACAGATATTTTATATCATTTGAAAGCCCTAGTTTTTATCTTCAAAATGGTTTACTTTGAGCATTCATTTTCATAATGGAATGTTGATGCTTAGGGCTAAAGATAATGTGTGATTTTGGCCACTGGTAGCGCTCATGAGCCGAACACACATCGGGCCGTGTTCGGTAGTGCCTCAGAAGAAGAAGCTTCACGACACGAATCCACACGAGGAAAAACAGCTAATTATTTGTCTCAATATTCCGTACGCTTGTTTATTTTTGACAGAAATCTACCGCATATCTCTCTGTCTTTATGTGTGTGTGTGTGTGTGTGTGTGTGTGTGTGTGTGTGTGTGTGTGTGTGTGTGTGTGTGTGTGTGTGTGTGTGTGTGTGTGTGTGTGTGTGTGTGTGTGTGTGTGTCCGTTCGTACATGCATGTATGTGTTCAGCAACGTTGAATTTTGCAGGTCTGTGTCTGTGTATGGGAGAGAGAGAGAGAGAGAGAGAGAGAGAGAGAGAGAGAGAGAGAGAGAGTGAGAGAGAGAGAGAGAGAATTAATGAGAGAGAATGAATGAGAGAGAACGAATGAGAGAGAGAAAGAGAATACAGTATGTTTTGCATGGATGGTCCTCTGAGTATTATTAAAAGTGACTTTTGGAACAAAGACACGGATACACACACATACACACACTCTCACACACACACTCTCTCTCACACACACACCCTACACAATATAGATTATTCAGAAACCACTGTGCCACCATGCATAACAGATCACAACCAGACATATACACATATGTAACCCACACACACACGAGCTAACATACACCCCCACATGTCCCCAAAGGGATCATTATTAGCAGACACTTACATAATGCTACACAACACATCAGAAACCATATGGACACTAACATACCATAAAATAACCATATAAACACTATGGACACTAACATACCATAAACTCCATGAACACTAACATACCATAAAACAAATTAACACTAACGTACCATAAACCCTGTGAACACTAACATACCATAATTCCTATGCAGTATGCACACTAACACACCTTAAACTAGGGATGCCCAGATAAAGATTTTTGCCCCAGATACCGATCACCGATCGTCTATGACATTTACATTTACATTTACGTCTATGAGCCATATCGGCCGTATAGCTGGCAGTATTATACTGTAGTGTAACGCTTCCTCCGGTCCTGCGGGACCAGACGGCAACCCTCCTCCCGGTTCGGCTGGTCCAGGTTTCGGACCTTCTCAACTCCCCTTCCATACACCCCTTCACACTTCAACATTGCCAACCGGTGGGCTGATCCAGATGTGGCAGATCTGGCATCAGCTCACTCACCTGATTAACATTATTTGCTGTCATTTATGTTTGATTTATTTGTTGTCTATGTTGTCTTTATTAGTTCCACTGTGTTAGTCTTGTGTCCCTACTGTCTGTGTTTTGTAAATGTGTTTTGTAAATGTGTTTTAGTCTTGTATGTCTCAGTTTGTACTATTGTTATTGTTTTTGGAACGTCCGGGAAGGGGCGCGGATCCCGGCGCCACAGCCCCAGGGGGAGACAGGGTTCCCGGGACAGCAGGTCTACCTCGCCGCCCTGGTCAGGGTCTCCTCCTCCCTGGGAGGTTCCGGGAGACGATCCCTCACTATGGGACTATCTTCGGGGCTACGTCACCGGAGTGTCGTGTGCCCGGGGAGCGACGCCGGACCCTACTGCCGGAGGGACCCCAGTCGGGGGTCCTGCACCGGGTCCTGCCGCCGGGTCCTCCAGCTCATCCACCTCCTCCTCCTCCACCTCCCCCAGCTCCAGCCCTCCTCGTCGACCCCCTCCCTCCGACCTAGTTCCCACGAGTCCCGTTCCTCAACCCCCCTTCCCCCAGCCCCTCTTCGCCGGTGCTGCGTTCCACCCTCCCACCCTGCCCGTTCCTGGGGGGCCTGGCCGGCCGCCTGGGAGTCGTCCATCGAGGGGAGGGTACTGTAACGCTTCCTCCGGTCCTGCGGGACCAGACGGCAACCCTCATCCCGGTTCGGCTGGTCCAGGTTTCTGACCTTCTCAACTCCCCTTCCATACACCACTTCACACTTCAACATTGCCAACCGGTGGGCTAATCCAGATGTGGCAGATCTGGCATCAGCTCACTCACCTGATTAACATTATTTGCTGTCATTTATGTTTGATTTATTCGTTGTCTATGTTGTCTTTATTAGTTCCACTGTGTTAGTCTTGTGTCCCTACTGTCTGTGTTTTGTAAATGTGTTTTAGTCTCGTATGTCTCAGTTTGTACTATTGTTATTGTTTTCCCCTGTGTGCTCTGTATTCTGTTAGTCCTGTCTACCACACCTGTGTCCTGTTAGTAATTACCCTCTGTCTCTAATTAGTGTTTGTATTTAAGTATTCTGGGCAGGGAACAAAATAAGTACCCGCCAACCGCCAATGGCGGGCACATTTAAGGTTTGGCGACTAACAATGAGAGGTCTGCCCGCCACCTGGCGTGTAGTTCGATACTCTTATTTTGAAAATCCGTGGCGGGTCTCATTTCCGCCCCAAGCGCAGCTCCAGTCATAATATCTATGGCTCCGTCAGCTAGCAACGTTCGGTTTATATGATACTTATTTTGAAAAAACCTGTGGCAACTCGACGAGTCATATCCACCCAGTCCGTGCTGTCTGCTGGCATTAAAGCAGAGCGGGGTTACACAGCAGTGCCCCTATTTTGCGAGCCGAAATAAGTCTGTGGTGTTTTTTTTTCTCACAACAGGTCAAATGCATCTAACATGCGTTGCATCGTCGCCATTCCTTTATGCCCACATCGCCCGAAATTAACGTTACGTTAGCGTAAGCTAACAAGCTAATCCTGATCAGAAGCAGAGGCGCAGAGCCATAGAGAACAGCAGACAGTGTGGACTGGGGAAAGGGAAATGGGGGGGGGGAGGCGGGCACTTTCCCTTTCTCTGTGTGTGTGCGCGTTTGGAAAGACGATGAAGTCACTAGTCAGGACGCACTCAGCGTAGGAGTATATTATAGTAAACTGAGGATTACTGAGGATGGACAGATAATGTTGATATTCAAATATAAAAAAGTTTCGAGAGGAGTGGAAGTTTGAAGACAGACTAGACTACAATATGATGCAGGGGTGTTGAGTTGAAACTGTGTGTGTGTGTGTGTGTGTTTGTGTCCGACTCCCGACCCCACTTCTATGTTTCAATAAATTATTTGCATTTAAAACTATTAACGCTGACTCATTCCTTCAGTCCACTCAAAATTATGCTAATATTCCTTATGTTGTTTATGATATTAATTGAAAATAGCATATGAGAGACCCTGATGTAAACAAGACAAACGTCTTTCTCTGGTCTGCATCCCCTTAACAATTGTGTGTATTGAGCCGTACTGTATTGTACCCATTCTGCAATCTGTTAAATAAAGTTTTCATTCATTCATTCATTCATTCATTCATTCATTCATTCATTCATTCATTCATTCATTCATTCATTCATTCATTCATTCATTCATTCATTCATTCATTCATTCATTCATTCATATAGTAATAATAACACATGGCGATATACTAAAAAGCTATTTATAATTTTTGGCTGGTAAAAAATCTGCCTGGCTGGTAGTTTTTCAAATCTACCAGCCAAATGGCTGGTAAGTCAAAAAGTTAATTTAGTTCCCTGGTTCTGGGCCAGCATTCACTTGCTGGTTCATTGTTTAATGTTACCTGTGTGTCAGTCGTGTTTCCTTGTTGTCTGTTTGAGTAAACCTTGTTACCGTCACAACGCCGTCTCCTGCTTCCTGTTAATTATATCTCTCCGTTATCTGCTGCAATTGGGTTCCACACTCCACCATGCCAACGAAACGCGCCAATCGTAACACTGTAGGTCTAACACAGGCATTTTCAAAGTCCGGACTCCGGTTCAGATCCGGACCGAACCACAACTGTCTCTGGACTCTGAGAATTATACTTGTATTATCTGCGAGACATCGCCACAACGCAACAAGTCAAGATTCTCCGCTATCTCCACTACAAGCAGCGTCTGCATGTCCGACTGGTCCACTGTCTGTGTGTCCGTCTACTCTGCTTTGGTCCAATCACATTCCCCCAACCACAGTCTGTGAATCAAAGGCAGAGTAGGGCGGGTCTTCATGGAATGCGTGTCGTCTCTTTCAGCGACCTGGGGCAGTGTAGCGGGGCTCAATGTGAGAGAGTAATTGTCGGAAACTGATGTTTTCAACTGTTTTTGTCCAGCCCTATGAATTCCATGACTTTTCTTGTGATCGCCTTAACCTTCTGTCTATCACAGTTATATGCACGGGTGCCCTCTAAAGTGGTTTGCGTTAGCGGTTGTTTTGGTTCTTTCTCTGCCTTTTTCTTTTTACTCTCCGCGGTAAGCTCCTCTGGGTGATGGGACTTCAAGTGTCTTATTCAATTTGTTCTGTTGAAACTGTTTACATTGCTTCCCCCATGAGGTATTTTATCCTGGCATACATTGCAGATGGCATTTGTTGCATCTGTCTCAGACACACAAGTGCTACACAACACACTATCTCACCTTGACAGTCACAGGGGCTATGTGAGATTGCTGTTAATTGACTAGTTCAGCTTTCAACACCATAGTCCCCACCAGACTGGTTGACAAGCTGATCGATCTGGGTCTGAGCTCCCCCATGAGCACCTGGATCCTAGACTTTCTAAGTGACAGGCCCCAGGCGGTCAGGGTGGGGGGTCATACCTCCAGCAAAATCACCCTGAGTATCGGGTCCCCCCAGGGCTGCATTCTGAGCCCCCTGCTGTATTCACTGTACACACATGACTGTGTAGCCAGGTTCAGCTCCAACTCCATAGTGAAGTTTGCGGACGACACGTGGTGGTGGGGCTGATCTCTAACAATGACGAGAAGGCCTATCGGGAGGAGGTTGATGAACTGGCACGCTGGTGCCGGGATAACAGCCTACTCCTGAACATTGGTAAAACCAAAGAGCTGATCGTGGATTTTAGGAAAATACAGCAGGGGACACACACGCCGCTGTGGATAAACAGGGCTATCGTGGACAGGGTGAGCAGTTTCAAGTACCTGGGAGTCCACATCACAGAGGACCTGACATGGTCTACACACATAGATTCTGTGGTGAAAAAGGCTAAACAGCGCCTCTATCACCTGAGACAGCTAAGGAAGTGCAGAGTATCGGGGAAGATACTCCACTCCTTCTACTCCGGGGCTGTAGAGAGCATTCTGACTGGAAACATCACTGCCTAGTTTGGAAACAGCACGGCACAGGACAGGAAGGCACTCCAGAGAGTGGTGCGCTCAGCTGAGCGTACTACGGGTACTGCACTACCACCCCTGCAGGACTTATATAACAGGAGGTGCAAATCCAGAGCCTGCAGAATTATGAAAGACCCTCACCACCCCAACAACAGCCTGTTCAAGCTGCTGCAGTCAGGCAAGCACCTACGGTTACACGCTGCAAGAACAGAGAGACTCCGGCTCAGCTTCTTCCCCCAGGCCATCAGAACACTGAACACTGAACTCTCCACTCACACATACACATGAGCACACACAGACACACACACACACACACACCCCCCACCTCCAATGTACAGCCCCACCCAACCCCACCCCACCTACCCAACCTCCTCCAATGTACAGTTTCTATGTCAAATGTATGTCAGTATTCCAATGTACAGTGTACAGTGTCCCCCCCTACCCACCCCCCCCCCCCCCCCCCACCTCCAATGTACAGCCCCACCCAACCCCACCCCACCTAACCAACCTCCTCCAATGTACAGTTTCTATGTCAGATGTATATACACTCTTTTTCTGGATTTTTTTGTATCACAAACAGTACTGTATTTGCAAATCTGGTATGTCATAAATGTATAGATGTAGCAGTACTGTCTATCTGTATGTCGTGTGTGTCATATGATGAATTGAAAATGGGGGACCCTGATGTAAACAAGACGGAAGTCTTTCTCTAGTCTGCATCCCCTTAACAATTGTATGTATTGAGCTGTACTGTACTGTACCCATTCTGCAATCTGTTAATAAACTTTTCAATCAATCAATCAAAACCACTCATGCGGCAACCGCTAAAACAATCACTTTAAACAAAATGGCACTTTAAAAATAGAATCTTTAGAAAAACTTTAAAAGAAGGAGGTACTGTATAGTTTAGATACATTAAGAGGTAACAATTGTAAATTGTATATTGCATAGTAGTGTATATAAGAACCAGTTTCTCAGGAACCTAGCATGTCTTTTTTTACTCGAGATGTTCTGATAAAAAAAATTTCCTTCCCGATCCGATTCCGATACCTAAGCTTTGGGTATCGGCCGATACCGATACTGATCCGATACCAGTGCATACATTTAAAAAAATATATAAACAATTATATTATATAAATTATAAAACTTATTTTTTTTCAGCTACAGATACTGTTTTATATATACAGTTTTTTAGTAATAACTAGAAAGTAATGGTTTTTATTCAACAACAGGTGATTGTATAGATTAGTATTAGTATCATTAATTGACAACTATGCTCAATGAGTTCACCCACGGAACGGTTGTTGGTTCCGCACGGATGTTATACGTTGTTGCACTTGCTACCCAGTCTGCTCCGGTTGTTAGCTAGTAGCAGAGGCTCTGGCTAGTAGTAACGTTTGTGATTTTCGATGCAAAATAAATATTCAACATTCTCTTTTGAGACTCTGCCTCATACTCTTATCCTTTGGCACTTGGAACTTGCTGTACTTTGCTTGCAGGCCTGCAGCCATTATTGCTGGATTATGAATAGCACCAACTTTAGCCAAGGTACCGTTATCAAGCTAAGCTAGCTGACCTAGCTCGTCTTCCCCGCAAGGTTTTCACATTGACATTTGATAACGTTAGTCAGCTAACGCTAGTCCGTAGGTATACTTGGCTTGAATATGATTCACCGTGGGTGCATTATTGTTGATAGACGGCCAGTGTCAAGTCCTGGAGAAAGGACAGGCGATCATCTGATTTGATGTAACGTTAAAGCGGATGTTGTTCCAACTAGCTAGCTTTTCAGCTGTTAATGCTACAGTATAATAACACCAGCAAGCGAAACACATACGAGCACTCCCCGTCACATCGCTCTGTCGGGACAATGGAATTTAAGAAAGTGTATTTGCTGTTAAAATGACAAACAGCATCACACTTTAATTCACGGTCGATTAAAAACACGTTCATTTTATAATCCTCACCTTCCGCAGGAGATAAATTACATCATATGGGATCGGATGCTAGACTTTCGGCGTACTCGCCGATACCGATACCAGCATTTTAGGCTATATCGGAGGCATTTCTCTGACAGACAGACAGACAGACAGACAGACAGACAGACAGACAGACAGACAGACAGACAGACAGACAGACAGACAGACAGACAGACAGACAGACAGACAGACAGACAGACAGACAGACAGACAGACAGACAGACAGACAGACAGACAGACAGACAGACAGACAGACAGACAGACAGACAGACAGACAGACAGACAGACAGACAGACAGACAGACAGACAGACAGACAGACAGACAGACAGACAGACAGACAGACAGACAGACAGACAGACAGACAGACAGACAGACAGACAGACAGACAGACAGACAGACAGACAGACAGACAGACAGACAGACAGACAGACAGACAGACAGACAGACAGACAGACAGACAGACAGACAGACAGACAGACAGACAGACAGACAGACAGACAGACAGACAGACAGACAGACAGACAGACAGACAGACAGACAGACAGACAGACAGACAGACAGACAGACAGACAGACAGACAGACAGACAGACAGACAGACAGACAGACAGACAGACAGACAGACAGACAGACAGACAGACAGACAGACAGACAGACAGACAGACAGACAGACAGACAGACAGACAGACAGACAGACAGACAGACAGACAGACAGACAGACAGACAGACAGACAGACAGACAGACAGACAGACAGACAGACAGACAGACAGACAGACAGACAGACAGACAGACAGACAGACAGACAGACAGACAGACAGACAGACAGACAGACAGACAGACAGACAGACAGACAGACAGACAGACAGACAGACAGACAGACAGACAGACAGACAGACAGACAGACAGACAGACAGACAGACAGACAGACAGACAGACAGACAGACAGACAGACAGACAGACAGACAGACAGACAGACAGACAGACAGACAGACAGACAGACAGACAGACAGACAGACAGACAGACAGACAGACAGACAGACAGACAGACAGACAGACAGACAGACAGACAGACAGACAGACAGACAGACAGACAGACAGACAGACAGACAGACAGACAGACAGACAGACAGACAGACAGACAGACAGACAGACAGACAGACAGACAGACAGACAGACAGACAGACAGACAGACAGACAGACAGACAGACAGACAGACAGACAGACAGACAGACAGACAGACAGACAGACAGACAGACAGACAGACAGACAGACAGACAGACAGACAGACAGACAGACAGACAGACAGACAGACAGACAGACAGACAGACAGACAGACAGACAGACAGACAGACAGACAGACAGACAGACAGACAGACAGACAGACAGACAGACAGACAGACAGACAGACAGACAGACAGACAGACAGACAGACAGACAGACAGACAGACAGACAGACAGACAGACAGACAGACAGACAGACAGACAGACAGACAGACAGACAGACAGACAGACAGACAGACAGACAGACAGACAGACAGACAGACAGACAGACAGACAGACAGACAGACAGACAGACAGACAGACAGACAGACAGACAGACAGACAGACAGACAGACAGACAGACAGACAGACAGACAGACAGACAGACAGACAGACAGACAGACAGACAGACAGACAGACAGACAGACAGACAGACAGACAGACAGACAGACAGACAGACAGACAGACAGACAGACAGACAGACAGACAGACAGACAGACAGACAGACAGACAGACAGACAGACAGACAGACAGACAGACAGACAGACAGACAGACAGACAGACAGACAGACAGACAGACAGACAGACAGACAGACAGACAGACAGACAGACAGACAGACAGACAGACAGACAGACAGACAGACAGACAGACAGACAGACAGACAGACAGACAGACAGACAGACAGACAGACAGACAGACAGACAGACAGACAGACAGACAGACAGACAGACAGACAGACAGACAGACAGACAGACAGACAGACAGACAGACAGACAGACAGACAGACAGACAGACAGACAGACAGACAGACAGACAGACAGACAGACAGACAGACAGACAGACAGACAGACAGACAGACAGACAGACAGACAGACAGACAGACAGACAGACAGACAGACAGACAGACAGACAGACAGACAGACAGACAGACAGACAGACAGACAGACAGACAGACAGACAGACAGACAGACAGACAGACAGACAGACAGACAGACAGACAGACAGACAGACAGACAGACAGACAGACAGACAGACAGACAGACAGACAGACAGACAGACAGACAGACAGACAGACAGACAGACAGACAGACAGACAGACAGACAGACAGACAGACAGACAGACAGACAGTTAGTTAGTTAGTTAGTTAGTTAGTTAGTTAGTTAGTTAGTTAGTTAGTTAGTAAGTATCGGTATCAGAACAACTATATTTTTTACCATGCATATCTTGTGTCTTATCTATTTTATTTTTTCTATGCCTATTTTATTATTGTATTTTGCACAATCAATGCGGGCATGACCACCCGCATTTCACTGTATGGCCTGGTATGTATGTGACAAATAAACCTCTTGATTCTTGATTCACTTTGTAATAGTTCCACACAGCCGACATGTTTTATGTTAGTTAGCATGCGACAAGGACACCAACTCCGCTGAGAATTGGCTTATGAATACTAACACACCATAAACCATATGAACACTGACACACCATAAACCATATGAACACTGACACACCATAAACCATATGAACACCAGTGATGGGAATAACGGCACTATATGTAACTTCGTTACTAACGGCGTTCGTTTTTTCAGTAACGAGTAATCTAACGGATTACTCTTCCAATCTTAATAACGTCGTTACCGTTACTACAAAAAAATGCGGCGCGTTACTATGAATGAACCTGTTTCTTTCATCAGACATATCTCTGCGCCGAGAGGCAATAATATGTTCTTCCTTGTTTAGTGGACAGTGCGCGAGCCAAGCATACATGCTGACGATTGGCTGAGGTTGAATACAATGTCATGGTAAGCCAATCAGAGGTGGAGGTGGGCGGGTGTCTAAAGCATCCAGAGTCTGACACACAGCGCGACAAGACAAGCGATCACTGATCAGTCAGCATGAGACCGTGTAGTGTACGTTTTGAGCTCAAAAACGAATCCAACGAACAACACATGCGACTCAGTCAACATGAGACCGCGGGTCCATGAGCGTTTTGTGTTCACTCTTTGCAGCGCAGGGCACTGAGTGGCTCTACTGCAGTGCTGACAGCCTTATCAACAGTGCTGCACTTCCTGGTTTAATAGCACAGGCTTCAGGTGCTCAGAGATATATATATCTCTGTATGTCATGCATGTCTTAAATGTAATGATTAGATTAGTTTAGATGATTCGATTAGATTCTTATATCTGTATGTTGTGTATGTCATTGATTGATTGATTGAAAAGTTTATTAACAGATTGCAGAATGGGTACAGTACAGTACAGCTCAATACATACAATTGTTAAGGGGATGCAGACCAGAGAAAGACTTTCGTCATAAATGTCATGAATTGAAAATGGGGGACCCTGATGTAAACAAGACGAAACTCTTTCTCTGGTCTGCATCCCCTTAACAATTGTGTGTATTGAGCCGTACTGTATTGTACCCATTCTGAAATCTGTTAATTAAAATGTTCAATCAATCAGTATATATTTGTTATTTATTTTTGGTATAGTGCTTAACAAGCATAATTTAATGTTGCCCAGTTGTGGCCTGTTGAGGGGCAATACATATCAAAAGTTCCAAAACATCTATTCTGTTTGTATTTGTATGATCCACTATATAAACATAGTAATTATAATATCTACATAGCCTACATGGCATTTGATTGGATGCTAGTCTCACTTTGTCCCACAGCAACATTAAAATAGTTTAGATTTGTGTATGTTGTTGATGTAAAAATAAATCTTGAAAGTAACGCAATAGTTACTTTCTGAAGTAACTAGTTACTTTTATAATTTGTAACTGAGTAAGTAATTTAGTTACTTTTTGGAAGAAGTAACTAGTAACTGTAACTAGTTACTTTTTTAAAGTAACTTGCCCAACACTGATGAACACTAACACACCATAAACCATATGAACACTAACACACCATAAACCATATGAACACTAACATACCATAAACCATATGAACACTAACACACCATAAACCATATGAACACTAACACACCATAAACCATATGAACACTAACATACCATAAACCATATGAACACTAACACACCATAAACCATATGAACACTAACACACCATAAACCATATAAACACTGACACACCATAAACCATATGAACACTAACACACCATAAACCATATGAACACTAACACACCATAAATCATATGAACACTAACACACCATAAACCATATGAACACTAACACACCATAAACCATATGAACACTAACACACCATAAACCATATAAACACTAACACACCATAAACCATATGAACACTAACACACCATAAACCATATGAACACTAACACACCATAAATCATATGAACACTAACACACCATAAACCATATGAACACTAACACACCATAAACCATATGAACACTAACACACCATAAACCATATGAATACTAACACACCATAAACCATATGAACACTAACATACCATAAACCATATGAACACTAACATACCATAAACCATATGAACACTAACACACCATAAACCATATGAACACTAACACACCATAAACCATATGAACACTAACACACCATAAACCATATGAACACTAACATACCATAAACCATATGAACACTAACATACCATAAACCATATGAACACTAACACACCATAAACCATATGAACACTAACACACCATAAACCATATGAACACTAACACACCATAAACCATATGAACACTAACATACCATAAACCATATGAACACTAACACACCATAAACCACATGAACACTGACACACCATAAACCATATGAACACTGACACACCAT
The DNA here is from genome assembly GCF_963971535.1 of Notolepis coatsorum. Classification (NCBI taxonomy): domain Eukaryota; kingdom Metazoa; phylum Chordata; class Actinopteri; order Aulopiformes; family Paralepididae; genus Notolepis; species Notolepis coatsorum. Next base: position 264,826,615 of record NC_140165.1, read on the forward strand.
AAACCATATGAACACTAACATACCATAAACCATATGAACACTAACATACCATAAACCATATGAACACTAACATACCATAAACCATATGAACACTAACACACCATAAACCATATGAACACTAACACACCATAAACCATATGAACACTAACATACCATAAACCATATGAACACTAACATACCATAAACCATATGAACACTAACATACCATAAACCATATGAACACTAACATACCATAAACCATATGAACACTAACATACCATAAACCATATGAACACTAACACACCATAAACCATATGAACACTGACACACCATAAACCATATGAACACTGACACACCATAAACCATATGAACACTAACACACCATAAACCATATGAACACTAACACACCATAAACCATATGAACACTAACACACCATAAACCATATGAACACTAACATACCATAAACCATATGAACACTAACATACCATAAACCATATGAACACTAACACACCATAAACCATATGAACACTAACACACCATAAACCATATGAACACTAACATACCATAAACCATATGAACACTAACATACCATAAACCATATGAACACTAACATACCATAAACCATATGAACACTAACATACCATAAACCATATGAACACTAACATACCATAAACCATATGAACACTAACACACCATAAACCATATGAACACTGACACACCATAAACCATATGAACACTAACACACCATAAACCATATGAACACTAACACACCATAAACCATATGAACACTAACATACCATAAACCATATGAACACTGACACACCATAAACCATATGAACACTGACACACCATAAACCATATGAACACTGACACACCATAAACCATATGAACACTAACACACCATAAACCATATGAACACTAACATACCATAAATCATATGAACACTAACATACCATAAATCCTATGCATACTGACACACCATAAACCATATAAATACTAACACACCATAAATACACAGTAGCCATAATAGCTGCATAATAAATCACAACCACAGACATATTAAATGGAACTAGAGCACAACCATTTAACACACCAAAACTATAGCCACCACACACACACACACACACACACACACACACACACACACACACACACACACACACACACACACACACACACACACACACACACACACACACACACACACACACACACACACACACACACACACACACACACACACACACACACACACACACACACACACACACACACACACACACACGCACCCGTCTGACTCACAGAACCCTGGGGAAGAGTGGCCCTTTACACCTCGTGGCAGATCTCACCCCCCCTCTCATGGATATGTGAAGGAGGGGAGATACTATTGCCACGGAAGGAGTAGAGACAATTAGGTAGCTGATTAGTACTGATAGAACACACCTGTGCATCATTAGGTCACCCACATCTCACATGCACACACCCCAGACACAAACACTACAAAGCCACTAGGTTAGTGAGGAGTAAGTTGAGCGGAGGTGAGGTTGGAGTTGTTGTTTAGTGAGAGAGAGAGATTGTAGTATTCGGAGTTGTGACGGTGAGAGGCAGTGAGAGGAGAGGTGAAGGCGAGTAGGTGTTCTTTGTGTACTGGACCCTGGACTGGCTGAGAAACCCCCTTGTGTACTGACCCTGGACCGGACGACTACCCTGAATAGTGAACAATCCCTTTTTCTGTCAGTGAGCCTGTTTTTGTGTGTTTGACCCTCGGGAAGAACCTCAACCTCAACAACCCTGTTAAAATAACCATATTCATTTAATAAGAATTAATGTAAATTAAGAAGGAAATTAAGTAGAGTTGCGCATGGAATAAGTAGGAAAAACCCTGAATGTTACCCTTAAAAATGTCAACCCCTTCATTTAACGCCTTAACAGTTGTGCAAATTTTGCATAAAATGCCTGTCGATTGCATACCCAAAGTAATTTGCGATTTACTGATCTCTTTTGAAAGGTAACATTCTGAAGTTTATTACACAATAAAAAAAAACACTTTGAGTGTTCATGTAATCGAGAAACAGAGGTTTGAACACACTGAAATAAAACTTGTTCGACAGTTTGGGGGCTGCAACCGCAAATGCACAGTCCCCCCTGTTTTTTAGCCTGGATTTAGGGACAACCAAGAGGGACTGGTCAGCAGACCTCAGAGACCGTGATGGGGTGTAGGGGTGCAGGATCTCGGTGAGTGCTCTCACAACTATCTAACTGTGATCATAGTTAGTTAGTTAGAGTTAAGGTTAGTTTTAATATTCACTTAATGGTTATGGTTAAGACATAAAGAGTTAGGGGTTCGGATTAAGTTCCAGCAGGGGAACCTAAACTTTTTCTGAAAAAATACAAAAAAAAACGTAATATGTAATTGACTTATTTGTAATCCGTACACATGTTACATTTTCAATACAATATGTAAATACTTTTCCCGTGGTGGATTATTACTTTATGTACATATTTCAGTGAGGTCGGGCTGGTGTGAGCCAGTGGAGAGGGTCCTGTGGGACTGAAGTGTCGGGTTAATGTTACATTTTCAATACAATATGTAAATACTTTTCCCGTGGTGGATTATTACTTTATGTACATATTTCAGTGAGGTCGGGCTGGTGTGAGCCAGTGGAGAGGGTCCTGTGGGACTGAAGTGTCGGGTTACCTTCCCCTTTTCATCAGCAGAACTCAATACTGCTTCCACAGGCCTTCTGAACGCAATGGAAACCAGAGGCTAGGAATGGACTAACACTGACTCTGTCCTCCAGCCAGGCAGCTGACAGCTAATCTCTCCTCTCCTCTCCTCTCCTCTCCTCTCCTCTCCTCTCCTCTCCTCTCCTCTCCTCTCCTCTCCTCTCCTCTCCTCTCCTCTCCTCTCCTCTCCTCTCCTAATACCATATGATGCTTTCTCCTCCCCTCTCCTCCCCTCTCCTCCCTCTCCTTCCCTCTCCTTCCCTCTCTCCTCTTTCATGTCATGTTCTCTCCTCCCCTCTCTTCTCCTCTTTCATGTCATGCTCTCTCCTCCCCTCTCTTCTCATCTCTCATCTCATGCTCTCTCCTCCCCCCTCTTCTACTCTCTCATCTTATGCTCTCTCCTCTCCTCCCCTCTCTTCTCCTCTCTCATCATATGCCCTCTCCTCTCCTCTCCTCTCCTCTCCTCTCCTCTCCTCTCCTCTCCTCTCCTCTCCTCTCCTCTCCTCTCCTCTCCTCTCCTCTCCTCTCCTCTCTTCTCATCTCTCATCTCATGCTCTCTCCTCCCCTCTCTTCTCCTCTCTCATCGTATGCTCTCTCCTCTCCTCTCCTCTCCTCTCCTCTCCTCTCCTCTCCTCTCCTCTCCTCTCCTCTCCTCTCCTCTCCTCTCCTCTCCTCTCCTCTCTCATCTCATGCTCTCTCCTCTCCTCACCTCTCCTCCCCTCTCTTCTCCTCTCTTATCTCATGCTCTCCCCTCTCCTCTCCTCCCCTCTCTTCTCCTCTCTTATCTCATGCTCTCCCCTCTCCTCTCATCCCCTCTCTTCTCATCTCATGCTCTTTCCTCTCCTCACCTCTCCTCCCCTCTCTTCTCCTCTCTTATCTCATGCTCTCCCCTCTCCTCTCATCCCCTCTCTTCTCATCTCATGCTCTCTCCTCTCCTCACCTCTCCTCCCCTCTCTTCTCCTCTCTTATCTCATGCTCTCCCCTCTCATCTCATCCCCTCTCTTCTCATCTCATGCTCTCCCCTCTCCTCTCTTCACCTCTTCTCCTCTCATATCATGCTCTCTCCTCACCTCTCCTCTCCTCCCCTATTCCCCTCTCCCATCTCATGCTCTCTCCTCACCTCTCCTCTCCTCCCCTATTCCCCTCTCCCATCTCATGCTCTATCCTCCCCTCTCATTCCCCCTCTTCTCCTCTCCTCCCTCTCTTCTCCTCTCCCATCTCATGCTCTCTCCTCACCTCTCCTTCCCTCTCTATTATTTAGTACTCTTATTTACCTGACTGCTCTATAGTGTGTTCCTGAATAAAGAGGATACACGAATTGTGAAGAGCGAACCTACTCTCCGTCTCCTTATTGCCACCACTATTGGAACTCCACTCTCTTACCTGGTACCACCGTAAAACAGAAGAGCCGACCAAGATGAGTTCCACGGAGGCAATTTGGGCGGAACTCCAGGCGCAGAAGGACGAGCTGCGGTGGTGATGGAACGTCAGAAGGAGGTGGGCAGCGAGCTGGGTCGCCTGGGCAGTGTATCCGATACTGTTCAGAAGACGGCGGATTCAGCCCTGGCCTCTGCCAACATCGCTCGCCAGGCGGCTGCCGTGGCGAGGGCTACAGGGGATTCATCACCGGAGGATGCGGCTTCCAACAGCGAGGGGGGGGGGGGCGAACACATTTCGCGTTTCCGGAGGAGGTTTGGGAGCCAAGGCTGACGCCGCCTGGGCGTTATGGAGGAGCCCCGGAGGGTTGTCGGGAGTTTGTCACCCAGTGTTCACTTGTGTTTCAACTCCAGCCACGGTCATTCCCCTCCGCCATGTCCCGTGTGGCCTATGTCATTACCCTCCTCACCGGCCGGGCTTTCTCCTGGGCTACTGCAGAATGGGAGAGCGGGTCGGCGATCTGCCACGATGCGGACGCCTTTACCGGGGAGTTAAGATGTGTTTTCGACACTTCCAGAGTAATTTCTATCAACGAAGCCGGTGGGCGGCTTTTTTGGGGCTCTCGGTCGCATGAAAGATGAGCTGCCAGTTCGCGAATTGCCAGAGCGCCTGGATGGCATCATAAATCTGGCCATTAGAATGGACAATCGGCACCGGGAGAGGGAACGTGAGAGAGCAACAACAGCGTCTCAGGTACGATTCCCTTTCTCTTCCTGTGTCGATCTCATCCCGTGATACACAGGTGAACCACCGGGTGACGAACCCATGCAGCTGGGAGCGCTGTCGCTCTCCGACGCCGAGAGCAGGAGGTACGTTGAGCAGAAACGCTGCTTCCGGTGTGGGCGGACCAGTCATCGCTTCGGCAGCTGTCGGGCAGAGTCGGGAAACGGGAGGGCTCGCTAAGCTCAGGAGAGGCTTTAGCAGGTGGGCTTTTTTCTCCTTTCATCCGTGATTTGCGTACTTTTTTTGAGGTTACTGTGGGGAGACTTTCAAAAGAACCAGGGCATTGGTGGATTCGGGGGCAGCGGGGAATTTGATACATTTGGGGTTGGCTAAAGAGTGGGATATATCCTTGGAGACATTAAAGGTGCCTATTCCGGTCCAGTCGTTGGATGGACAGCCACTGGGTGATGGGATCATTATCCAGAGAATGGTGCGGTTGAGCATTCAAGTGACCGGTGGGGGGTGGGAATGGGTACAATTTTATGTTATCAGATCCCCTCAGTGTGTTATTGTTTTGGGTCATCCTTGGTTAGCCGAACGCAATCCTGACATTAATTGGGCAACGGGTGAACTTTCGGTGGGGAGCGGCGTCGAGTAGTCCCCCGGCGAGGGTTTACCCGCGCCTTCTTCCTCTTTTTTGTCTCCCTCTTCTCTCTCCAGGATGGTGGTGAGCGTTGCAGATTCTGTCATACCTCCTAATCCTGATTTAATGGGTGTACCCGAGATCTATTGGGACCTTGCGGATGTTTTTAGTAAAACGCGTGCTAAAGCACTACCGCCTCATAGGTTATACGACTGCCTCATTGATCTTCTACCCAGCTCTCCCCTCTCCTCTCATCCCCTCTCTTCTCATCTTATGCTCTTTCCTCTCCTCACCTCTCCTCCCCTCTCTTCTCCTCTCTTATCTCATGCTCTCCCCTCTCCTCTCATCCCCTCTCTTCTCATCTCATGCTCTCTCCTCTCCTCACCTCTCCTCCCCTCTCTTCTCCTCTCTTATCTCATGCTCTCCCCTCTCATCTCATCCCCTCTCTTCTCATCTCATGCTCTCCCCTCTCCTCTCTTCACCTCTTCTCCTCTCATCTCATGCTCTCTCCTCACCTCTCCTCTCCTCCCCTATTCCCCTCTCCCATCTCATGCTCTCTCCTCACCTCTCCTCTCCTCCCCTATTCCCCTCTCCCATCTCATGCTCTATCCTCCCCTCTCATTCCCCCTCTTCTCCTCTCCTCCCTCTCTTCTCCTCTCCCATCTCATGCTCTCTCCTCACCTCTCCTTCCCTCTCTATTATTTAGTACTCTTATTTACCTGACTGCTCTATAGTGTGTTCCTGAATAAAGAGGATACACGAATTGTGAAGAGCGAACCTACTCTCTGTCTCCTTATTGCCACCACTATTGGAACTCCACTCTCTTACCTGGTACCACCGTAAAACAGAAGTGCCGACCAAGATGAGTTCCACGGAGGCAATTTGGGCGGAACTCCAGGCGCAGAAGGACGAGCTGCGGTGGTGATGGAACGTCAGAAGGAGGTGGGCAGCGAGCTGGGTCGCCTGGGCAGTGTATCCGATACTGTTCAGAAGACGGCGGATTCAGCCCTGGCCTCTGCCAACATCGCTCGCCAGGCGGCTGCCGTGGCGAGGGCTACAGGGGATTCATCACCGGAGGATGCGGCTTCCAACAGCGAGGGGGGGGGGGGCGAACACATTTCGCGTTTCCGGAGGAGGTTTGGGAGCCAAGGCTGACGCCGCCTGGGCGTTATGGAGGAGCCCCGGAGGGTTGTCGGGAGTTTGTCACCCAGTGTTCACTTGTGTTTCAACTCCAGCCACGGTCATTCCCCTCCGCCATGTCCCGTGTGGCCTATGTCATTACCCTCCTCACCGGCCGGGCTTTCTCCTGGGCTACTGCAGAATGGGAGAGCGGGTCGGCGATCTGCCACGATGCGGACGCCTTTACCGGGGAGTTAAGATGTGTTTTCGACACTTCCAGAGTAATTTCTATCAACGAAGCCGGTGGGCGGCTTTTTTGGGGCTCTCGGTCGCATGAAAGATGAGCTGCCAGTTCGCGAATTGCCAGAGCGCCTGGATGGCATCATAAATCTGGCCATTAGAATGGACAATCGGCACCGGGAGAGGGAACGTGAGAGAGCAACAACAGCGTCTCAGGTACGATTCCCTTTCTCTTCCTGTGTCGATCTCATCCCGTGATACACAGGTGAACCACCGGGTGACGAACCCATGCAGCTGGGAGCGCTGTCGCTCTCCGACGCCGAGAGCAGGAGGTACGTTGAGCAGAAACGCTGCTTCCGGTGTGGGCGGACCAGTCATCGCTTCGGCAGCTGTCGGGCAGAGTCGGGAAACGGGAGGGCTCGCTAAGCTCAGGAGAGGCTTTAGCAGGTGGGCTTTTTTCTCCTTTCATCCGTGATTTGCGTACTTTTTTTGAGGTTACTGTGGGTTGTGGGGAGACTTTCAAAAGAACCAGGGCATTGGTGGATTCGGGGGCAGCGGGGAATTTGATACATTTGGGGTTGGCTAAAGAGTGGGATATATCCTTGGAGACATTAAAGGTGCCTATTCCGGTCCAGTCGTTGGATGGACAGCCACTGGGTGATGGGATCATTATCCAGAGAATGGTGCGGTTGAGCATTCAAGTGACCGGTGGGGGGTGGGAATGGGTACAATTTTATGTTATCAGATCCCCTCAGTGTGTTATTGTTTTGGGTCATCCTTGGTTAGCCGAACGCAATCCTGACATTAATTGGGCAACGGGTGAACTTTCGGTGGGGAGCGGCGTCGAGTAGTCCCCCGGCGAGGGTTTACCCGCCCCTTCTTCCTCTTTTTTGTCTCCCTCTTCTCTCTCCAGGATGGTGGTGAGCGTTGCAGATTCTGTCATACCTCCTAATCCTGATTTAATGGGTGTACCCGAGATCTATTGGGACCTTGCGGATGTTTTTAGTAAAACGCGTGCTAAAGCACTACCGCCTCATAGGTTATACGACTGCCTCATTGATCTTCTACCCAGTACCTCTCCACCCCGTGGGCGTATGTTCTCCCTCTCTCGCCCTGAGACTGTGTGTATGAACGATTACATTCAGGAGGCATTGCTCACGGGGCATATCCATCCTTCTACATCCCCTTGCCGGCGCTGGCTTTTTTTCCGTTGCTAAAAAGGATGGGGGTCAGCAACCGTGCATTGATTATAGGGGATTGAACAACATTTCCGTTAAGTACCGTTATCCCCTACCTCTCATGGACACCGCCTTTGAGTGCTTACAGGGGGCACAGGTCTTCTCTAAACTTGACTTACGTAATGCATACAATCTGGTCAGGATTAGAGAAGGAGATGAGTGGAAGACTGCATTTGTTCTCTATTATTTAGTACTCTTATTTACCTGACTGATCTATAGTGTGTTCCTGAATAAAGAGGATACACGTATTGTGAAGAGCAAAACCTACTCGCCGTCTCCTTATTGCCACCACTATTGGAACTCCACTCTCTTACCTAGTACCACTGTAACACTTCTCCTCTCTTCCCCTCCTCTCCTTCAGTCTTCCCATTCTCAGAGTAAACAGTGATCACTTTAAGCCAAATTGACGTATCATCTCTTCCGCTTCCACACACACACACACACACACACATGCACACGCACACGCACACGCACACACACACACACACACACACACACACACACACACACACACACACACACACCCACACCCACACCCACACACACACACACACACACACACACACTATAGCTCTCCAGCAGTAAATTAATTAGCAGCTCTCTCTCTCTCTCTCTCTCTCTCTCTCTCTCTCTCTCTCTCTCTCTCTCTCTCTCTCTCTCTCTCTCTCTCTCTCTCTCTCTCTATCTTTTGACTAGAGGTAAAAGTAACTGTCATACTCCCACTGACTCCCATAGTCTCACACAAATACACGTGCACACACACACATACACACACACAGACACAAATATATGCATGTGAACACAAATACACGCATGTGCACACTCACACACACAAATACACACACGCGCACACATACACGTGCACACACAAATACACACACACACACACATCTTAGGGAGGGAGAGA
>NC_140165.1:264845568-264880568 GCF_963971535.1 Notolepis coatsorum
AGACCCTGACACTGGTAACGTCAAACCGTCCGACTACTTGCCAGCTGGACCAGCTACCCTCCCCACTCCTCCAGACCATAGCACCAGACATCCTCCCATTCCTAACTGCAACCATCAACTCCTCACTCAACTCGGGGGTGGTCCCCACCTCCCTAAAACAAGCCAGAGTCACGCCGCTCATAAAAAAACCAACCCTGAACCCTACCGTCATAGGCAACTACCGTCCTGTCTCTCTTCTCTCCTTCCTTTCTAAAACACTTGAACGTGCTGTATCCAACCAACTTACTACTTATCTCTTACAGAATGACCTCCTAGACCCTAATCAGTCAGGCTTCAGGACTGGTCACTCTACAGAGACAGCCCTCATTGCGGTCACAGAGGCACTTCACTTAGCAAAAGCGAAAGGCCTCTCCTCTGTCCTGATTCTCCTAGATCTATCTGCAGCCTTCGACACAGTCAACCACCAGATCCTCCTTGCGGCCCTCGCAGGAATGGGAGTGGCTGGCTCTGCGCTGACATGGCTGTCATCATACCTCAATGACCGCTCCTACCAAGTGTCATGGAGAGGGACCCTGTCGGCCACCCGCCCCCTGCGGACGGGTGTCCCCCAGGGCTCGGTTTTAGGACCCCTTCTCTTCTCCCTCTACACTAAATCACTGGGTAACATTATCACGTCTCATGGCTTCTCCTACCATTGTTATGCCGACGATACTCAACTCTTCCTCTCCTTCCCTCCCTCAGATATCCACGTCTCTGTGCGGATCTCGGCCTGTCTGTCCGACATCTCAGCCTGGATGACGTCCAACCACCTCAAACTGAACCTAAGCAAAACAGAATTGCTCCACCTGCCGGCCAAATCCTCCCCCCTAACCGACCTTTCAATCACAGTCGAGAATGCAGCTGTGACTGCGTCCCCGACCGCCAAGAACCTTGGTGTTGTCCTCGACGACCAGTTGAACTTCTCTGCTCACATCGCAGCGACGACCAGAACCTGCCGATTCCTCCTGAGCAACGTCAGAAGGATACGCCCCTTCCTGACAAAAGAAGCCACCCAACTCCTCGTCCAATCAACAGTCATCTCCCGCCTCGACTACTGCAATGCACTGCTCGCTGGCCTCCCGGCCACTGCCACTAAGCCTCTTCAACTCATTCAGAACGCAGCGGCCCGCCTGATCTCAAACCTACCGAAGTCGGCCCATGTCACCCCACTTCTTAGGGACCTGCACTGGCTCCCCATTGCTGCACGAATCCGCTTCAAGGCCCTCGACCTAGCATACCGTGCGGCAAAGGGAACCGCTCCCGCCTACCTCCGGTCAATGGTCTCTAACTACACACCCTCAAGACCCCTACGCTCTGCATCTTCTGGCCGCCTCAGACCTACTCCTATCCAAGCTCCGGGAGGGTCATCAAAGAGAAGTCGCCTATTCTCAGTCCTTGCCCCACAATGGTGGAATGAACTACCCACCCCAGTTAGGACAGCCGAATCACGTCCAATCTTTCGCCGTCGACTAAAGACGCACTTCTTCAACCATTATCTGAATAAAAAAAAAAAAAAAAAAAAAAAAAATCTAACCCTAACTAACCGTACTGTCATGCACTTGTCCTAATAAACTAACCTACACTGTAGCACTCAAACACTTTGATGAACATTGTTGCTCAGCTGATAGAGTTGTGCCCTTCCTGATGGCTTGTCGTACAGAACTTGTAAGTCGCTTTGGATAAAAGCGTCAGCTAAATGACTAAATGTAAATGTAAATGTAAATGTAACCAAGTTCTATGAATACTGGTGACGCTCAGCGTCATTCTGCACTAACCTCACTTCGTGCCTAGCACTGAATAAAAAACTCCACAATGTACCTTTATATACCGACATCCGTCTGGCCACACCCCTATCCGCTTACCTTCATAAGCAGGTGTGTGGTCACCTACTCGCCTCCTTCCCAAACGTTCACCACAAGGCGAGGTCAAGGGCCGCAGTGGCGTCCTGACGCTGAGCGTCACCAGTATTCATAGAACTTGGTTATATACATAACCTTACGTTCTATTTCATACTGGTTTCCGCTCAGCGTCATTCTGCACAACAGGAGCTGAGCGGAAGCCAGAAGCTCGACAAATGTACCCCGCTGAGGCCCCCCACAACCATCAGACCGGAGAGGGCCGAGCCCCCCGACCCTCCCTAATGGAGGGATACCCTCCCTATTGGAGGATGGGAGGGAGACGGATCCGACCGTGCGAAGAGGAACTCGAGCAACTCAACGCACAGGGTGAGCAGACCGTGGCTTGACCCCACGACTACGCACACGCACAACCCGCATGCCACCAGGGAACGAACGGAAGGAACAACCCTCGTTACTGCCCCCAAAATCACGGGGTCAAGAGCAAACTCAACCCCGTGGCAAGGCCGTAGCAGCGGAGCGCGAAGGAAGACCCAGACTCCCTGAAGGGACTGGATCCCCTGGAAAAAGGGGGCCCGGAGAGGTCAATGACTCCAAGCATCAAGACCTCACCAGGCGGTCACTTAGTGACAACGACCCCCACATCGCCAGCGTATTCGGACAGGGCCCCTCCAAGAGAGGGCCCTTCCCCCCACTAGTACGCCGCCTGGCACACTGACCCTGCAACACAGGCAGTCAGCATGGCCGTAACTTTGAAGCACTCAAAAGGTTAACCATAACGGAAGCAGGCAGCGCACCGGGGAAACCAGGCAGCAGGCTTTAGACCCGAGCCTGGAGCACTGCGGACGAGACAGGCGCCAAAGGGGTCAACTGAAAACAGCACCCCAGCGGACGGGGCGTATGCTGGCATTGTTGCGCACCATGACAAAGCCTCCATCAAAAAAAAACCCACCCAGAGGGGTCGAGGCAGAGAAGGCTGACACGATTGGCAGACGTCATGAACGTGCAGGGGCACACTCAACCGGGTAACCCGGGAGTCAACTCTGCTCCAACACACCAGGGAATCAACCACCCTCTTGGTACCACATACGGTGGTTGTTCCTATAACCCCTCAAGAAAAAACTCCAAAAAACACCTGCGGGTATACACCAGCTATACCGCAGTACAAGTGTTTCTGTTTCCAAAAAGGGTTATTCCAGGCCTACGGGTCAACGAAACATTACTTCGGACCGGGCCCGGCGGCTCGGGAAGCACACAGGGTTACCAGAGGAGGTCCAGAAGACCACTCCAACAGCCCCCTCTTCGCCATGCGTGAGAGAGGAGCGAAAGAATGGAGAACCAGCCCCTTTATGATAGTGCAGAGTACAACATGTACCCAACAAAGGGTCTCCATAACGCCTAACCCCGTGACACCCGGGCCGACCCGGCATTTTCCCCCCCGAAAAAAGCACAAGTCCCTCAGGGTACCAGAACAGCAGATCTGTGTCCCCAGCGGACAACGGGTTAACTGACCTGGACCAGCGCGACCAGAACCAGTCCCGTGCCCTAACCACGCCGACATGCCCACTCCAGGAGAAAGGGTAGGTATGCGTGTTGATCTAAAACATGAAAAGAGGGCGCCACCCAGACGGTCCCATTTGTACCGCGCTTAGTGGCCCACCCCAAGGGCGTGAGACCCCTCTACCTATGTTCTGATCTATTCCGTTAACATCCCCCAGATATGAACGAGAATCCGTCGAGACCCAGTAACAGGCGCTCGGAAGAGGAAAAAATCCCCCATCCCAGTTGCCCTATAAAAACGCTGTTTTAACAACGAGCAACCAAGGCGTACTAGCCTCCTGCATGATTCTTATCAGAAACACCCCGAGCCAGCACTATGTACGCGTCGAGACCCAACACATCAATGGATAGTCTAACCAGATACCAGACATTGGTCCTTCAAGTCGCCTGGGAGAACGACAAGAAGTTTGTCATGCTTCATATTCTTCACTCTTTTTATTATTAAAAAGAAAGAAACACCGACTGACATGAATCCCACGTGACGCGGCCGAGGGTAATTTTTTTTTACATTCTTACATCCCGCCACCCTCACCACAGAGAGGAGACGGGAATCCTCAGAGAGACTTCCCACGTGAGCCATAGATTGAAAAGTCACGGTAACATTGAGTCATGTGACCAACAGACTCAAGTCACACGTATATCGAGCGTAGTAGAACAGTAAGTTCCTACGCTCTGCCCCGACAACTTGACAATAACAGACCCTACATACGGGTCTGAAAAAACTCACGGAAGCCGTCGTCCAATAGAAATGTGCCTAGTGACGTTTGCTATGACGGGGGGAAACCCAGGACTCAACCGCCTGTGATAGGTGCGGAGTCAGGGAAACCCTCCCCCCCCCCCCCCGTGCCAAGCTGCCTAACAGCTTGGCCCTGACCGAATGAAAAGAGAGTCCAATAAACCCCCTGACCAATCAGAAGAGGGAAGGAGGGGTTTATCTGGTACCCCCTCGCAAGCCCAACCCTTGCATACGACAACAACAAACAGCCATATGATACCTTAAGTAGCCAATATGCTAATGAACAGCGCAAAGCTAATTCAATGCACGCTAGCCACAGACACATCTGTGAACAGGGTTTATAACAAGGCCAAGTTATGTGTGTGTGAACCCAACACCCGTATCCATGTTGTAAGACACAGAAAATCTGATAGAGAGAGAGAGCGGCATGAGCCGCGGTACTTTTTCATACGAGCATTACTGCAGACCAACACAATAGTGTTGCGGCTCAATATCACTGTTTAAGCAACAGAGCACACAACTAACCTCTACCTTTATGTGAAGATTCAGGTCGAGGCAGAAAAAACCTTTTTCAACCGAGTGTAAGCTGCAGGCCTTGCTTAAGCTCTTACATGAATGTAGCGTCTAGCCCTCCTATCAAACCCATACTAGCGAAAGATTCACACGTCGTATCCCTGTCATATGTTTGGTGAATAAACACACAGTTTGTAACAAAAAATACAGTCCCTCCTATTAGGAGGGACTCTTTATTTTCTAACAAATCATATTTGGGCCGGGAAGGGAACAGGGTGGGACCACAGAGGGAAAAAGTCTACTTTTTTCAGCGACGCCTGCCACGAGCCGCTCGGGACTTGCCACCCCGCTGGTCACGACGATCCCTACCGTCACCTCCGGGCGTAGATGGGCCGCCCTCTCTCCTCCTGGCCTTCTTTGGCGACATCGGGCGGGGGAAAATGAGGCTGGAGCACGGAACGCTCCTCCTGCATCTCCCTGCAGGTAGAGGTCATCAATTGCAGTGCCGACCCGAAAAGTCCAGCATAGGAGAGGGGTGCCGTCAGAAGTGGAGTCCTCTTCTTCTCCGGCACACGCGCCTGCTCCAGCCAAAGGTGGCGCTGGATTAGAGTGGCCAGGGCACGTACTTTCCCAGCGGCTATGGCCTGTGGCTGGATCAGATGCAGGATGGCTCCTGCCGACTGGGCGGGCTGATCATGTTGCAAATCAGTCAGCTCCGTACCGCCCGTCAGTATCCCGGACATGAATCTCGCCAGCTGCGCAATGTTAGAAGTGGCAGCCAGAGATTGCGTCGCGGAGATAAATGACTGGTCACGCCAAAAAGCCAACCGCCTCGCCGATTTCCCGTGGGGAACCGGCCTCCGTAACGGCTCCCACACCACCTCAGGACAAAGGAGCGCCGCCATCGGCCTATCAAGCCGAGACACGCCCTCCTTCATGCCTTCTACCAAACCCACCACCCTCGTGACTTGCACGTAGGCGGGGGTAAGGCCCATGATGTGGGAGACCACCTGTCCCTGACAGACGTAGGCCTCTATTGAGGGGAAAAATGGACAGACAACGTCCACCCCTCTCACCGGACGGTGTTGCCATAGATGACCTATGAGATCGTCAGGAATAGGAACAGGCAGTGGCTGCGGCAGCGGCACGCCGTTTGCGACTGCCGCCGCCGCCATGAGCTCGGGGAACAAAGCACGCAGTTCCCCCTGCATACTTTCCCCCACCAAGCTCGCGTCCCTCACATGCAGCAGACTACTGGTTAAAGAGCCACATTCTGATGTGGCTGATAGCAGGGCATCCCGCCGCCTAGTCGGAGGTTCTAACCCAACATCCGCATACGAGGAATCCCAAGGAGACATCTCACCCCCCTCCAGTGTTACCTGGACGGGCGGGGGACATGTCTCCACCGGGGCTTCGAACAAGAACCCGTCCGCTTCTACCATGTAGTCCTCTGTTTCCATCGGCCATGGAGAATCAGACGCATCCTCATCCGGCTCCAGCAACTCACCAAAACCAGGCCGTTCGCGTCTACAAGCCACCATCTTGCAACGGGAGCGAGCCGACGCAAAAAGTTTGCGTCTCAAATCCCCCGCAACCAGAGGAGCCGGCCACCCAACAGCGGACGACTCCCCGGAGGCAGAGGAACCAGAGCTGGAACCAGGCCATCGCACAGGAGACGGCGCTGGTGCACCAGCTCCTTGGAGAGGCAAACTATCCATCGGACGCCTACCGGACGTGGCTGCCGACCACGAAAGAGGCCTCAACCCCGCTCCAAGACGCACGACAGAGGAGGCAATGAAGGACCGCTGGTGAAGGGTGACGTTGCTAGCGCGACCC
Source organism: Notolepis coatsorum (assembly GCF_963971535.1). NCBI lineage: Eukaryota > Metazoa > Chordata > Actinopteri > Aulopiformes > Paralepididae > Notolepis > Notolepis coatsorum. The sequence continues at coordinate 264,852,109 of NC_140165.1, forward strand.
TCCGAGGTAAACATTATGACTTAGCTTTTTTCTTTTTAAATATATGAGAGAAGAAAAAAGCAAGAAAAAATGTAAACACGTATCAACTTTCTTCGACTAAACAACCTCGTCAAGTGTGGGTATATACCAAGGCACTTCCTTGTGGTGAAAGTGAAGAAGGAGGCGAGTAGGTGACCACACACCTGCTTATGAAGGTAAGCGGATAGGGGTGTGGCCAGACGGATGTCGGTATGTAAAGGTACATTGTGGAGTTTTTTATTCAGTGCTGGGCACGAAGTGAGGTTAGTGCAGAATGACGCTGAGCGGAAACCAGTATGAAATAGAACCTTCTGTAGTGTGGTAGTGAAAGGTTAACCGTCTGTAGTGTGGTAGTGAAAGGGTTAACCTTCTGTAGTGTGGTAGTGAAAGGTTAACCTTCTGTAGTGTGGCAGTGAAAGGTTAACCGTATGTAGTTTGGTAGTGAAAGGGTTAACCGTCTGTAGTGTGGTTGTGAAAGGGTTAACCGTCTGTATTGTCGCAGTGAAAGGGTTAACCCTCTGGTAGTGAAAGGGTTAAGACACAACATCCACACAGCAGCGTGTGCTACTCGGCATGTTATTATATGTCATCATAGCCTATTGTGTTACTCTTCTCACTAAGCTGGAGTTTACACAAAGACTTCAGTGAAATCATATGACACACACACACACACAAACACAGCAGCCGCTATTTACAGTAGCTACTAAGCATATAAATTACATGTCAATGTACCCTAACATGTGTGTGTGTGTGTGTGTGTGTGTGTGTGTGTGTGTGTGTGTGTGTGTGTGTGTGTGTGTGTGTGTGTGTGTGTGTGTGTGTGTGTGTGTGTGTGTGTGTGTGTGTGTGTGTGTGTGTGTGTGTGCGCGTGCGTGCGTGCGTGCGTGCAAACGCTCAGATTTTTTGACAGTAGCCATTGTCCCATTCCTAATTAAAACGAGAAGGGCACTCAGAGAGATGAAATACCTGTACAATAAGCCCACACCCACCTGTCTCTCCAAGTCATGAATATTCATGATGACACCACGCAGACCAAGAAGACTATCTGTAAACCTGATCATTTATTTTCCTTGTTGTACACTTATAGCCTATTCAAATCCGTCATGTTCATTCATTCACTTATAAGATATATGAACTCTGAACTCCATTTACTGCATATATATATATATATGCAGTCAATTTATATATTCATCTGTCTGTACATACCTGCATATAAATAGGCCGATAATATCGGACATCATTTCTATAGAAATGTAAAAAAGAAAAACTACTAACAAATACCGATATTTTCCAATATCACATTTTAATGACGATATCGGTCGATAATATTGGTAGGCCGATAATATCGGACAGCCCTAGGGTCAGCCCTACACTGTACATACATCTTATTAGCAGTATTACTCAGTAGTACTAATTTATATATTTAATACCCAGTTTAATCACCTGCACATTGGATATTACCATTACACTTTACTGTTACATTTACACTCTGGTTGGATACCAAACTTATTTTCATTGTACTGTACTTGTGCTGTATAATGACAATACATTTTAATCTGATCTAATCTAATCTAATCATATGTGAGAGCGATCCATGATCTCTGTAGATTGACCCGACAAAAAGTTAAAATGATATGAAATGTAATGATTCGGTTTATTATAAAACAATGCAAATAATGTAGAGAGCTAAAGAAAAGTTACTCCCGGAATGTGTGCAATGTTTTTTTTCAATACAGGAGAGAAAATATGATTTGAGATATTTACTGTTAACTTTTTGGGCGCCATACCCGAGTACAGTCGGGTTATCTCACCAACTGTTGAGCGCCGAAACCCGAGTATACTCGGGTTTTGATCCTTTGATATTTTCCTTTGATCCCCGTTCTATACGGTCAGCCGGAGCCCTCTAGGTCTCCCTGGCTCATCTGCAATCACAGTGTTGTGTAATTTTCCACACATAAAACATGCTCGCAGTTTTGCATGGTATATGTGTCACCTCACAGCGCTTTGTGCCAGATCTCTACATTAAAAATTTTCAGATTATTCCAGATTGCTAAAGTACAGAATCTAAGCTTTCAAATGATGTGTCATATGTTGAAATCTGAGAATGTTTTGAACACGATGTGCTCAATTATAACTTCTAAAACTGGCTGTGTTCTAGAATACTTAAGAGGTGAAAAGGCTTCTCAAAGGAAGGCCACTTTTCACACTTCAGACAGTTTCAACTGGGCGTCAACAAAACCCCCTCCAGCAACGCCCCTCACCTGAATAACATTAACATAATTAAGTGCTGCCATCAGAGTTCTCTCTCCTCAGGACCCCTGTCTCTCCAGGACCCCCTATCTGGACTGTATAGGACTGTGAAGCTATGTACCCCCCCCCCCATGCTGCTTTGACACCAGAATTATTGTTAAATCTGTCACAACGAGAAAAAGCAACAAAGTCCTCACTCAGTGGCATGGGCCATTCTCTGATGCATAAATAATAAAATAATGTATGATTGAAGTGATGGATGTCAGTGTCACAGTTACACATACACACAGTCCTCATATCCCTCCTAGTTACACACACACAGTGCTCATATCCCTCCTAGTTACACACACACACACAGTGCTCATATCCCTCCTAGTTACACACACACACACACACAGTGCTCATATCCCTCCTAGTTACACACACACACACACACAGTTCTCATATCCCTCCTAGCCACCACAACCTAATGTTATGTAGCTCTGCAAGCTGCTTACACACACACTTACCTGATATGCTAAGAGTTAAAAAAGAAGAAGAGAGTATTTGATGAAGAAACTGTACATTGTATGAGGTGGGGTGGGGGGTAGTTACACATACACACATCAAGCTGCAAGCAGAATTATTGTTAAATCTATGTCACAACGAGAAAAAGCAACAAAGTCCTCACTCAGTGGCATGGGCCATTCTCTGATGCATAAATAATAAAATAATGTATGATTGAAGTGATGGATGTCAGTGTCACAGTTACACACACACAGTCCTCATATCCCTCCTAGTTGCACATACGCACAGTCCTCATGTCCCTTCTGGTTGCACATACGCACGGTCCTCATGTCATGAGGTGATGAGCATCTTAAACTAGCTGGACTCAGTGGTTAAGAGGTGATGCAGCATCTTAAACTAGTTGGACTCAGTGGTTAAGAGGTGATGCAGCATCTTAAACTAGCTGGACTCAGTGGTTAAGAGGTGATGCAGCATCTTAAACTAGCTGGACTCAGTGGTTAAGAGGTGATGCAGCATCTTAAACTAGCTGGACTCAGTGGTTAAGAGGTGATGCAGCATCTTAAACTATCTGGACTCAGTGGCTAAGAAGTGATGCAGCATCTTAAACTAGCTGGACTCAGTGGTTAAGAGGTGATGATGCAGCATCTTAAACTAGCTGGACTCAGTGGCTAAGCGGTGATGCAGCATCTTAAACTACACACACACACACAGTGCTCATATCCCTCCTAGTTACACACACACACACAGTGCTCATATCCCTCCTAGTTACACACACACACACAGTGCTCATATCCCTCCTAGTTACACACACACAGTGCTCATATCCCTCCTAGTTACACACACACACACACACCTTTGATTTGGGAGTATTTGGGGTTTCAGGCGATCAACCAGAACGATTTGGGCTCATATCCCTCCTAGTTACACACACACACACAGTGCTCATATCCCTCCTAGTTACACACACACACACAGTGCTCATATCCCTCCTAGTTACACACACACACACAGTGCTCATATCCCTCCTAGTTACACACACACACAGTGCTCATATCCCTCCTAGTTACACACACACACACACACCTTTGATTTGGGAGTATTTGGGGTTTCAGGCGATCAACCAGAACGATTTGGGCTTATTGCATATAACGCGTCATATCTCGTGATCTATGAAAAAAGACTGGATTATTTTGGAAAGGGCCGATGTTTAGCATATAGCGTGTACCAAACTACAGTGTGTAGAAATTAACTGATTAGTCAGTAATGGACTATGAACAATGCCTGTCAAATGAGCCATACTATTGTCTCCATAGCTATAATACAGAATACACGATGGGTCTGCAAACATCGCTAAAATGGTCAATAAAGCTGGCGCCAGGCGGTACAGATGGGGAAAGCTGGTGGCGCTCAAAGAGTTAAAAAAGCTAAGAAAGGGATTAACCCATTCTCTGCTGGGCATTGTACCCATCATTGTACCCTCTCTGCCAGCGCTATAAGTCTATGGAGATGTTCACCTTCTTTGCAGGGCTATAACTTTTTAAATTGTATTGCTAAATTGACATTACTATGGCCCATTCAACATCAATTATCTATCGTTCAGGATGTAGGAACGTTTTACTTTTTCATTCACACATTCATACTAAAATACCGTCTAGAGTATAAATATGTTTTTATCGTTTTCTGCAGTATTTCATAGAACGTGAGATATAGGCATAAATGCATATATTAGATGATCAAATGCAGTTTGATACCGATCAACGTTATATTAAAAATGTCAACTGTACATGGCCCTAAACGTCATGACTGGTCATCTGCGGGTGAACGGAGGGGGGGGGGTGGGGTCATTTATAATTCAATGACCGACGTTAAATGATTCATGTAGTATGGGTGATATATTGATCAGAGCAGTTTGTATCGAAAATGGTAAAGAAAAACGCTGAAACTCACCCCAGTCTCCTCGTAGCATTGGGCGATGAGAGTGGAGCAAAAAGATCGCTATTATGGGATGTTGATAGATGCGATCCATTTCCGGTTTGTATATTACTAATACACGTCCAAATCATGTTGATTATTGAGTTATGGCAAAGATTCATATCGACGGTGTCTGTATTGAGCCCCGGGACGATAAGCGAGTGGCCGGACGAAAATAGGGGACGGACCGAGCACTTCCAGGCACTTCCGGTTTGGCAACTCGTCGATCGGCCACGAGGTGGCGGTATTGAAGCGTTGCAGAGTTGTGATGGCCCAGACAGCATCACCAAAGACTCCGTGGGTGAAATATGAAATATTGATCTCAAAAACGCCTTACAGAGTTATTGGCAGACAACGCATGGCGGAGAAACCCGCCTTAACACATGAATGGCGGAGAATGGGTTAAGTAAAAGGACATGTATTTATATTGTTGGGGTTAACTTGTGGATCAATGCTGATATACATTTGAGAATTAAGTAATTCAGTAACAGTCATATATTTAGTAATAGTACTTCTACTTGAGTAATTTCAGTAATAGTACTTCTACTGGAGTAATATATTTAGTAACAGTACGTCTACTGGAGTAATATATTTAGTAACAGTACTTCTACTGGAGTAATATATTTAGTAACAGTACTTCTACTGGAGTAATATATTTAGTAACAGTACTTCTACTTGAGTAATATATTTAGTAACAATATGTCTACTGGAGTAATATATTTAGTAACAGTACTTCTACTTGAGTAATATATTTAGTAACAGTACTTCTACTTGAGTAATATATTTAGTAACAGTATGTCTACTGGAGTAATATATTTAGTAACAGTACTTCTACTGGAGTAATATATATTAGTAACAGTACTTCTACTTGAGTAATATATTTAGTAACAGTATGTCTACTGGAGTAATATATTTAGTAACAGTACTTCTACTGGAGTAATATGTTTAGTAACAGTACTTCTAATGGAGTAATATATTTAGTAACAGTACTTCTACTGGAGTAATATATTTAGTAACAGTACTTCTACTGGAGTAATATATTTAGTAACAGTACTTCTACTGGAGTAATATATTTAGTAACAGTACGTCTACTGGAGTAATATATTTAGTAACAGTACGTCTACTGGAGTAATATATTTAGTAACAGTACTTCTACTGGAGTAATATATTTAGTAACAGTGCTTCTACTTGAGTAATATATTTAGTAACAGTATGTCTACTGGAGTAATATATTTAGTAACAGTACTTCTACAGGAGTAATATATTTAGTAACAGTACTTCTACTGGAGTAATATATTTAGTAACAGTACTTCTAATGGAGTAATATATTAAGTAACAGTACTTCTACTTGAGTAATATATTTAGTAACAGTATGTCTACTGGAGTAATATATTTAGTAAAAGTACTTCTACTGGAGTAATATATATTAGTAACAGTACTTCTACTTGAGTAATATATTTAGTAACAGTATGTCTACTGGAGTAATATATTTAGTAACAGTACTTCTACTGGAGTAATATATTTAGTAACAGTACTTCTAATGGGGTAATATATTTAGTAACATTACTTCTACTGGAGTAATATATTTAGTAACAGTACTTCTACTGGAGTAATATATTTAGTAACAGTACTTCTACTGGAGTAATATAATTAGTGCCAGTACATCTACTGGAGTAATATATTTAGTAACAGTACGTCTACTGGAGTAATATATTTAGTAACAGTACTTCTACTGGAGTAATATATTTAGTAACAGTACTTCTACTGGAGTAATATATTTAGTAACAGTATGTCTACTGGAGTAATATATTTAGTAACAGTATGTCTACTGGAGTAATATATTTAGTAACAGTACTTCTACTGGAGTAATATATTTAGTAACAGTACTTCTAATGGAGTAATATATTTAGTAACAGTACTTCTACTGGAGTAATATATTTAGTAACAGTACTTCTACTGGAGTAATATATTTAGTAACAGTACTTCTACTGGAGTAATATATTTATTAACAGTACATCTACTGGAGTAATATATTTAGTAACAGTACGTCTACTGGAGTAATATATTTAGTAACAGTACTTCTACTGGAGTAATATATTTAGTAACAGTACTTCTACTGGAGTAATATATTTCAGTAACAGTACGTCTAATGGAGTAATATATTTAGTAACAGTACTTCTACTGGAGTAGTATATTTAGTAGCATTTCTTCTACTGGAGTAATATATTTAGTAACAGTACTTCTACTGGAGTAATATATTTAGAAACAGTACATCTACTGGAGTAATATATTTAGTAACAGTACTTCTACTGGAGTAATATATTAAGTAACAGTACTTCTACTGGAGTAATATATTTAGTAACAGTACTTCTACTGGAGTAATATATTAAGTAACAGTACTTCTACTGGAGTAATATATTTAGTAACAGTACGTCTACTGGAGTAATATATTTAGTAACAGTACTTCTACTGTAGTAATATATTTAGTAACAGTACTTCTACTGGAGTGATATATTTAGTAACAGTACTTCTACTGGAGTAATATATTTAGTAACAGTACTTCTACTGGAGTAATATATTTAGTAACAGTACTTCTACTGGAGTAATATATTTAGTAACAGTACTTTACTGGAGTAATATATTTAGTAACAGTACTTCTACTGGAGTAATATATTTAGTAACAGTACTTCTACTGGAGTAATATATTTAGTAACAGTACGTCTACTGGAGTAATATATTTCAGTAACAGTACTTCTACTGGAGTAATATATTTAGTAACAGTACTTCTACTGGAGTAATATATTTAGTAACAGTACTTCTACTGGAGTAATATATTTAGTAACAGTACGTCTACTTGAGTAATATATTTAGTAACATTATGTCTACTGGAGTAATATATTTAGTAACTACTTCTACTGGAGTAATATATTTAGTAACAGTACTTCTACTGGAGTAATATATTTAGTAACAGTACTGTTGTGAAGGGCCAGATTAAACTGAATATGTTATGGTTTGACACCGACCCCAAATGCAAACGGCACAGAGAGAGTAGTTTCAGAGTTAGCCAAAATCTAGGGCTTGTTTATTTTACAGAGTAACAGAAAGAACTTGGTTGAGAACAGAAAACAAACTGGGAAACAAGCATGTGAGGAATGTTGCTGCTCTGCAGCTTCTCCCGGGGGGGTTACGTTTGAGGAATCTGTCCGTGACGTCAGAGCCGCTCTGCAGAATCCTCCCGGCAGTACTCCGAGGTGGTAGCGGAACAGGGAGAGAGAGAGAGAGCGGGTTAGCTCAGTGAACAGTTGGGAACTGACAGGTGACAGGTGAAGTGACTTGTCCCAAACAGATAATCCAAGTGACAGAATCTTCGGTGTGAAACACACAGTGAGCAATGTCCAAACAATAAATCCAAGTGACAGAATCTTCGGTGTGAGACACACAGTGAGCAATGTCCAAACAAATATGAATCCCAATGAATATCCAAAACAGGCAAAAAGGGTGAGAGACAGTCTGAACGAAAAACAGGATATCTTCAGTGTTTACACACACGAAAAATGATTGAGTCCAAAGACTGTCTTGCAAAAACTCACCAGAGCGCTGTGCGTGAAGCGAGCAGATCAAACAGGGCGAGCGCTTCGTAACGGGGAACGGGTTGTCCAAACGGAATACTCCTCGAGAGTCCTGGGAGGCAAAGCACAGGGAAAAGCAGGCGACGGAAGGAACGGCAAATGCAGAGAATATATCAGAACGATCCAACAACACTAAATGGGGAATCAGGGTATATATAAAGCAAAAGAAATGCTTAATGACAAGCCGTGACAGCTGCGGGATGAGATTGACAAGCGTGTGGTTGGGGGAGCACCAATCAAACGGCATCTAAAGGAAGAAGCGTGTGGAGAGGAGAATGCAATTAATTAACCAAAATCTTAAAGGAACAGAGCGAGTAGGTGAGCAGCGGACAAAAACCTCACAGAATATATATCGTTTGATATCCTTTGTATATTATTTATATATATACACGGAATATCCCTTTACCTGCGTACAGACCAGAGTAATATTCGCTCTCCTATTGGACAGAGCGCGACCGGCTGCAGGCGCAGATGATAGAACAATTGATTGCCAGGGCGACACCCCCTCTCTCCGCACGGAGCTCCCGGAGATCATCACGACAAGGGTCTAGGGCACCTTCCCCTACCCGACAAAGCGACCCGGGACCCGGCCAACAGGAGGAACCTGTCTATGTCTCCGACCCCCCTCCCCGACCGGTCCATACGAGACCCAGCCAACGGGAAGAACCGGCCTACGTCGCCGAGAGACTGACTAGAAGACTCCAGGACCTAGAAAAGGAAGAGGAAGAGGAGGAATGTCAAGCCCACCAGCAGCAACGTACTCTGGACCAGGAGGCCCAGTACAGCCCCGACTTCAGCCCCGAGTCACTGCACTACAAACCCCCGACTCAACTCACGGGTGAGTTTGACGTACAGTCAGCACCGAGGAACAGCACCTGGGGACCCGGCCTCTGGTATCCACCAAGTACCAACCCACGACAACACGTACGGGGAGACTCGCCCAGGAGGCCTCTTCCCCTACGCTCACCAATGTGCCAGCCATCCATAGCATCGTACCTTGGCACACCGACGTTCCCAGACTGTACGTGTGAGGACAGAGCACAGTACACGGAATTACGCATGTGTTTGGAGACTATGATGTCCGACGTCCCCGACGAGTCGTACAAATATGCCATCCTCCTCAAGCATCTCAAGGTGCCCAGAGCGCATAACATAGCGCTGGCATATTCCAACTCAAGCACCCCATACTCCGCGGCTCTAGTGGCCCTCGACCAGCGTTATGGACGCATATGGGATTTACGTGATCCAAGAAATACGGGATATCGACCGCCTCCCCCCAGCCAAAGACAATAGAGCCCTGGATGACCTCTCTATCAAGGTACAATCCCTAGTAGGGATGCTGGGGTCCCAAAAGGAGAAGGGGAGATATGAACTGTATGCAAATTCTAATGTGGAGCGAATACTGGAGAAGCTCCCTCCAGCCCGCCAAGAGCGTTTTCGGCAGCAGAGAGACCACCGTGATCCCGACGGCCCCGAGCCATCCCTCCTAGACCTGGCCGCTTTCCTCGCAAGGGAAGTTAGCAGCCTACGACTGGACACATTCGTGTGGAGTGGATCTAGCCCAAGAGATGGACCTCGGAGGTCCAACGATAACCGCCGGTCAGTGACCGTTATGCACCAGGCCGAGTCAGTGCCGCAGCACAAGAACCACAGCACCCCCCCGAACAAGGGGAAGTGGAAGATTGTATGCCAGTACTGTGAAAATGAACATTGGCTGTCTCAATGTGACACTTTCAAGAAGATGACCGCTGACGAGGTGAGTCAGTGGATCAAAGCCAACCGCCGCTGCTTCCGCTGCGCGCGCAGCCATATCGCAGCTGAGTGCCGTTTAAAGAAGAAATGCAGCAAGTGCGACGGCGCCCACTTGGAGGTCCTACACGAGAGCAACAAGAAGAAACCCATACCCCCAAGCAGCTCGAGAGTGAACGTCATGTATATAGACCCTGCGAAGAGCGGGAGCTCCCGAGTGCTCTTGAAGGTGGTCCGAGTGATATTAAGCTACGAGGACAAGGTCATGAACACTTACACCGTCCTAGACGATGGGTCAGAAAAGACTCTCCTCCTCGCATCCGCCGCAGCCCGGCTGGGTCTGCGGGGGAGCGAAGAAACAATGACAATCCGTACCATTAGAAGAGACCTGAAGACCATAAAGGGTGAAAATGTCTCCTTCACGATAGCAGCGGTCGGGCAGCCCGAGAAGCAGTATAGCATTACTAACGCCTTCACCAGCCACGACATAGGCCTGTCACAGTACACCTACCCCATCCCAAAGCTGATGGAAAAATACGTGCACCTACGTCAACTACCTATACCGCTCATCGACGACGCCACCCCGACCCTGCTCATAGGATCCGACCACGCACACCTCATCGTCCCAACGGACCGGGTCTACATCGGGCCCAGAGGCTGTCCAGCAGCGGTCGAGACCCGCCTGGGTTGGACACTACAAGGCCCCCTCTCCGGGTCTTCCAACCGACCGACAGCCACTCGTTGCCTCCACTCAAGGATAAACGAAGAAGACTCACCCCAGTCTCCTCGTAGCATTGGGCGATGAGAGTGGAGCAAAAAGATCGCTATTATGGGATGTTGATAGATGCGATCCATTTCCGGTTTGTATATTACTAATACACGTCCAAATCATGTTGATTATTGAGTTATGGCAAAGATTCATATCGACGGTGTCTGTATTGAGCCCCGGGACGATAAGCGAGTGGCCGGACGAAAATAGGGGACGGACCGAGCACTTCCAGGCACTTCCGGATTGGCAACTCGTCGATCGGCCACGAGGTGGCGGTATTGAAGCGTTGCAGAGTTGTGATGGCCCAGACAGCATCACCCAAGACTCTGTGGGTGAAATATGAAATATTGATCTCAAAAACGCCTTACAGAGTTATTGGCAGACAACGCATGGCGGAGAAACCCGCCTTAACACATGAATGGCGGAGAATGGGTTAAGTAAAAGGACATGTATTTATATTGTTGGGGTTAACTTGTGGATCAATGCTGATATACATTTGAGAATTAAGTAATTCAGTAACAGTCATATATTTAGTAATAGTACTTCTACTTGAGTAATTTCAGTAATAGTACTTCTACTGGAGTAATATATTTAGTAACAGTACGTCTACTGGAGTAATATATTTAGTAACAGTACTTCTACTGGAGTAATATATTTAGTAACAGTACTTCTACTGGAGTAATATATTTAGTAACAGTACTTCTACTTGAGTAATATATTTAGTAACAATATGTCTACTGGAGTAATATATTTAGTAACATTACGTCTACTGGAGTAATATATTTAGTAACTACTTCTACTGGAGTAATATATTTAGTAACAGTACTTCTACTGGAGTAATATATTTAGTAACAGTACTGTTGTGAAGGGCCAGATTAAACTGAATATGTTATGGTTTGACACCGACCCCAAATGCAAACGGCACAGAGAGAGTAGTTTCAGAGTTAGCCAAAATCTAGGGCTTGTTTATTTTACAGAGTAACAGAAAGAACTTGGTTGAGAACAGAAAACAAACTGGGAAACAAGCATGTGAGGAATGTTGCTGCTCTGCAGCTTCTCCCGGGGGGGTTACGTTTGAGGAATCTGTCCGTGACGTCAGAGCCGCTCTGCAGAATCCTCCCGGCAGTACTCCGAGGTGGTAGCGGAACAGGGAGAGAGAGAGAGAGCGGGTTAGCTCAGTGAACAGTTGGGAACTGACAGGTGACAGGTGAAGTGACTTGTCCCAAACAGATAATCCAAGTGACAGATTCTTCGGTGTGAAACACACAGTGAGCAATGTCCAAACAATAAATCCAAGTGACAGAATCTTCGGTGTGAGACACACAGTGAGCAATGTCCAAACAAATATGAATCCCAATGAATATCCAAAACAGGCAAAAAGGGTGAGAGACAGTCTGAACGAAAAACAGGATCTCTTCAGTGTTTACACACACGAAAAATGATTGAGTCCAAAGACTGTCTTGCAAAAACTCACCAGAGCGCTGTGCGTGAAGCGAGCAGATCAAACAGGGCGAGCGCTTCGTAACGGGGAACGGGTTGTCCAAACGGAATACTCCTCGAGAGTCCTGGGAGGCAAAGCACAGGGAAAAGCAGGCGACGGAAGGAACGGCAAATGCAGAGAATATATCAGAACGATCCAACAACACTAAATGGGGAATCAGGGTATATATAAAGCAAAAGGAATGCTTAATGACAAGCCGTGACAGCTGCGGGATGAGATTGACAAGCGTGTGGTTGGGGGAGCACCAATCAAACGGCATCTAAAGGAAGAAGCGTGTGGAGAGGAGAATGCAATTAATTAACCGAAATCTTAAAGGAACAGAGCGAGTAGGTGAGCAGCGGACAAAAACCTCACAGAATATATATCGTTTGATATCCTTTGTATATTATTTATATATATACACGGAATATCCCTTTACCTGCGTACAGACCAGAGTAATATTCGCTCTCCTATTGGACAGAGCGCGACCGGCTGCAGGCGCAGATGATAGAACAATTGATTGCCAGGGCGACACCCCCTCTCTCCGCACGGAGCTCCCGGAGATCATCACGACAAGGGTCTAGGGCACCTTCCCCTACCCGACAAAGCGACCCGGCCAACAGGAGGAACCTGTCTATGTCTCCGACCCCCCTCCCCGACCGGTCCATACGAGACCCAGCCAACGGGAAGAACCGGCCTACGTCGCCGAGAGACTGACTAGAAGACTCCAGGACCTAGAAAAGGAAGAGGAAGAGGAGGAATGTCAAGCCCACCAGCAGCAACGTACTCTGGACCAGGAGGCCCAGTACAGCCCCGACTTCAGCCCCGAGTCACTGCACTACAAACCCCCGACTCAACTCACGGGTGAGTTTGACGTACAGTCAGCACCAAGGAACAGCACCTGGGGACCCGGCCTCTGGTATCCACCAAGTACCAACCCACGACAACACGTACGGGGAGACTCGCCCAGGAGGCCTCTTCCCCTACGCTCACCAATGTGCCAGCCATCCATAGCATCGTACCTTGGCACACCGACGTTCCCAGACTGTACGCGTGAGGACAGAGCACAGTACACGGAATTACGCATGTGTTTGGAGACTATGATGTCCGACGTCCCCGACGAGTCGTACAAATATGCCATCCTCCTCAAGCATCTCAAGGTGCCCAGAGCGCATAACATAGCGCTGGCATATTCCAACTCAAGCACCCCATACTCCGCGGCTCTAGTGGCCCTCGACCAGCGTTATGGATGCATATGGGATTACGTGATCCAAGAAATACGGGATATCGACCGCCTCCCCCCAGCCAAAGACAATAGAGCCCTGGATGACCTCTCTATCAAGGTACAATCCCTAGTAGGGATGCTGGGGTCCCAAAAGGAGAAGGGGAGATATGAACTGTATGCAAATTCTAATGTGGAGCGAATACTGGAGAAGCTCCCTCCAGCCCGCCAAGAGCGTTTTCGGCGGCAGAGAGACCACCGTGATCCCGACGGCCCCGAGCCATCCCTCCTAGACCTGGCCGCTTTCCTCGCAAGGGAAGTTAGCAGCCTACGACTGGACACATTCGTGTGGAGTGGATCTAGCCCAAGAGATGGACCTCGGAGGTCCAACGATAACCGCCGGTCAGTGACCGTTATGCACCAGGCCGAGTCAGTGCCGCAGCACAAGAACCACAGCACCCCCCCGAACAAGGGGAAGTGGAAGATTGTATGCCAGTACTGTGAAAAGGAACATTGGCTGTCTCAATGTGACACTTTCAAGAAGATGACCGCTGACGAGGTGAGTCAGTGGATCAAAGCCAACCGCCGCTGCTTCCGCTGCGCGCGCAGCCATATCGCAGCTGAGTGCCGTTTAAAGAAGAAATGCAGCAAGTGCGACGGCGCCCACTTGGAGGTCCTACACGAGAGCAACAAGAAGAAACCCATACCCCCAAGCAGCTCGAGAGTGAATGTCATGTATATAGACCCTGCGAAGAGCGGGAGCTCCCGAGTGCTCTTGAAGGTGGTCCGAGTGATATTAAGCTACGAGGACAAGGTCATGAACACTTACACCGTCCTAGACGATGGGTCAGAAAAGACTCTCCTCCTCGCATCCGCCGCAGCCCGGCTGGGTCTGCGGGGGAGCGAAGAAACAATGACAATCCGTACCATTAGAAGAGACCTGAAGACCATAAAGGGTGAAAATGTCTCCTTCACGATAGCAGCGGTCGGGCAGCCCGAGAAGCAGTATAGCATTACTAACGCCTTCACCAGCCACGACATAGGCCTGTCACAGTACACCTACCCCATCCCAAAGCTGATGGAAAAATACGTGCACCTACGTCAACTACCTATACCGCTCATCGACGACGCCACCCCGACCCTGCTCATAGGATCCGACCACGCACACCTCATCGTCCCAACGGACCGGGTCCACATCGGGCCCAGAGGCTGTCCAGCAGCGGTCGAGACCCGCCTGGGTTGGACACTACAAGGCCCCCTCTCCGGGTCTTCCAACCGACCGACAGCCACTCGTTGCCTCCACTCAAAGATAAACGAAGAAGACACCACCCTCTTACAGCACGTCGAGAGGCTATGGACATTAGACGCGATGCCCTTTAAGAATGAAAAGAAACTCGTTCGCTCAAAGGAAGACACTTATGCCATAACCCTCCTCGAGCAGAGGACAAAGAGAGTCGAGGTCAATGGAGTGATGAGATACGCAACTCCACTCTTGAGGCGAGAGGGTATGCCCACCCTCCACGCCTCAAAAGAAGCGACAGAGCGATATCTACTGAACACCGAGCGGCGTCTAGCCAAAGACCCCACTCAAGCCACTGTGTACCGCGCTGAGATCGACAAGCTGATCACAGCGGGACACATAAAGAAAATTGACATTCAAGAGGCCGACCAGACGATCGAATCATGGTACGTGCCCCACCACAAGGTCCACCACAACGGCAAGGATCGCATTGTATTCAACTGCAGCTACCAGATCGAACTACAGAATCTGAATAAAGAACTCTTGCCCGGCCCAACACTCGGCCCCTCTCTACTCGGCGTACTACTACGTTTCCGCCAAGACAAGGTGGCCATCAGCGGCGACATCAAAGGGATGTTCCTGCAGGTGCGACTAGTAGAGGAGGACAAGCCCTTGCTGCGGTTCCTATGGAGAGAGAGGATCAAAGATGAGCAACCATCCATCTACCAATGGGAGGTCCTCCCCTTCGGAACCACATGCAGCCCATGCTGTGCTACGTTCGCACTGCAAAAACATGTGACAGAAGACCCTGAAGCTGACGAGGAGGTCAGACAAAGTGTAGAGAGGAGTTTCTACGTGGACAACTGTCTGCAAAGCGTCTCGACGCCAGAAGAAGCCGAAGCCCTCCTACTCAAGCTCCGCGCCTCACTGATCAAAGGCGGCTTTGATCTCCGGCAGTGGGCCAGCAGTGACCCTCAAGTACTTCGCAGCCTCTCCCCAGAGACAAAGGCAGCAAGCAGCGAGACCTGGATGGCGACCATCCCAGGTGAAGCACAAGAAATGACATTAGGCCTAGTCTGGCGCTTCAAAACAGACTCGCTACATTACAAATACACACCCCTGACCACGGAGCAGGGAAGGTCGACCCCTCTACCGACCTGCACGTCTTCAGCGACGCCTCAGAAGTGGCCTACGGCTCGGTGGCTTACTTGCGGGCCCGAGAGGAGGGAGGAGAAATACACACAGCCTTCATCCTGGCTCGCTCAAGGATAGCCCCCCGCAAGCAACAATCGATCCCGCGTCTAGAGCTCTGCGCAGCTCTGGTAGGCGCGCAACTCGCCACGTTAATCCAACGTGAACTCACCATCCCGGTGCAAAGAACAATCTTGTGGTCAGACTCCATGACCGTACTCACATGGATCCAGTCCGATTCTTGTAGATACAAGGTCTTTGTGGGAGTCAGAATCACAGAGATCCAAGACCTAACAGGATCAGCGTGCTGGAGGTACGTGGACACGAAACAGAACCCAAACCCAGCAGATGTCATCACACAGGGGATGTCCCTAGATGACCTCACACGTCACAATATCTACAGTGACGGTCCTGAGTTCCTCAAGCTCCCGGAAGAAGAGTGGCCTAACCCCACCCCTCGGGAGGCTAGTCAAGAGGAGGCAGAGATCAAGAAATCTATGTTCTGTGGGTTGACGCATACACCAGTCCCCACTGACCCTAACATAGACGACTGCCTCACCTTTGAGAGTGCGCAGCTAAAGACATTCCTGTGGCACCACCCTGAGGTTCCCCCCACTACCGACATTAACGCAGCTAACTACGAAGAGGCAGAACTCCTTCTGCTACAGCGAGCCCAAAGAGACTCGTTCCCCGACGAGCTAGACTGCCTGCAGGGAACAAAGCCAATCCCGTCAGACAGCAGACTGCTCCACTTGGCCCCCGAGCGCGACACCCATGGCCTCATCAGGGTGGGTGGTCGTCTGAGACGGGCCCCGGACTTAACGGATGACGTCAAGTTTCCTATAGTCCTCAACAGCCGACACAAGGTCACTGAGCTCATCATAAAGAAATACGACGAGGATGTGCACCACGCTGGGGCAGAGAGAGTCTTCGCTGAGATCCGACGTCGCTATTGGATACTGAACGGAAGAGAAGCAGTACGTCGCTTCCAGCGGACTCGACCAGACTGTCGCCAGTGGCGAGCACAGCCCAGTATACCCAGGATGGCCGACCTGCTTCACCGCCACACCCGACCCGTGGCGAGGCTGATAGAATTGCCGAGGCTCCCTGACTCCCTTGATGACGATCATGAACCACTGACTTTGTAGATTGCCCTACTCCCCACAACAGACATTGAGCAGTTGACTGGACTATTAATTAAGTCTTCCTTTTAACTAATTAGGTGCGGACTAATTAGGAGGCGGCTGTTGTGAAGGGCCAGATTAAACTGAATATATATATGTATCGTTTGATATCCTTTGTATATTATTTATATATATACACGGAATATCCCTTTACCTGCGTACAGACCAGAGTAATATTCGCTCTCCTATTGGACAGCGCCCCCAACGCGCAAGCCCCCAACGGCAAGTTCAAAGACAACTCCAGGCATGTCAGAACATGCCCAGAGTCTGCGTAGTAATACGAGACAAGGACTGAGGTTGGGACTAGATATTCACTTAAGTATAAATACGGCGCAGGTGTAAACAGCAGTAATTCAGTTCAGTACCTTACCACCTTCACCACGAGTCAACGTGCAGTGAAGTGAGCAACCTTGCGTCTAAATAGAGCATTGAGAACCGCGTGCGAATAGAATGTTAAAGTGTCAGAGTTTAATGAAGTAACGTTGAGTTCGACTTAATCTAATGTGAAGTAATAGTCGATCATTTATTGTATATCGGGCGGCCACAGTTCTTCCGTGTGTAGCATTACCCATCGGTTCGTCGTGTCTTTAGCTAGTGCACTTATCCAGGCTGTGTGGCCTAAATACGTCGCCCACACCCGAGGAGTCCTAGGCGAGAACCGTTGGACATGTACACAGGAGAATCGGCGCCGGCGATTGCAGAACCATTCCTGGTTGGATTATATTGCTTTGGGACCGTGACCACCGGAGAAGAGCACCGTTGATTTCCACTGTCGTTTGGGATTCAACCTCGTGAGGATTACCACTCGGGCCTGCCTCGTGGAAGGGGCTGGCTAGCTGTCGTCAATGCTGTCGAGCATCTTGGATTACAACTATTGCTTTTGCTGCTGATCAAGGGAGTACAAGCACCGACTCCTGTACCTGGAGCCTCTTTATTCCTCGTTGACTCAGACGGAGTACCCGAACATTCCTCTACCCATTGTCTCCAGTTGGTACCGGTGTTGCCCTATATAATTGCTACTATACAACAGGTGGCGTCAGCTTAGACCCATCATAGGATTCCTGCTATTCTTAGTGACTTATGCTCTTGACTGACTTTACGTATATTCTTCGCCATACAAGCGCAACCCTAATTCTCATTCTGTAACCTAACGTTGCCTAATAATAATAAATTACCCTCCAATAGTATTTCTGTGTCAATGCCGTGTTCTTGTGGGTGTTCACCATCAATATTTGATGTACTGTTTGGCCAGTAATTAAAGTACATAACTAGCAGTGGTTTAATATATCACAATCTTTAATACAGTCAGGGTTTTGTAACCCCTCAGTTAAAAGTACGTCTACTGGAGTAATATATTTAGTAACAGTATTTCTACTGGAGTAATATATTTAGTAACAGTACTTCTACTGGAGTAATATATTTCAGTAGCAGTACGTCTACTGGAGTAATATGTTTAGTAACAGTACTTCTACTGGAGTAATATATTTAGTAACAGTACGTCTACTGGAGTAATATATTTAGTAACAGTATTTCTACTGGAGTAATATATTTAGTAACAGTACTTCTACTGGAGTAATATATTTAGTAACAGTACTTCTACCGGAGTAATATATTTAGTAACAGTACGTCTACTGGAGTACTATATTTAGTAACAGTATTTCTACTGGAGTAATATATTTAGTAACAGTACTTCTACTGGATTAATATATTTAGTAACAGTACTTCTACTGGAGTAATATATTTAGTAACAGTACGCCTACTGGAGTAATATATTTAGTAACAGTACGCCTACTGGAGTAATATATTTAGTAACAGTACTTCTACTGGAGTAATATATTTAGTAACAGTACTTCTACTGGAGTAATATATTTAGTAACAGTACTTCTACTGGAGTAATATATTTAGTAACAGTACTTCTACTGGAGTAATATATTTAGTAACAGTACGTCTACTGGAGTATTATATTTAGTAACAGTACGTCTACTGGAGTAATATATTTAGTAACAGTACTTCTACTGGAGTAATATATTTAGTAACAGTACTTCTACTGGAGTAATATATTTAGTAACAGTACTTCTACTGGAGTAATATATTTAGTAACAGTACTTCTACTGGAGTAATATATTTAGTAACAGTACTTCTACTGGAGTAATATATTTAGTAACAGTACTTCTACTGGAGTAATATATTTAGTAACAGTACTTCTACTGGAGTAATATATTTTGTAACAGTACTTCTATTTGAGCAATATATTTAGTAACAGTATTTCTACTGGAGTAATATATTTAGTAACAGTACTTCTACTGGAGTAATATATTTAGTAACAGTACGTCTACTGGAGTAATATATTTAGTAACAGTACTTCTACTGGAGTAATATATTTAGTAACAGTACTTCTACTGGAGTAATATATTTTGTAACAATACTTCTATTTGAGTAATATATTTAGTAACAGTACTTCTACTTGAGTAATATATTTAGTAACAGTACTTCTACTGGAGTAATATATTTAGTAACAGTACTTCTACTGGAGTAATATATTTAGTAACAGTACTTCTACTGGAGTAATATATTTAGTAACAGTACTTCTACTGGAGTAATATATTTAGTAACAGTATGTCTACTGGAGTAATATATTTCAGTAACAGTACTTATACTGGAGTAATGTATTTAGTAACAGTACTTCTACTGGAGTAATATATTTAGTAACAGTACTTCTACTGGAGTAATATATTTAGTAACAGTACGTCTACTGGAGTAATATATTTAGTAACAGTACTTCTACTTGAGTAATATATTTAGTAACAGTACTTCTATTTGAGTAATATATTTAGTAACATTACTTCTACTGGAGTAATATATTTAGTAACAGTACTTCTACTTGAGTAATATATTTAGTAACAGTACGTCTACTGGAGTAATATATTAAGTAACAGTACTTCTACTGGAGTTGTAACTGAGGGGTACAATTCCCTGACTGTATTAATCAAGTACTGATATCATTGAATCACTACCGACTTGTACATTACTGGCCAACACCGTACAAAGGTATTCTAGATGACGACACTCGCACAATAACAGGTTTTCCACACAAAATACTCGGTTAGAATATTTATTACATAAAAGGGAGATATTAGATTACATCACTTTGGTCAATTGCGCTTATAAGGCAAATAGAATGTGCATAGGTAATCAATAGTAAATATTAAGGATGATCTCTATGGTGCTCTGGGAAAGGGGGGTACTACCGGTTGTAAGCCAGCAGAGGGGGCCAAAGCTCTATGCAAGTCAATGGTTCACGGGGGCAATATCACCCCTGGAGCAGTGGGGATAGGCAACCTGGTCCCAGGATGCGCGCCGTGTAGGTGAGAGCCGTCAAGTCTCTGCTCCGGCAGAGACGGGCTTGGGCGATGGTCCCACGGGCAGGTGTAGATCCCACAGTGGCAGCGGGCAGACGGTTCTGCTCCAGCCGCCACAGTCAAAGCACTGAAGAATAATCCTTGCCGGAAAGTGGCTCTGCTGGCGGGGTAAATCCTCTGTGTTGCGCTGTAGTGCGCGGTGGTTCAGAGTTGAACTTGACGTTGGTCTCTCCTATTTGCACGCGGCTATAAGTGCTCTGTATAGACGCACAATTACTCCCTTCACGTGGTCTTTGACTCGTAATGAAGGCTTTTACTAGTAAATAGCGAACGGTACCTTGAACAAAGGTATTAGGATAATACGACTCTATTTGGGGCGATACGAGCCCTGCTATACCGCACGTTGCGTGGTGGGTAAGGCTTTACTCGGTAACTGAACCAGACTGAACTGAAGGCGAACTGAACGGGAACTGCAAGGGGGGTTCTACATTTCTTGCGCCATATATATATGTACCGTGAACAAATAGTACCTATCTCATTTCTGTCGCCTCTCGGTCTCGTAGCCGTGGGCGAAAGCGGGCATGTTTGGGCGAGTCCCGGCGGCAGCTTTCAAGTCAGCTCGAGGGGGTAAGGCTTTACTCGGTACCTGGCGCCAGGGGGTCGCTTCCAATAGGGGGATGAATATTATGGTCTGTCCTGCTAGACTAAAGGGATATTCAGTGCATATTGTACAAGGAATATACAGGGGATATCAAACGATATGCAGATATTATACATGGGATCTCAGGCAATAAATATATATATTCGGTTTAATCTGACCCTTTGTAACAGCCGCACCCTAATTAGTCCCACCTAATTAGCTAAGCTGGGACAGATTAACCGCACTGTCCACTACTCAATGTCTGTGAGGGGTCGGTCAGTTCACAAAGTCAGGGGTCATGGTCGTCATTAGGCGAGTCGGGGAGCCTTGGCGACTCTATCAGCCTCGCCACGGGTCGGTTGTAGATCCGCCCTTGGCCGAGCACTTCTGCCACTCTGACCTTTCCGTCGGCACCAGTGGTCACTTTGCTTACGCAGCCGGCCGGCCACGCAGCTCGGGGTGGTGACTGGTCTATGGTCATGACGGCTGGATGGGATGAAGGGGGGCTTAGGAGGAAGCGGGCCTGAGACTGCTTTGATCTTGGCTTGGCTGTGCTTTCTCCTCCTCCGTCTGTTTCTCTTGTTCGCTCTGTACCCCGTGTGAGGAGGGGCCGGTCCCGGCCGCCCCGTCAAGGAGTCGCTTGGGGTGCTGGGTTCGAGGTCAGCTACGTCTGAAGCGCAGCTGAGGGGGGTGGAGTTCCGAACTCCCTCTGGTACCCACGGTTCTCTCACGGGCCTCTCGCTTAATGTCAATAGCCTCTGCTGTATGGGGGAGAGGCCGGTGTCGCTCGCCTCTGTGTGTAGGCAGCTAGTGGCTGCTGTTCGGTTGAGAGATTTAGCGAGGGGCCCTTGTAATGTCCATCCTAGGCGGGTCTCGACTGCTGCAGGACAGCCTCGGGTTCCGGTATGGACCCGGTCTATCGGGACGATGAGGTCTGCATGGTCGGAGCCTATCAGCAGGGTCGGAGTGGCGCCGTCTATGAGCGGGATAGGTAGTTGACGCAGGTGCACGTATTTGTCCATCAGCTTGGTGACAGGGTAGGTGTACTGCGATAGTCCTATTTCTTGGCTGGTGAAAGCATTTGTTATCTTGTACCGTCGCTCTGGCTGCCCGCTTGCTGCGATAGTGAAGGAGACATTCTCGCCCTTTATCGTCTTTAAATCTCTCCTTATTGTCCGAATCGTCATTTGGTTCTCGCTCCCCCGCAGTCCCAGCTGGGCCGCAGCGGACGCGAGCAGAAGGGTCTTCTCTGACCCGTCATCAAGGACGGCGTAAGTGTCCATGACTTTGTCCCCGTGGCTCAGGAGCACTCTGACCACTTTGAGGAGCACTCGGGGGGTCTCGCTGTGCTGGTCAATGTGGAGCACTCCTGTGGGTGGTGACGTAGACTCGATGTGGTACGAGTCGCACCTTGTCCGCCAGTGTCTGCCGTAGCAGTCGGGACAGAAGGGAGCGGTCTGGTGGAACTTTGGTTCCGGTGCCACCGCCTCGGCGTGGTACATGACCGCGACGGGCCCACTCTGATGTCCTGGGTGACGCTTGTTGATGTCGTGCAGGACCTCCAGGTGGGTGCCACCGCACCTGCTGCACTTTTTCTTCAGGTGGCACTCAGCTGCTAGGTGGCTGCGCGCGCAGCGGAAGCAGCGGCGGTGGTCCTTGACCCACTGGCTCACATCATCCGTGGTCAGCTTCTTGAAATCCTCGCACTGGTGGAGCCGATGTTCTCCCCCACAGTACTGGCACTCAATCTTCCACTGGTCCTCTTTCGTCGAGGGGGTGTTGTGGTTGGAGTGCTGCGGTACTGACTCTGATTGGTGCATGACAGTCACCGATCTTCTTCCATCATTTATTCTCCTGGGTCCTTCTCTGGAGCCAGGGGTGCTCCGTCCGAATGTATCTAGCCGTAAGCTGCTGACTTCTCTCGCCAGGAAGTCGGCTAGATCGAGGAGGTTCGGTTCGGGGCCATTAGGGTCTCGGTGGTCTCTCTGCCGCCTAAAGCGCTCCTGTCGGGCGGGCGGTAGCTTCTCCAAGATCCTCTCTACATTTGAGTTGGCGTATAGTTCATGCCTACCCTTTTCCCTCTGCGCTCCCAGCATCCCTACCAGGGACTGCACTCTGATGGACAGGTCGTCCAGTGCTCGATTGTCTGTGGCTGGGGGTAGGCGGTCAATATGCCTTATCTCTTCTATCACGTAATCCCATATACGTCCATATCTCTGGTCCAGCGCTGCAAGGGCCGCTGTGTATGGGGTCGAAGAGGAGGCATAGGCCAGCGCTATATTGTGCGCTCGCGGTACTTTCAGGTGCTTCAGTAATATTGCATACTTGTGGCGTTCATCAGCGACATCCACCATCATTGTCTCTAAGCACATCCGGAGCTCCGTGTACTGTGCTCGATTCTCATGGATGAAGTCTGGAATTGACGGCGTGGCGATGTATGACGCTGTGGGTGACTGATACATCGGTGAGCGTTGGGGGAGAGGCCTCCTAGGCGAGTCTCCTCTTGCGTGTCGTCTTGGGCTGGTACTTGGTGGGTACCGAAGGTCGGGTACCCAGGTGCTGTTCCTCGGGGCTGACGGTGCGTCAAACTCACCCGTGAGTTGAGTCGGGGGTTTGTAGCGCAGGGCCTCGGGGCTGACTTCTGGGCTGTACTGGACCTCCTGGTCCTGAGTACGTTGCTGCGGGTCGGGGCTGTACTGGGCCTCCTGGGCCAGAGCACGTTGCTGCTGGTCGGCTTGACACTCCTCCTCTTCCTCCTCATCTCCCTCTGCTAGGACCTGGAGTCGTCTGTTCAGTCTCTCGGCGTGGTCCGGTTCTGTACCCCGGTTGCTAGGTCTCGTATGGACCGGCTGGGGAGGGGGTTCAGAGACGTGGGCAGGCTCCTCCTGTTGGCGGGGTCCCGGGTCGCTTCGTCGGGTAGGGGAATGTGTCCTAGACCCGTGTCTTGACGACCTCTGGGAGCTCCGTGCGGAGTGAGGGGGTGTTGCCATGGCAACCAGTTTGTTCATCAGCTCCGCCTGCAGCCGGTCGCGCTTTTCCTCGCGCCGGGCATGGGCTGCGTCGCGCGCTGCTTCGCGCTGGGCATTGGCGGCGTCGCGCTGCGCATTGGCGCTGGCCTGGGCAGCGTCGCGCTGTGCGTTGGCGACGTCGCGCTGGGCATTTGCGCTGACATGGGCGGCGTGGAGCTGTGCATTTGCGGCGTCGGCGCGGCTTCTCTCGACGTCGCGCTGGGCATTGGCGCTGGCATGGGCGGCGTCGGCTCGGCTTCTCTCGATGTTCTCTTCTGTCTGGAGGCGTCTGGTCTCCAGTCTTATTCGGTCGTCTTCGCTCCTTTGTTGCGCCTGGAAGCGCTCTCGCTCGCCTGCATAATGTTCGCGCTCGCACGTCTGTTGCGCTTGAAGTCGATCGCGTTCGGTGGAGGCTGCCAGGGTGGCGATGAGTGCTTGCGCCAGCATCTTGTCCGCCTCGCTGGGGGAAGACGCCGTTCGGGGCGATCGGCTCCCGGCAGTACTTGTTGGAGATCCATTCTCCGGTTGCGTACCGAGGAGATCCGTCTCCTGGGTGCGCGTCTCTTTAGGGTTGTCTTCCTCCCGGGGCTGATCGGGGCAAGGGACTATTTCTTCGGTATTGTCTGGGGGTAAAGTCGTGTCAGTTCCCTCCTGGTCCCCCCCGTGAGCTTGGTCAGTTACATTAGAACCCACTAGGGCCTCGGTTGGCGGGGTAACCTGGTTGTTAAGGTCGGACATAATTTTACTTTCTACTTTTTCCGCGTTTAACTTCCCTTTAAAGCTAGGTATTGGACTGACAGAGTATGCCTCTAGGTAGGGAGGTGGCTGTCGTGTGCGCTGCGGGCGATCTAGCTTAGGAGAACCGTTTGTGGAGTGTTCGTCATCGGCCAATTCCATATTAATATTATATTAATATTACGCTAATTATTATCCGGCTCGAAGGACCAATTGTAACTGAGGGGTACAATTCCCTGACTGTATTAATCAAGTACTGATATCATTGAATCACTACCGACTTGTACTTTACTGGCCAACACCGTACAAAGGTATTCTAGATGACGACACTCGCACAATAACAGGTTTTCCACACAAAATACTCGGTTAGAATATTTATTACATAAAAGGGAGATATTAGATTACATCACTTTGGTCAATTGCGCTTATAAGGCAAATAGAATGTGCATAGGTAATCAATAGTAAATATTAAGGATGATCTCTATGGTGCTCTGGGAAAGGGGGGTACTACCGGTTGTAAGCCAGCAGAGGGGGCCAAAGCTCTATGCAAGTCAATGGTTCACGGGGGCAATATCACCCCTGGAGCAGTGGGGATAGGCAACCTGGTCCCAGGATGCGCGCCGTGTAGGTGAGAGCCGTCAAGTCTCTGCTCCGGCAGAGACGGGCTTGGGCGATGGTCCCACGGGCAGGTGTAGATCCCACAGTGGCAGCGGGCAGACGGTTCTGCTCCAGCCGCCACAGTCAAAGCACTGAAGAATAATCCTTGCCGGAAAGTGGCTCTGCTGGCGGGGTAAATCCTCCGTGTTGCGCTGTAGTGCGCGGTGGTTCAGAGTTGAACTTGACGTTGGTCTCTCCTATTTGCACGCGGCTATAAGTGCTCTGTATAGACGCACAATTACTCCCTTCACGTGGTCTTTGACTCGTAATGAAGGCTTTTACTAGTAAATAGCGAACGGTACCTTGAACAAAGGTATTAGGATAATACGACTCTATTTGGGGCGATACGAGCCCTGCTATACCGCACGTTGCGTGGTGGGTAAGGCTTTACTCGGTAACTGAACCAGACTGAACTGAAGGCGAACTGAACGGGAACTGCAAGGGGGGTTCTACATTTCTTGCGCCATATATATATGTACCGTGAACAAATAGTACCTATCTCATTTCTGTCGCCTCTCGGTCTCGTAGCCGTGGGCGAAAGCGGGCATGTTTGGGCGAGTCCCGGCGGCAGCTTTCAAGTCAGCTCGAGGGGGTAAGGCTTTACTCGGTACCTGGCGCCACGGGGTCGCTTCCAATAGGGGGATGAATATTATGGTCTGTCCTGCTAGACTAAAGGGATATTCAGTGCATATTGTACAAGGAATATACAGGGGATATCAAACGATATGCAGATATCATACATGGGATCTCAGGCAATAAATATATATATTCGGTTTAATCTGACCCTTTGTAACAGGAGTAATATATTTAGTAACAGTACTTCTACTGGAGTAATATATTTAATAACAGTATGTCTACTGGAGTAATATATTTAGTAACAGTACTTCTACTGGAGTAATATATTTAGTAACAGTACTTCTACTGGAGTAATATATTTAGTAACAGTACTTCTACTTGAGTAATATATTTAGTAACAGTACTGCTACTGGAGTAATATATTTAGTAACAGTACTTCTACTGGAGTAATATATTTAGTACCAGTATGTCTACTGGAGTAATATATTTAGTAACAGTACTTCTACTGGAGTAATATATTTAGTAACAGTACTTCTATTTGAGTAATATATGTAGTAACAGTACTTCTACTTGAGTAATATATTTAGTAACAGTACGTATACTGGAGTAATATATTTATTAACAGTACTTCTACTGGAGTAATATATTTAGTAACAGTACGTCTAATGGAGTAATATATTTAGTAACATTACTTGTACTGGAGTAATATATTTAGTAACAGTACGCCTACTGGAGTAATATATTTAGTAACATTACGTCTACTTGAGTAATATATTTAGTAACAGTACTTCTACTGGAGTAATATATTTAGTAACAGTACTTCTACTGGAGTAATATATTTAATAACAGTATGTCTACTGGAGTAATATATTTAGTAACAGTACTTCTACTGGAGTAATATATTTAGTAATAGTACTTCTACTGGAGTAATATATTTAGTAACAGTACTTCTACTTGAGTAATATATTTAGTGACAGTACTGCTACTGGTGTAATATATTTAGTAACAGTACTTCTACTGGAGTAATATATTTAGTAACAGTACGTCTACTGGAGTAATATATTTAGTACCAGTACTTCTACTGGAGTAATATATTTAGTAACAGTACTTCTATTTGAATAATATATGTAGTAACTGTACTTCAATTGAGTAATATATTTATTAACAGTACGTCTACTGGAGTAATATATTTAGTAACAGTACTTCTACTGGAGTAATATATTTAGTAACAGTACTTCTACTGGAGTAATATATTTAGTAACAGTACTTCTACTGGAGTAATATATTTAGTAACAGTACTTCTACTTGAGTAATATATTAAGTAACAGTACTTCTACTGGAGTAATATATTTAGTAACAGTATTTCTACTGTAGTAATATATTTAGTAACAGTACTTCTACTGGAGTAATATATTTAGTAACTACTTCTGCTGGAGTAATATATTATTAATAGTACTTCTACTGGAGTAATATATTTAGTAACAGTACGTCTACTGGAGTAATATATTTAGTAACTACTTCTACTGGAGTAATATATTTAGTAACAGTACTTCTACTGGAGTAATATATTTAGTAACAGTACGTCTACTGGAGTAATATATTTAGTAACAGTACTTCTACTGGAGTAATATATTTCAGTAACAGTATGTCTACTGGAGTAATATGTTTAGTAACAGTACTTCTACTGGAGTAATATATTTAGTAACAGTACGTCTACTGGAGTAATATATTTAGTAACAGTATTTCTACTGGAGTAATACATTTAGTAACAGTACTTCTACTGGAGTAATATATTTAGTAACAGTACTTCTATTGGGGTAATATATTTAGTAACAGTAGGTCTACTGGAGTAATATATTTAGTAACAGTATTTCTACTGGAGTAATTTATTTAGTAACAGTACTTTTACTGGAGTAATATATTTAGTAACAGTACGCCTACTGGAGTAATATATTTAGTAACAGTACTTCTACTGGAGTAATATATTTAGTAACAGTACTTCTACTGGAGTAATATATTTAGTAACAGTACTTCTACTGGAGTAATATATTTAGTAACAGTACTTCTACTGGAGTAATATATTTAGTAACAGTACATCTACTGGAGTATTATATTTAGTAACAGTACGTCTACTGGAGTAATATATTTAGTAACAGTACTTCTACTGGAGTAATATATTTAGTAGAGTAATATATTTAGTAACAGTACTTCTACTGGAGTAATATATTTAGTAACAGTACTTCTACTGGAGTAATATATTTAGTAACAGTACTTC
>NC_140165.1:265538068-265708068 GCF_963971535.1 Notolepis coatsorum
GCTATTGTAGTGCCGAGAGATGGGAGACGGAGACGGTAGCTCGAGGTAGAGCGAACAGCATTTATTGGGTACACAAATACAACATGCTACTGCTACGTTGCGTGCAGTCCACTGACCCGTGGTGGCAGGAAGTGCCACCTCCTATAATGTTCGGGCGGAACTCTTGTTCCTAACAATAGTTCTGTGGGTGAATTATGTACAATTAACAATCACTACACAAGCCCCCCCAGAATTCAACCATGGTCAAAATCTCCACGGCGGGGAGAGACAACGACCCGGCCGCGGCGTGAGCGGAGAACCCGGGGCGCGGTGCAAGCGATTGCGCCCTCCACGGCGCCCGGGGGCATGAACCGGCCACGGTGAGTGCGGAAAGCCAGGGGCGGGGAGGTAGGGGCGGCGCAAGCGCCCGTGTCCTCCCCGACACCCGGGGGCACAGACGTCGACGAGGCCAACGGCGGCTCCGTCGTTGGCGGGTCCCGGGGTAGCGGCGGACGGCCTCGGCGGGGGGAGAGGGCCAGCTCTAAGGGCTGGGAAATGTCTACGTGGGCGGGTTCAACCTTGTGGTGGTTGTACCCCACCTCAAAGGCGAGCCTTCGCCAGTCCTCAGGGGCCTGTGGGCTAGGGTGTCCGGTGGACAGGTCACTCAGCAGCGTCGGACCCGAGTGACCAATCGCGACGTCCTCCAGGCGTAGACTGGAATCTGCAGTCCCGAGGGCCTGGATGTCGTGGTCGGAGGCCTGTTCCGAGCCCCTGTGGACGTAGTCGAGGTCCGGCTGTACAGCTCCGATGACGACGTTGGGCCTCTCGGCGACGTGTCTCGCGGCGCACTCGGAATCGTACGTGAGCTGTTGTCGTGCCGACCATGGCTCCGCTACCTTTGACTCAGAAAACGTGAGGGGTCCGTGGTCGGTGAAAGCTGTAAGAAGGCCGCCGTATGTCGCCTCATCGCGGACACATGCCAACGAAGCCCGTGTCTGTGCGTTTATTAGGCGGCCATGTCTAATGTCCACGAGGAGACCGTGTGCACCCAGGAAATCTGCCCCGAGCAGTGGGAACGAAATGTCGGCCGTGATGCAGTCCCACGTGAACCGCTGGCCCCCAAAACACAGTTCCACGGTCCTTGTACCGTAGGTGCGGATAGGGGTATCGTTGGCGGTCGTCAGGCGTGGACCTCTATCATCGCCGGCGGTGTCCTCTTTTGTAGCCGGCAGGACACTCCTCTGAGCTCCGGTGTCGCAGAGGAATTTGCAACCGGAGAGTGTGTCTCTAATGAAAAGCAGCCGGTTCGACCTACCTGCGCTCACCGCTGCTACCGGGCGCAGGTGTCTGCGTTTATGCGTTATGCTGAAAGTGCAAGGGGAACGGCATCTTGTCGCCCTCGCGCCGAAACGTGCGTGGTAATAACACAGGCCTGCGGCAGCGCTGCTCCTGATCTTCCTCGCCCCTCCCCCCTGCGGCGTGTAACCGCATGTCGAGGCTATTAGCCCTGGGGCAAAGTGTCGAGTGGCCAGGTAGAAGCGGTCAGCCTCTTCTGCTAAAGCACGGGGATCAGCAGTCGCTGTATTGGCAAGTGCCGTCTGCACGTGTGGCGGCATGTGCCTGAGAAACAGTTCGATAAACAGGAAATCAGGCCGTTCTGCACCCAGCAGGTTTAACATCATCTCCATGTGCTCCGAAGGCTTGCTGTCCCCCAAGCCTTGTATAGCCAGCAAGCGTCGGGCCCGCTCTGCCTGTGACAACTCGAACATTCTGAGTAGGTGCGTCTTAAACGCCTCATATTTATTCCGTGCAGGCGGAGCTGTTATGAAGCCTACCGTCCTCGCCGCTGTAGTGCTCCCGAGGCTCGAGACGACGTGGTAATATCTCGCGGCGTCGTCGTCAACCCCTCGTAGGGCGAACTGCGCCTCTGTTTGCGCGAACCACGCCGCCGCAGAATGCTCCCAAAACTCCGGCAATCGAATAATAACGGCATCGTTTGCCATGTTCGGTTCGGTCCCTGATACTTCAGCGAGACCAATGTCGGGGTCACCAGTGTAGTGCCGAGAGATGGGAGACGGAGACGGTAGCTCAAGGTAGAGCGAACAGCATTTATTGGGTACACAAATACAACATGCTACTGCTACGTTGCGTGCAGTCCACTGACCCGTGGTGGCAGGAAGTGCCACCTCCTATAATGTTCGGGCGGAACTCTTGTTCCTAACAATAGTTCCGTGGGTGAATTATGTACAATTAACAATCACTACACTATACAAATAAAGTTTACTTACTTACTTACTTACTATTGCCATTGCGAGAAACCCTGTGTGCCGACAGAGGTGTAAGCATATGGACATAAAGTACCATTTCATCAGATCTGTCATCAGAGAAGAAAGAATGACACTGATTTATTGTCCAACAGATGACATGGTAGCAGACGCTAGGACGAAACCTGCTTCCAAACTGAAATTGAAAAGATTTGCAGAGGTTATGTTTGGTGTGTAAATATTGAATGCCATACTCTTTTTGATGTTCTAAGACTGTGTTATTTCCTTTGTCAATTGTTTTGAAGAGTCCATACAGAATGTTAAGCAACCATACGTGGGAGTGTTGAATATAGAGGGTGTATGTATGGTTGTAACTGACTGTAATTGCTCTCTACTGCCCTCATGACTGCATGTATATCTGTGTCCACTGGAGGGCGCTGTATGCGGAGCGTCTACTGTCTACACCAGGTTGGGACTATATAAACCTTGGTTCCCTCCTACTGTTCCTTCTTCTCACGTCTGCCCCTCCCTGAGAGGAGATCATATCTGCTGCTGTATTATGAGACTACATGATAAATAAACCGCTGCCAGCAGAGCAAGGCCAAGATAGAATACCATGCCTCTTGTATACATTATTGTCGCCCCAAATCTGTTAACAACCTGCCTCAAAACCTCTGCTGCATTTACAGTAGATTCATTTTTTTTTTTTTTTTTTGTCTTTTTCCCCCTCCATTTTTCCTCCGATTTTCTCCCATCCCAATGTTAGTCGTATGCCAATTCCCAGTCCCTTCCTGGTCGCTGCGCTTTACCCCCCACGGTCAGATCATTTGGGAGAGTGGAGGCTACCACGTGCTTCCTCCGACACACGTCCAGCCAATCACCGCTTCTTTTCACCTGGCAGCGCGGATTCTCATTGAGAGGGCGTAGCGTGTGGGAGGACCACACTATCCCCCTCACGTCCAATCCGCGCTTAGCAGGCGCCCCGACCGAACTGTAGGAGTCGCTGTTTACAACGACCCGGACCCACCCCGCCAGCTTCTCCCACCCTCTGATACAGCCAATTGTATCAGTGCAGACGGCCAGCCAAGCTGGTGACAACCCCGGAGCTGTGAGCTGGATTCTAACGAACATTCTTGGATTCTAGGCGAACCAAGCTCACAGCTCCGGGGCTGGTGACGAACGCAATCTCCGCTCGACCACCTAACCGCCTAGTAGATTCACTTTTAAGAATAATCTTAAATTGTATTTAACACTGTAAAGTATTTTGTTTTGTTTTTTTTGTTTTCTGTTTCTGTGCTTGCATGTCATTTTAGCCATCTTAATTGTTAGTTTCATTATGCATTGTGTGTTGAGTACTGACTTTTAATCATTTTGTTTTGTAATAATAATTTTTTTGTATGTTTTTTTTGTGTGGACCCCAGGAAGACTAGCTGGTTGCTATGGCACCAGCTAATGGGGATCCGTAATAAAATCAAAATCAAAATCATTAAATGCACACTGAGCCCCTGCCTACATTTTATATTACACACAGTACGTGGTGTTCGGGTCCACTGGACCCAAGAGTGTGGAAATTGTAGGTGAAAACAAGTAAATATGGTATAAATTAAGTAAAACGGTTCACTGTGTACCTTCACTGTCTGCCTCCACCTTGTTTCATTCATATTCTTCGAGATAAACATGATTTATTCCATTAATTCAGTCGTGATTATAAAGTTTTTTATTTTTATTTTTTTTTACATCTCATTTTATTACTTTTATTGATAAATGTGATCTAGCAGAGGTAAATGACACATTTATGCTGTCTATATTATTATATGTTTTAACCCTTTCACTGCCACACGGTCACCGTCGGTAGTGTGATATTAAAGGGTTAACCTTCTGTAGTGTGGCAGTGAAAGGGTAACGCTGTTGTGTGGCAGTGAAAGTGTTAACATTCTGTGTATTGTCGCAGTGAAAGGGTTAACCGTTTGGTAGTGCGGCAGTAAAAGGGTTAAAAGCCCAATAATGAGGCGGGACCATTGGATGAGTAACAAGAACACAGACACCACCAAGGGTTAAAACAAGACAGTTTCGACACTTCCGGTCTGACCGCGGAAGAACATGGCTGCTTAACTCGCGAGCTCCCCGATAGCAAAATGATGTAGCCCCGAGAAACATTTAGTAAAAACACCAGGGTATATATTTAATAGGGATGACAGAAGGGGCTATCACGAGACGTAGGGCGACCACGATTACAACTGGAAAGGACGACGGAATGGCAGAGAATGACGAAGTAACGGGAGGAAAAGATGGCGACGATGACTGTGAACAAGAAGCCACGCTGTTGAACATATACAACGAGCTCAAAGACTTCAGAAAAGACAATGAGCGTCAATTTCGGGAGATAAGAAATGACATGAACAAAATGAACGACAGGCTCGATGAAACTGAGGGGAGAATCGGAGAAAATGAAAATGTGCTTGGTGCGGCGACGGTTTTAATAAAAAAGCTAATGCAGAGGCAGGCCGACGTGGAGGCTAAGCTACTCGACCAGGAGGGCAGGACGAGGAGAGAGAACCTGCGGGTGTATGGTATCCCGGAGGAAAAAGAGGGGAAAGACATGCATGGATTTCTAGACGGCTTGTTTAAAGACGCCCTCGGTCTGCCTCATGACATGGACCTTCGTATCGAAAGAGCACACCGGGCACTGGCCCCGAGGCCTAACAACCCACAGCTGAAGCCACGGTCAATCGTGGTTAAGTTTGGGAGTTACAAAATGAAGGAAGAGATAATACGCCGAACTTGGCAGAAGAAGAACGTCTCATGTGGCAACGATCGCTTCTATGTCGACCATGACTTCCCCACTGAAATACTGAAGAAGCGAGGAGAATATGCCGAGGCCAAGAGAATAATGAAGGAGAAGAATCTCAAGTTCCAGACACCGTATCCAGCGAAGATGAGGGTATTCTACGAGGATGGCACCCGCCTGTACCAGAGCGCGGCGGAGGCGACGGCGGATATGGCAAAGCGTGGATTCAAGATCACCGTGGTGAACCCGACTACCGACCCGGACCGAGAGGAGATAATGCGGCTGTCTACCTGGCAGACGATGGGAAGAAAACGGGGACCGGGGGACGACATGCAGACGACGGGGACTGAACGCCCCACACAGCAGGGCAATGGTCATCACGGATACCGGGAGAAACTACAGGGATTCAGACGGGGACATGCATAATTGATGATGATGGCGCCGCTCCGACCGGCTGCCTCTCTGTTCGCTCCGTCGAGACTGTGTTTACTTTTGTTAATATTTATAGTTTTTAGAGTTTTGTGCGTACCAACTGTTGGTGCATTTAATGTATATGACCGTCAGTCACTCATAGACATTGGATTACGGGAAACTTACCAACTGGATTACTCGCTGGATCAGCTTTCCGAACCGCATCAATGGCCTGAAGAAATTCTCCGGAGATTAGGACCAGACCCTTTGTTCCCAGAGCCCAGGAAAAGACGACGAGGAAAGAGGGCTGGGATCCGTAACAGGCTGAGATCCAGACGCCACCGTACACCACTGCCCAGTATATTGCTATCCAATGTACAATCAATAGACAATAAACTGGATGACATCCGAGCAAGGATTCAATATCAAAGAGACGTTAGGGACTGCAATGTCCTTTGCTTCACCGAAACATGGCTCACACCGGAGGTTCCAGATCACGCAATTCAACCAGCGGATCACTTCTTTATCCATCGCAAGGATCGGTCATCAGAGTCCGGTAAACAACGTGGAGGAGGTATTGCCTTCATGTTTAACAAAAATTGGAGTGATCCAACGAACGTGAAGGAATTATCCAACCACTGCTCCCCAGAACTGGAATATATAACCATCAAGTGTCGTCCTTTCTTCCTCCCGAGGGAGTTAACGGCGATCGTCCTGATCGGAGTGTATATTCCACCGCAAGCCAGCAACAAGGTTGCGCTCTCCAGACTACACGACGAGGTAAATAGAATACAAGTGGCTAACGTTAACGCCGCCATTTTAGTACTGGGAGATTTCAATAGCGCCAATCTGAGAAAGGTATTGCCTGACTTCTATCAGCATGTGACTTGCAACACCAGAGGCGGTAACATCCTAGATCACTGTTACACGCAATTTAAAGGTGGCTACAAGGCTCATTCTGATAGTGGCTTTGGTAAATCAGATCACGCGTCAATTTTTCTTTCACCAAAGTACAAACAGAGAATTAAAAGTACTCCCGTAGTCTCGCGAGAGGTGCAGAAATGGGATCTGACGAGACGATCCGGTCAGTGTTTCACCACACAGACTGGATTGTGTTCCGCGACACAGATAACATTAATGCCTACACGGAGACAGTGCTGGACTATGTTTGTACTAGGGTGAAAGAAACAATCCCCACTACCAAAATGAAAGTTTACCCAAATCAAAAACCCTGGGTAGACAAATCCGTCTGTGAAGCTCTGAGAGAGCGCACCAAAGCATACAATGACGGCCTAGTGGCAGGCAACATGAATGACCACAAGGTGGCGCGACACAACGTAAGGAGGACAGTGTCAGAGGCCAAACGGCGCTACAGGGATAAAATTGAACTCCAGTTTGAACAAGCTGACTCTAGAGCTATGTGGCAGGGGCTCAAAACGATGACAGACTACAAAGGCGCCTCCCTCAAACTGAACAGTGACATCTCCTTAGCAAACGACCTCAATACCTTCTATGCGAGGTTTGATGCTGGTAATAACAACACCAGCTCACAAGCCTCGGCAATGGGGGGGGGGGGGGGTCGGCTGCTGATGGAGGCGCAGTGTTCAGGGTAACAGAGCATGAGGTGAGGCGGACCTTTAAAAAAGTGAATATCAGGAAGGCAGCAGGTCCGGACGGCATCCCCGGCCGCGTCCTAAAAGTCTGTGCCGACCAACTGGCCCCAGTATTCACTGACATATTTAACCTGTCCTTAGAACAGGCTGTCATCCCCACCTGCCTGAAGAAGTCCACTATTATCCCTGTACCCAAAAAATCCAAGCCTGCTTGCCTCAACGACTACCGCCCTGTAGCTCTCACCTCCATAGCCATGAAGTGCTTTGAGAAGCTAGTAAAGGGCTACATCTGCTCCTCCCTCCCCATCAACATGGACCCCCTGCAATTTGCATACCGCCCCAACAGGTCCACGGAGGACGCCATATCCCATGTGCTGCACACAGCAGCATCACACCTGGACAAGAGGCAGGGGAACTATGTGAGAATGCTATTCATCGACTACAGCTCGGCATTCAATACCATAGTCCCCTCCATACTCATAGCCAAGCTCAGGGACCTGGGCTTGGGCTATGACCTCTGCCAGTGGGTCTTGGACTTCCTGACTGGCAGACCCCAGGTGGTGAGAGCAGGCAACTGCACCTCCTCATCCATCACCCTCAACATAGGGGCCCCCCAGGGCTGTGTTCTGAGTCCCCTCCTCTACTCCCTGTACACACACGACTGTGTGGCTCAGCGGAGTAGCAATACAATCGTCAAATTTGCTGACGACACAGTGGTGGTGGGCCTGATCTCTGCCAACGACGAGAGGGCCTACCTGGAAGAGGTCAAGGTCCTGGCGGGATGGTGCCAGGAAAACAGCCTCTCCCTGAACGTCAGCAAAACAAAGGAGATGATTGTGGACTTCAGGAGGTCGGGGGTCAAGGACTACAGCCCCCTCAGCATCGACGGGGCACCGGTTGAGAGAGTCAACAGCTTCAAGTACCTCGGAGCCTACATATCCGAGGACTTGACATGGACCACACACATTAACAGTGTGGTGAAGAAGGCACGACAACGCCTCTACTTCCTCAGGCGCCTAAGGAAGTTCCAAGTCAGCCAGAAGATCCTTAAGAACTTCTACTCATGTACAATAGAGAGCATCTTGACCGGCAACATCACCTCCTGGTTTGGGAATAGCACTGCAAAAGACCGAAGCAGACTACAAAGAGTGACACGTTCAGCCGAACGCACAATTGGAGGGGGGCTCCCCACCCTCCAGAACATTTACTACAAGCGTTGCAAGGGCAAGGCTAAGAGAATCATTAAAGACTCCAGTCACCCGAACAACTGCCTCTTTGAACTGCTGCGGTCAGGCAAGCGATACCGGAGTCTCAAGGCGAGCACAGAAAGACTCAGAAGTAGCTTCTATCCCCAGGCCATCAGGCTGCTAAACGAACAATGAATGAACACTACACAACAACAACCACCAAACGCACATAGCACACACATCCACACGCACACACTCACTTTAAACAAACACACTGTAGCACCCACTCCACACACTTTATAGCACACACCCACTTTAAACAAACACACTGTAGCACCCACTCCCCACACTTTATATTTATGGATGAAGGATTGCACTACAACTCATACACCTTACTGTAAATTGTACCTAAAATTGTACCTCATCCCATTTCTGCTTTGCACTAGATAGTACTGTACATTAGTACACTGCATAGTATTGTGTATTGTATATTATATGGTAACTCAGAACATTGTACATATGTCTATACCGAACACTGTGACCTCATTTTCTTCTTCTAAATTCATGCTATATTATGTTATTATGTTATTTGATACTATCTTGTCTAGCACAGTCTCTGGAGCGTAACAGTAAGAAGCATTTTGTATGAAAGTATTCTGTACTTCTGTATGACAACTATTAAAGAACTTGAACTTGACAGTCGGAGGCGGACAATTGAGATAAAGTTCATGAAGCACATGAATACAGATAAGTCACGGGGGCATCGTCATAGAGTAAATAACATCAAAAAATGTCAATATGTATATAGAGGAAAAGACAAAAAGGAAAAAAAAAAAAAAAAAAAAGTGAGTGGAAAAGAGAAAGAAAAATAATAAAAAAAAAAAAAAAAAAAAGGGAAATGAAAATAGAGGGCAATGGATAGAAGAATATAATAGAAGTATGGGAGGGGAAATATCCCGGATGGATACAGGAAAAATATAACGAAATGAACCACAGGCCATCGTGGCTATGTCATAGAAGTTACAATGTACCAAGATATATCTGAAAGATATACAAATGTTAATGGCTGGAAACGTTACCGTTTTGTCAAGTTCAGTTGAATTGATCGCACTGTATATAGATTACAGTGTGAGCCATACGTTACGTCAGGGTTTACAAGATAATAGGGGCACAGTTTTGGGCAATCTGCCTCGTGCCGTATGCACTCCTCTGTTAGTCGAGGGGGACCAAGGTGCATGGGTGAGTATCGATTTCACCCTCGGTACGACTGTTCTATCTGGGGTCATATCGAACGTAGCTTGGGTAAATGTGGGGGGGGGAAGTGTATTTATGTTTTTATATGTTCTTTTTTATTTCATTGTATGCTATACTATTGTATATATATCTTCACAGTCTCAGGCACTAGACTACGTCATGGATTGCACAGGGGAGATGCATTACAAGAAATATGGGGCTGATTAAAATAATATCGTGGAATATAGACGGATGTCATCATCCCATTAAGAGAAAGAAGATATTGACATTCTTGAAACAAAAAAAGGCAGATATTGCACTAATTCAGGAGTCACACCTGGATGAGGAGGAGTCGGCCAAGCTTAAAAGGGATTGGGTGGGACAAATATACTATAGCACGTTCTCTTCTAGGAAGAGGGGGGTGGCAATATTGGTGAGAAAAAACTTAGACCTAAAGGTACACAATAGTTTCTCACATGATGAGGGGAGATGGGTTATACTGGATGCTGATTTGGAGGGACAGAGGACTACTTTAGCTAATATATATGCGCCCAACGGATCGTCCTCAGACTTTTTCCATGAGGTATGTGAGGTGATCAGGAAAATAGGGAATAGCAACGTAATCATAGGGGGGGACTTCAACTTGGTTGGAAACACCTTGATAGACAGATCATACCAACCCAAAACCGCTGACAACACAGGGAGACTGGCGGTTGGTGTTCTGATAGAGGAGTTGGGTCTAGTGGATGTTTGGAGGGTTATGAACCCACAAGAAAGAGACTACACGTTTTACTCTCACCCACATTCCTCATACTCTAGAATAGATTATTTCCTGATCTCTAGCGCACTGGTAGAACAGGTTGCAAGTACTGGGATAGGGAACATTGTAATATCTGACCATGCTCCGGTTGATTTAGTGATCACATCCATGGAAGAAGGGCAACGATCTCGGAGATGGCGATTCAATAACCTGATGTTAAATGATGAAGGATCGTGTACGTACATTAGAACTATATTTAAGGAATTTTGGGAACTTAATGAAGGGTCAATAGATGATAGTGGCATAATGTGGGACACATGTAAAGCTTACATGAGAGGACGACTCATACAATACGGTGCGATACTAAAAAGGGCGGAGAAACAAAAAATTACAGCGTTAGATGAGGAAATTTAAATACTTTCGAAACAGCACAGCCAAAGACCAGACCCAGAAACGTGGAGGAACCTAAGCAAATCCAAATACGAATTGAACAACATATATCAAAAGAAGGCTGAATATGCGTTATTTAGGACCAACCAAAGATATTATGAACAAGGGGAGAGAGCGGGTAAAATATTAGCGAATCGGGTTAAACAAATGCATAATCAGAATATTATATCCTCGATTCGTAATAAAGATGACAAGATTATTACGGACAAAAAGGAAATTAATAATGTCTTCAGGTGCTTCTACCAGGACTTATATACCCCACAGAAGGCGGTGGATCAGCAAAAAATGGACGCGTTCTTCGACAAAATCAAATTACCGTCATTATCGAAACAACAGGTAAAATCAATGGAGGGGGGGGTCTCGATAGAAGAAATACACGCGGCAATCAACAGCCTTAAATTGGGTAAAGCACCAGGAGACGACGGGTTTACTCCAGATTTCTACAAACAATTCAGTGATATAATCGCTCCGAGATTATTAAAAGTATATGAGGACTTGTATATGAGGGATTGCCCACTAGCTTGAGATCTGCCACTATTACATTACTACAGAAAAAGGGCAAAGACCCTCAATGCTGTGGAAGCTATAGACCTATATCCCTGAGCAATTTGGAAGAAAAAGTATTGGCAAAGATACTTGCAAATAGAATAGAAGATGTGCTACCAACTTTGGTGCATTCAGATCAAGTGGGCTTTGTGAAGGGGAGAAACTCAGCTGATAATATCCGCAGACTCCTACACATAATGTGGAAGGTAAGGAATGATATAGAACCTACAGTAGCCTTCTCATTGGATGCCGAAAAGGCCTTTGATAAGGTGGAATTTGCATTCTTATTTCACACGCTAGAGCGCTTCGGGTTCGGTCCATCGTTTACTGGGTGGGTAAAACTGTTATACACAAATCCGATGGCATCAGTATTGACCAACGGGATCGTATCCTCGCCCTTTAACCTAGGGCGGGGGACGAGGCAAGGTTCTCCGCTTTCTCCCCAAATGTTTGCGCTTTTCCTCGAACCACTTGCTATCGCACTGAGGACTAATCAGGACATCAAAGGGATAATAGCGGGGCAGGTAGAACATAAATTATTTTTATATGCGGACGATATCTTATTGGTATCCAGCAATCCCCGAACAGCAGTTGGGATCATTGGAAATGTTATCGAGTCCTTCTCCGAAATATCTGGGTACACAATCAACTGGAGCAAGTCAGAAGCAATGCCTCTCTCTAAATGTTGTCCCCCTGATATCAGAAGGGGGTGGCAATACAGATGGATGCCGTCAGGGTTGATATACCTAGGAATAAAGCTGATCCCAGGTCTGAAAGAGTTGATGCAAGCCAATATTGCCCCTATAATCGAACACATTAGTGCTCTGACCCAGAATTGGGCCAAAATGAATATGTCCCTCCTGGGAAAGATAAACCTAGTGAAAATGATACTAGCTCCCAAATTAAATTATATCCTATATATGTTGCCGCTGACTCTCCCGACCCAGTTACTCAGACAGTATGACAAAGTCATTAATGTATATCTGTGGGGGGGCAAAAGGCCGCTATTTGGACGGGCCAAAATGTATGCAGCAAAGGAAAATGGCGGTTTATCCCTGCCTAAACTAGACTGGTATCACTATGCATTCTCGCTCTCCCAGCTCTCCAAACTGAATCACTCGTCTGAGGAGGCACCTGCTTGGGTCAAGATGGAGGAGGAAATGATATATCCCTCATCTCTGGAATCCTTCCTGACACAATCAGACAGACCTATACCTCTTAAAAACCCTTTGATGGCATTTATCAGGGAAACTTGGAATCAATCGCACAAAATGACTGGTGATAGCCCATACTTAACTACGAGAGCCTCTGTATGGTATAATAAGAAACTAAAGATTGGGAAGAAATCAGTCATATGGGACGATTGGGTTAAAAGGGGGATACATGTACTAGGTGATATAGCCGGGGAGGATGGGGTTTTGCCTTTTGAGGATATTAAGGAGGATTTTGATATAGATAATAAAAACTTTTATAAATTCCTACAGATTAGACATTGTATATCGTCATCAATAGGAGGACCAAAGTGCGGCCCAATTACTGCAATTCAAGAAATATTCTATAAAGGATGGCGCAGGAAGGGCGGTGCGTCAAGATTTTATGATGTTATAAGAGAATACAATGCACCCAAATTGGCGGGTTTGAGATTGAGCTGGGAGAACGATGTACATGAGGAGATTACTGAGGAAATGTGGGAGAAACTGGTATCCAAATGGAGTAAATTCTCTAGGGAGGCGCAATCACAACTTATTTTTTACAAAGTACTGAACAGAAGCTATTGGACGCCTAGTAAACTGGCCAGACTGAAATTAAGGGACAGTGACATCTGCTGGAGATGTGAGAAGGAGACAGGCACTTTACTGCACATGTTGTACGAATGTGAGAAGGTCCGGAAAATGTGGGATCAAATTGTGATATTCCTAAGTAAGGTCCTGAATGTGAAGATAAATAACGCCCCAATGGCATGTGTTTTGGGTATAGTACCGAAAGGGATTAAACTGCCTAAATACCGGGGAATGTGGTATAGAATGGCCATGATATCAGGATGTAGAATTGCATTACGACATTGGAAATCACCTGTTGATATTACTTTTAAAGAATGGATGGAACTAATGTTTCGGACAGCATCATATGAAAGGGTGACATATAGAGTCGCAGGGAGAGAGGATATTTTCGCTGAGATATGGGACAGTTTTCTACACCTGACTGAACGATCTGAGGACAAATGAGTAAGATGGGATTACAATATTATCAAGGATGAATATGAAAAAGGGGATTTGATCTGATGGTACTTGTGCTCTATAATATATTATGTATATATGTACATATATTTTATGTCCGGATGGTGTGTCTATGGAACGGTCACTGTCTCTATCACACCCACATGTGCGCAGATATAGCCACATACAAGTATCTAGGATACACATATTCATATGTGTACATAATAGGTTTACACGCACTCATATACACAAGGATAAGGTATACACGTCAGGGGCACACATACATGCACATACTCATATATAGGAAATAGACATACATACACCTACATATACACATAGGTGAGATATAGGCTTTCACTGACACATAGGGGGATACACAAGTACTGTATATAGGAGACACACACAGGCGTAGCTGAAACGTAAAAAAATTAAAAAAAAAGAGAAAAGAAAAGAAAAGATGCAGCACATACCTGCTCGCAGGTAGATCGGTCTACATGTAACGTATGACGTATATATATATATATATATATCAGGGATGTATATGCACAATGTATAGTATGTTTTTTTTTTGTAAGTGCTTCTTTAATTTCCATGTCAGTTATTAGTGTATTTGTATGAGTCTCTTGCATGTTTTGTATGTTGTCACAAAAAATGAAAAAGGCGAATCTTGGATGTTGCATATTATGCTGTGAAAAGGTACTCTGTAAATAATGTAAAGATTTGTGCAAAAATATCAAAAAAAAAAAAAAAAAAAAAGACAGTTTCACATCCGTCACCTCATCACTGATGAAGATGATGAAGAGTGTAATTTGGTTGTGTGTGACACTGTCAGGACAGTCAATCAGCCAAACAGCCAACCAGCTACACAGGTTGTACATCAGTAGTTCTTAACAAGGGCACCCCAGGGAACCAGAACAATGAGCAATAGTTAAACACATGTTTTATTCACTAGAAGTTAACTTAAGCCTCATCAGAGAATGTATGAATGAATTCTGATCACAACGTTCCTGTTATCTCCCCACCTGCAATAGAGACCCTTTTGGAATTCTGTACTGAATCATATCTAACAGCTAGGGCTGTCTATCCATTCAAATATTCAATCACCATTAATCGCACATTTTCTATCTTTTCTAAATGTACCTTGAAGGGATATTTTTCAAGTGTTTAATTAATACTCTTATCAACAAGGAAGTACATTACATACATTGTGTGCGGAACAAACGGACTGCCAGACGGTTGTTAGATGCAATACACGTGACGTGCAATGTTTACTTCCACTTCCTACATACAATGTAATATGTCATCACGTCAACCCGTGGGACTTACACGCTGGTTCGAATTAACGAGACAGTTTGAGACTGAATCAGGCTTCGTGAAACCGAGATAGCCTGACATCAATCATCGGGTTAATTTAAGCTGCTAATAGGACATTTGATCAGCTTAGTTGAACCACGCACGAGGAACGGGGCCCTGTGCTTCCTTTTTTTTAATGCTTTTGGCAGATTT
Source organism: Notolepis coatsorum (assembly GCF_963971535.1). NCBI lineage: Eukaryota > Metazoa > Chordata > Actinopteri > Aulopiformes > Paralepididae > Notolepis > Notolepis coatsorum. The sequence continues at coordinate 265,553,022 of NC_140165.1, forward strand.
CCATTGGCTTTATTTAAGTCCGGCAGAGAGGAAGAACGGGAGGAGACTTGGGGGAAGACATGCGGCAAAGGACCCGGGTCCGGGAGTCGAACCCGGGACGTCCGCGCCGCACCACAGTGCGCCACTCCGGCGCCCCTCTGTGCTTCCTTTTTATACCAGGACTCCCTGGAAGAAGAGATCTTGTATCTCAATGGGACATTCCTGGATAAATAAAGGATAAATAAATAAATAATATCAATAAATAAATAAATAAATAAATAAATAAATAAATAAATAAATAAATAAATAAATAAATAAATAAATAAATACATACATACATACATACATACATACATACATACATACATACATACATACATACATACATACATACATACATACATACATTAGGGATGCTCGATATTGGCTTTTTTACCGATACCGATATTCCGATATTGTCCAACTCCAATTTCCGATACCGATACCGATACCGATATCAACCGATACCGATATATGCAGGGTTTCCCCCCAAAAAAACGGAATAATTTCAGGTAACTAATAATTTCACTGGATGCATTCAAAAGGTTTTCTAAATGTAAGCATTATCTGTGCAAAATATGATCATTAAAAAAGTAAAAATGAACATTTTAAACCAACATGCATACTTTTGACAATAAATAAAATAAGAATTGGTTCTTACTTGCTTGCCTGGGTAAATAAAGGTTAAATAAATGTAAAAAAAAAAAAAAAAAAAAAAAATTTCGATATCACATTTTACTGCCGATATCGGCCGATAATATCGGTCGGCCGGTCAGTGCAGTGACAGGTCAGTGTAGTGACAGGTCAGTGTAGTGACAGGTCAGTGACAGGTCAGTGTAGGTGACAGGTCAGTGTAGTGACAGGTCAGTGTAGTGACAGGTCAGTGTAGTGACGGGTCAGTGTAGTGACAGGTCAGTGTAGTGACAGGTCAGTGTAGTGACAGGTCAGTGACAGGTCAGTGTAGTGACAGGTCAGTGACAGGTCAGTGTAGTGACAGGTCAGTGTAGTGACAGGTCAGTGTAGTGACAGGTCAGTGTAGTGACAGGTCAGTGTAGTGACGGGTCAGTGTAGTGACAGGTCAGTGTAGTGACAGGTCAGTGTAGTGACAGGTCAGTGTAGTGACAGGTCAGTGTAGTGACGGGTCAGTGTAGTGACGGGTCAGTGTAGTGACAGGTCAGTGTAGTGACAGGTCAGTGACAGGTCAGTGTAGTGACAGGTCAGTGTAGTGACAGGTCAGTGACAGGTCAGTGTAGTGACAGGTCAGTGTAGTGACAGGTCAGTGTAGTGACAGGTCAGTGTAGTGACAGGTCAGTGTAGTGACAGGTCAGTGTAGTGACAGGTCAGTGTAGTGACAGGTCAGTGACAGGTCAGTGTAGTGACAGGTCAGTGTAGTGACATGTCAGTGTAGTGACAGGTCAGTGTAGTGACAGGTCAGTGACAGGTCAGTGTAGTGACAGGTCAGTGTAGTGACAGGTCAGTGTAGTGACAGGTCAGTGACAGGTCAGTGTAGGTGACAGGTCAGTTTAGTGACAGGTCAGTGTAGTGACAGGTCAGTGTAGTGACAGGTCAGTGTAGTGACAGGTCAGTGTAGTGACAGGTCAGTGTAGTGACAGGTCAGTGACATGTCAGTGTAGTGACAGGTCAGTGTAGTGACAGGTCAGTGTAGTGACAGGTCAGTGTAGTGACAGGTCAGTGTAGTGACAGGTCAGTGTAGTGACAGGTCAGTTTAGTGATAGGTCAGTTTAGTGACAGGTCAGTGTAGTGACAGGTCAGTGTAGTGACAGGTCAGTTTAGTGACAGGTCAGTGACAGGTCAGTGTAGTGACAGGTCAGTTTAGTGACAGGTCAGTGACAGGTCAGTGTAGTGACAGGTCAGTGTAGTGACAGGTCAGTGTAGTGACAGGTCAGTGTAGTGACAGGTCAGTGACAGGTCAGTGACTGGTCAGTGTAGTGACAGGTCAGTGTAGGTGACAGGTCAGTGTAGTGACAGGTCAGTGTAGTGACAGGTCAGTGTAGTGACAGGTCAGTGACAGGTAAGTGTAGTGACAGGTCAGTGTAGTGACAGGTCAGTGTAGTGACAGGTCAGTGTAGTGACAGGTCAGTGACAGGTAAGTGTAGTGACAGGTCAGTGTAGTGACAGGTCAGTGTAGTGACAGGTCAGTGTAGTGACAGGTCAGTGACAGGTCAGTGTAGTGACAGGTCAGTGACAGGTCAGTGACAGGTCAGTGTAGTGACAGGCCAGTGTAGTGACAGGTCAGTGTAGTGACAGGTCAGTGACAGGTCAGTGTAGTGACAGGTCAGTGTAGTGACAGGTCAGTGTAGGGTGAGTGAATAGAAATCTGAAAGTGGTTTGGAGCATAGCACATACATCAATATCTTTATTGCATTAACTTAATTTCTCTTACCTTTTCCATGTATGAATACAACACATCTTCAGGACTCAGTGTTCCCTCCTTCAAACGCGTTGTCAACCCGGTCAGAGAAGGAGATATGATGGTAGGGCTGTCCGTCAATGGATGCTATATGAAACAAGTAAGTTAGACAATGAGTAAGTCAACATACTGACACTACCATCTATGACTGACAGTACCCTTACGAAAACGTTCCTATGGTAAAGTACGACAAGCTCTGTATAATCTATTGCATTTCTCTGGTAATTGTTTTTTATTATGCTATTGTAAACTACGGGTCTGACCCTTTAGCTCAGCTCGTTAGTGCGTCCGCCTGTGGATCCTATGGTCTCAGTGTTATGGTTTGAAACCGACCCCAACAGCACGGCACAGACAGGTAGTTCAGAGTTAGCCAAAGACTAGGGCGTATGTTATTTCTGAAACAGGAATGAGCGAAATAACAAAAAGAACAACAAAGGGGAGAATGTTCTTGGCAGAGTTGTCTGCGGCTCTGCAGATCGTCCCGGTATTGAGAATGGAGAAGCGGCGTAGCGCCACTGCCTCTGCGGCTCTGCAGCTACTCCAGGATCCAACTCGGGGAGGAACGGAGAGAGAGAGAGAGTGGTCAATAAACAAGCCAACGGAATACAGAGGCAGTCCAGTCCTCCTTAGCTGAGTCCAGTATAAACACACGTGACTTAATCTTCAGTGTTACCAACACACAAGTTTAGCTGAGCCCAGTACAATCCCACGTGACTTAATCTTCAGTGTTACCAACACACAAGTTTAGCTGAGCCCAGTACAATCCCACGTGACTTAATCTTCAGTGTTACCAACACACAAGTTTAGCTGAGTCCAGTACAAAACAAAAACGGCAAATCTTCAGTGTTATCCAAACACACAGAAAACAGAGAATCCAAAAGGTTCGTTCCAAAAACTCACCAAAGCGCAAATGCGCAAAGCAGGCAACGAGGCACAGCTCCAATGGATGATAGCGATACACAACAGCGGCAACTTCCATAGACGTCCTGAAGAAAAACAGACGAGGCACAACAACGGGGGGAACAGGCAGTAGCAGTGGAAATCCAAAACGACCCGACAACGATTGACAGAAAGACCCGAGTATATGAAGGGCTCTGGGCGCTGATTACAAACAACCGACAGGTGCGTGACGGCAATTGGTACTTGACCTAGAAGCGTGTGGTGGCACTGAGCCAATCCTCCTCACAGTACCTTGAAGCGTGTGGCGGGAATGGGCCAATCCTCACACTCAGGTTCAAATCCACTCGGTTAAATTGGTTTATAATATCTAAGTACAAAAATGGTACCATGATGATACATGATTTGTATCATGGCAGTACCATGGTCAATTATTAATACAGTGGCTGATACCACAGTAAAACTGAAAATATCCTAATTAAAGATATTTGACATCCAACTCTATTATAGTATTATAATTAGATTATAGAAAAATCTTTCTATAATATAATTAAATGTATTATAAACTATAATATAAATGTATTATATACTATAAATGTATTATAGAAAAATCATATGCTTTGTTACCCTTTAAGAAACACTGTCAATATTTCTTGTACTATTCCTTTACGGGAAATCAGCTTACTAAATGCTCTAACATACAGAGAACATGTTTTGTCTTAAACCACTCTTAGCCACAGCAGGTGCAGGCTTATCAGTATTGATTCCACGTCATAGACAGTGTAGTATTTTCCCAAGCTAAATGGTTCTGATCTGTATCAGAACCATATCTAATCTGCTCTGCGTTGTGATTCAAAAACTTTAAAGCCCTGGAAAATACTTTAAACAAAGACTTGAGGGTCTTTGTTATGACGCTCAGCGGTGCAGCAGGAGGAATGAGGAGGAGAAGGTAGTTATTTCAAACGGAGTGGTTTATTAAATCCACAAAGTTATACAAAAATGATCTGTTTCAATTAAAAGTAAAGAATGCTATAGTTGTGATCAAGACACTATGCCGTCTGTGATTTCAACCAGACTAATATTACAGTAGAGTTGATAAGTCGTTGATGAGCTCTGTTCCCTTGCTAGTGAACAAAGCAGTCTATTCTCCCTCCAAAAGTGATGTTCTTTGTCCGTTGATCCTTCCTCTGCCCGCGTCGTGTAGAGAGCTGGGTGTGGTCTCCTGGTCGGTGAGTTGGGTTCTCAGAGTCCCCCTCACCGTCACCCCACCCCAGCTTATATCCCAAACCTAGAGCCTTCTGCGTGATGTCATCAAAAATGACATCATCAAATCCTTTCCTCCAATGCCAGGCCTGCTAAGTTTGGATTTGAAAATAGGGGTTTGGCTTATACAGCCAACTCTATACTTTCCTTTGTTTAAGCCCAGAGAATAGTTTCACTGTATATTTAATACTTTGGTTGGTGAACCCCAAGATATATTGATTACATAAACACAGATATATCATAATTGAACAGTTTATCTTGATGCTAAATGAGACTTATAAACATTGTATTTTTCATATCAGTTTCACTCAGGATTGTTACCACACTATAACAGGCATTTGCAGTTATTTCACATTGTGTTGAGTGATTGTCTCTGAGCTAGTATAATCACATCATATTATCACACTACTCTATTCAGCCTCATCAGTCCAGCCTAACAGTCATATATGCAGGTATGTCATATTGATGGTAAACCTCCTATCTCTTTAAACACACATTTAAGTTATTTAACTATAATTCCTATTTGAGACTTTTCATACTAATCAGACCAGTTGGCTACACCTGTGTTGTCCCTAGGCCGCGGGGCAGCCGATACCAACTGCATGTGATCTGATCATCTCATTGTGTTAGCTGTTTACCCACCCCCCTTGTAAACAGTTGCTCTATTGTCTTGAAGGAAACCGGTTCTGTCGCACCTTCCAAGCTGTTGATTACTTCCTCCTGCGCTAACTTGGCCTGTGGACTGACTGAATAAGACAGCTGTTTTGACTACATCTTATGTTTGCTTAGAACCTTTTTAATTGGCATGTTTCTACAAGACTATTACACATTAGTTTGATTTGTACCAGTTATGATCTATTGTTCATTAAAAACTACCACAACTGTTTTTTCATGTACACAAACCTCGATTTCATTACTACTGTTTAAGGCTGAAAGTGAACCTTGACGTGGCGCTCACTTCTCAGATTGTCTCTCTGCTTTGAATTGATCCTTCTGTGCGCAAAGAATAAAACTATTCTCTTTGCTATCCCTTGACTCGATCTCAATTGTTGTCGAAGCAGTTTTCTTATCAGTCCTGGACTATGGTGATAATTATAGGCATGCTGCGGCCTAAACCCTTACTTAAGTTACAGTACATCCTTGGACTCCGTCTATCACTCTGCCCTCAGATGCATCACTAATGATAGATATGACACTCATCACCGTGTCCTTTATGAGAAGGTTGGTTGGTCCTCGCTGGTATTTGTTCATCTTTAAGGCCCTTTTTGGTAAGATACCTAATTATACTACATCATTATTGGAATGGAATTTTGGAACCTATGGAACCCGTTCTAGGTCCCTCGAGTTTGCTCTGAACAGGGTACATCTGCATTTTACTATGATGCCCCCTCTAGCTCATGGAATGAACTCCAATAGTCCAGCTTGAGATTCTCCCCTCTGTTGCAGAGTTTAAACCCGTGATCTCCAACCTTTGTCAATCAAGTTGTAGGCCTACATGTTTTAATTGATTGTTATCCTTACTTGTCTTATTGTTATGATTTTATATTCTGTGTTATATTTTTAACTCTGTGTGTACACTCAACGTGACTGTAAATGGGGGAAACCTCAGTTGCCTTTCGAGTTTAAATACAGGTTTGAAATGAAATGTATTAAGCTCACCGGACTTGGTCAAACTAAATGTCCACAACAAACGACATTACTACTGTACTTTGATTGATTGATTGAAAAAAAATTTGAACACAGATTGCAGAATGGGTACAATACAGTACGGCTCAATACACACAATTGTTAATGTGATGCAGAAAGACTTTCGTCTTGTTTACATCAGGGTAACCCATTTTCAATTCATCTTATATGACATACATGACATACAGATAGACAGTACTGCTACATCTAGACATTTATGACATACCAGATCTACAAATACAGTACTGTTTGTGAAACAAACAAAAATAGTCTAAAAAAAAGAGTATACAGTATACATTTGACGAAGAAACTGTACATTGGACGAGGTTGGGTAGGTTGGGTAGGTGGGCTGCGGAATCGTCTGTGTAAAAAACACTTACCGACTCTTTGAATTGACGGACAGCTTGCTCTGCCCTCAGCAGGGTCGCTGCCCTTCGGTCTCTTGCTTTCAGAATAGTCCTTCTTGCCCGTTGTCCTCCGTTGAGCCATTTGAGCAGCAGGACCAGGGCTCCTACCCCACATGCTGTAGCGGTCAGACACGTCGTCCAACTCGGCTCGGCTCCCAAAACAAGTTGCTTTGCCCTTTCCATCCGAAAGCTCTCCCCTCACGCTAGCGCTCCACCAGACACACAGACCCAGGGCCGCCTCAGGGGGTGTGCGAGCAGTGCGGTCGCACAGGGCCTCGCGGGAAGTGGGGCCTCGCACAAAATAAAATAAAAAAAAATAAAAGAAAAATATTTTTTATTTTTTTATTTTATTTTTTTTATTTATTTTAATTTTTTTTGCGATGCCCCCCTTCCCGCGAGGCCCTTTTTCATCACAGACCTAAAATCTAGTTTTGCTTATATGCTTATATATTTCACATTAGACACGTTTGTAGAATGTGTCTGACTTGTTCCTGGGTCTGCAGACATACTCACTATTGGAGCTCTGGGGCTCTGCAGCAGACATACTATTGGTTTCAACGAAGGGAGTGGTTACATCATGTGTAGTACGCCGGCGTGCGTCAGCTGCGTTTGACTATTTCGCGCGTGCAGCTTTGGAGGTTATGCTTAGTTATGCCAGCCAAGACGAAGAGGTCGGTCATTATCAGTCGGTTGGTCACCAAGGAACGTTGACGAAAGGCCTCTCGCTGGCGGGACAAAAAGAAGCTATGGTGGAGCCTTGTCATGGTGCAGTCGGGATATAGCCATGATGATGTCGGCTAGTAGCTAGCTTAGCTAAAGGCTAACTAGCGTTAGCTAACCTAGAGACAGCGCATGCAGCCAAGATGAAGAGGATGGTCGTTTGGCAGATGAACTTCGTCAACTCCACGCGGTTGTCTCCATCCTCTTGGACATTTGGTGAGTTTTTAACCTATTCTATTAACGCTATTCTATTCCCGCCGTGGATCTCTCTCTCTCTCTCTGGAGCCAAACTGGCCGACTAGCTGTTGTAGTACTAGTAGCTAACGGTGTGTGGCCTGGTGTCAGCACCTGTATTGCTTTTCTCACGTTGTACAGTTGTTCAGTGGTAGCTGTTACAAAGGGTCAGATTAAACTGAATATATATATTTATTGCTTGATATCCCTTGTATAATATTTGTATATCGTTTGATATCCCCTGTATATTATTTGTATATATACACGGAATATCCCTTTACCTGTGTACAAACCAGAGTAATATGCGCTCTCCTATTGGACACCCCCCCCCAGGCTCCAGGCAGTCTCGTACTCAGACAGGTGCAGTGGGCGAGTTTGGGGCATGTTACAACATGCCTTTGGCAGTGCAGTGATTCAGGACCAAAGTGACCAGGTTGGGACTAGATTGTCACCTTACGTATAAATACGGCGCAGGTGTAAACAGCAGTAGTTCAGTTCAAACCTTAAGACCTTCACCACGAGTCAACGTGCAAGTGAAGTGAGCAACCTTGCGTCTAAATAGAGCACTTAGAACATGTGCGAATAGGATAGTAAAGTGTCAGAGTTTAGTGAAGTAACGTCCAGTTCGACCTAGTTTAATGTGAAGTACAGTGCACAGAAGAACCAGCGTCGGCGATTGCAGAACCATTTCTGGTTGGATTATATTGATTTGGGACCGTTACCGCTGGAGGAGAGTACCGTGGATTCCACTATCGTTTGGGATTTACCCCCCGTGAGGATCATCACTCGGGCCCGCCTCTAGGAAGAGGCTGGCTAGCTGTCGTCAATGCTATTCGAGCATCTTGGATTATAGCTGTTGCTTTGTCTACTGATCAAGGGAGTACATGCACCTATTCCTCGTTGACCCAGACTTTGTACCCGAACATTCCTCTACCCCGGCCGGCCTTACACCCGGAGGGAACCCCCCAGTGTCTCCAGCTGGTACTAGTGTGCCCTATGTAATTGCTATGCCACAGGTGGCGTCAGTTTAGACCCATCTTAGTATTCATACTATTCTCATTGACTTACGCTCTTGACTTACTTTACGTGTGTTCTTCGCCATACAAGCGCAAGCATAATTCTCAATCTGTAACCTAACGTTGCTTGCTTTGATAATAATAAATACCCTCTAAATAGTACTTTATGTGTCATTGCCGTATTCTTGTGTGGGTGTTCACCATATATATTCATGTACTGTATGGCCAGTAATTAAAGTACATAACTAGTAGTGGTTTAATATACCATACTCTTTAATACAGTCAGGGAATTGTACCCCTCAGTTACAGTAGCCGCATAGCTTGCTTCTGCGTTAGCTAATGGTTAGCGATAGCCAGGTTGAGCTAACTGTTAGCCAGTTAGCTGTTTAGCTACGACGTTAGCTGCCGGCTGCGCTCGGCTGGGAACGTTAGCTTGATGCTATCAGTTAGCCTAGAGTTAGCTGTTAGCTTGTGCTACGACCATTGACATTAGCCGTGAGAATAGCAGGGGGTTCTGGCACTCTGACTACAACATCATCTTTGACAGAAGATGTAGTCGGGCCTGCACCATGACAAGGCTCCAGCCATAGCTTATTTTTGTCCCGCCAGCGAGAGGCCTTTTCGTCAACGTGGAGACCTGTGTTGCGGCCTTTCGCCCTGCGTTCCTTGGTGCAGGTAAGATGAATGAAAATGTCATGACATTACCCCACTCTTCCTTCCTTCCCCTCCCGAATGTTTTGTTAATAACGATGTTTTTTTCCAGGCAAAACATATGTTACTTCACAACATTTGGAGATACGACATGTGCTGTGTGTGAATTAATTGTCTTGGTCGTTTGTGTAGCTTGGGTAGCGTTGGGCCGTTGGCCAAAGCTGTGTGTGGCCTGGTGTCAGTAGCCTACCTGGCTAGCCTATTTAGCTGATGTCGGCCATTGGCTCCTTGCTGCTTTGTTTTCTCTGGTATAGACCCTCTTCTCTTTGGATTTAAGTGTTGATCTTTGTCCTTTTGGATCTATGTATATTCATGTTGCCTTTGTGAAGTTATCTTTTCCTTCTGTTTTGTTCTTTCATTAAAAGTTGAATATCCTTTAGGGGGTCATCTTTGCTTATCTCTCTCATACATGCTCTCTCTCTAACACACACACACGACAAACACACATGCTCTCTCTCTCTCTCTCTCTCTCTCTCTCTCTCTCTCTCTCTCTCTCTCTCTCTCTTTCTAACACACACAGTCTGCCTATGGCGGCCTTTCTCGATGGCTAGGCTGTGCTCGCTGAGTCTGTACCTAGTCAAGGATCTTCAGTCACAGTGCTCAGGTATTCTGCCACTGTGTACTCTCTGTTTAGGGCCAAATAGCATTTCAATTTCTTTCCAATGTGTCTCTCTCTCTCTCTGTACACTGTATATTGACTGTAGAACGGGAGCTCTCTCTCGCTCTCTCTCTTGCTATATGTTGACTGTATCATGCCCAGCCTCGGGCAGCGCTATTATTTAAGAATATGTTGACTGTATAAAAAAAAAAAAAAAAAATAAAAATATTTAAATATATATATATATTTTTTTTTACCTTTGGGGGGGGGGGGGGGGGGGGGGGGCTCGCGTTTAAATCTCGCACAGGGCCTCGCATTTCTCCCAGGCGGCCCTGCACGGACCAGTAAGCTATTAGCTAAGTAGGCTAACATTAACACTTTCAGTGCCGTTCACGTAGATCTACGGTTCTGTTGTCCGATCGTTGAGTGCCAGAAACGTAGATCTACGTTTCTGTCACAGTATTTCTTTTATTATCTATCTCCATTCATAATTTAGCGGGGCACCTTGTGCATACTGTGTGTCTAAGCTGGCAGACGGTATTATACCGCCCTCTAACGCCTTCGGCCAGTAATGCACCCGGTTAGAAATGGGTTCGTTTATTTTCTATACCGAGCTGCGGCGTGGGGGCTGGCTTGGACAACTGACCCCGCCCGCCCGTTGAAGAGCAATGCCCAATAACGTCGGAGGCACGATCGCTGTTGATAACTGGAATGGCGATGAGATTATTGGATTCTTCTTTTTTCATTACTTCGGAGACCAGGTAACAGTGGCGGCTGGCCGATAGGGGCGCTAGAGCGCCGCCCTCCCTGCTTAAAAGAGGAAGAAGAAGACATTTTTTTTTTTTTTTTTTTTTGGCCCTATAAATAAAATAAACATGTTTAAAATGAATAATATTTACTCATTTTAAGTATGTTTGTGTTTCCAATGCACAATATAACTTTAATATATCAAATATAAATAATTGTTTTCATTAACAGGAAGTGACTCCTTTCCGTAGCCGCATTTCTCTCGGGCTAGACGCAATAGGTGTCTATTCTTTCCGTAGCCACATTTCTCTCGGGCTAGACACAATAGCGCCTTACAGTGGGCGTGCACTGGTTTCATCGCTGTATCAGTCGCAGCCAATCAGTGCGTAACGCGCTGTGCGTTGAAATATGATGTATTATGATGGAAGCCGGGCGCTTTTTCAAGCGATCTATTATCATCTAAGCAAGCAGCGTCTATACTTTCCGTAGCCGCATTTCTCGGAGACGCTCTCTGATTGGCCGACGCCAGTACTTTCCGTAGCCGCATTTCTCTGAGACGCTCTCTCTGATTGGCCTACATCAGTTTCTGGTTAGGCTTTAGTTACTCTTCGAAGTTGGTTAAGGTTAGAGTTTGTCTTAGATCGTGACGGCAAGTTCTTTCGACGGTTAAGCTTAGGCACTCTTTCAAAGTAGGTTAAGGTTAGAGTTTGTCTTAGAGCAGGGCGATAGAACGCCAGGTAGTTTGCAGGCTGTTCGATGCTGTTGTGTTGTGATGCAGTCACTCTGGACAGTGGATATACATCGACAACAACAGTCTGGGACTGTGGGACAGTGGACATATACACGTTATCAAGCCCTCCGGCTGGACCACGTTTCAACTAAACACTGAGTTAATTCTGGCTCTCTCTCTCTCTCTCTCTCTCTCTCTCTCTCTCTCTCTCTCTCTCTCTCTCTCTCTCTCTCTCTCTCTCTCTCTCTCAACACAGCGTGTTAATTTTGCTGTGGGTATTGCATAATGGATGGATGAATGAATGGTAACTTGTTTAAAATGACAAGATATATATATGTGTTCATTATTGGATTGATGATCATACGTGTACTAGTGTAGTATGAATTAACTCGACTTAGCGTTGGTAATGTTATGAGTCAGTATTCGCTTGGTCAGCTGCCCGCGCAAATGTAGTTCACACCGGCCGCAACTGCCAGGTAAGGACACTATATATGAAAGCTTGCGTTTATCTGATATTTATTTCTACTGCGATTGAAGCTATATGTTTATGTGTCTGGCTGTTCTGCCGTTGGGATGCAGGAGGGGGGGGGGGGGGGGGGTCGCACCGGTCTAAACCACATTGCATGCGTGCACCACAAAGGATAATAGTGATGATCTAGCATTGATTTCAGGAAGATCCGATAATCAGGCGAAAAATTACAACGTGTTTATTGATTTACACAGAAACGCTGTTTTCGTGTATTTTCCCTGGAATTGCTCAGAAGCGGCCGGACTATGTTCATATTCAAAACGGTATCAAACGGAAATGTACGGATGAAAAAAGAATCTGTTTTTTGCACGTTGACCAGAAGTAGCTCAATGAGACTCGAGGGCGTTATTAGACCCATAGCGATACTATAAAATATAGGTTTAGTTCTACAAACTACAACTACGTTTACATGGGGTTAATGGGCGGCAAGGAAGTGGTCACTTCCCGGAAGGGGCGTGGCACTCAATATGTTAATAGGACCAGCAAGAGCTCCTTCAATCGTCTAGTGAGTAACGTTAACCCGAAACGTAATGTTTAAACAGATACAAGGCGTGTCGATACAAGCACAAGCTTTATATGGATATTAGTGATGCACGATATAATATCGGCCGATATGAAAAAAATAATTACACATCGGTATCGGTCCGATATCAAGATAGGGCAGATATAAAAAAAATAATAAAAATATTATTATTATTATTTTTGTACATATTTTGGTCTTAAATAATTTCTGAAAAGAAGTTACAAAAGTAAAAAAAAATGCGTTTAGGAAAATAGCTCTTTATTTGATTATCATAAAAAAGTGTTTTCTATACAGAGATATCGACATCTGTAAATATCTGTACCGGCCAGAACAGCAATATTAATATCGGTTATCGGTATCTGTCAGTGGCGTCGCGTGGGTAAAATAACAGGGGAAGCCAAAAAAAATTATTAAAAAAGAATTATTTAATATTTTTATTAATATTTTTTTTTTATTTTTTTTTTTTTAAGTCAAGCAGTCACCATGTACACTACAGTATGGCTCGGCGGCCAGTCAAACTTTCTTAACAGATTGCAGAATGGGTACAATACAGTACGGCTCAATACACACAATTGTATAAGGGGATGCAGACCAGAGAAAGACGTTTGTCTTGTTTACATCAGGGTCCCCCATTTTCAATTCATAGTGACATTTATGACATACAAGACATCATGACATCAAATATACAGTACTGTTACCCATAGATCCTGACAGAGTATATACATATGATGGGGAGGGGACTGTACATTAGGAGGGGGTGGGTGGGTGGGAGAGAAATATACATATGGCCGGGAGAGAATATGACTGTCTATTAGACAAACGTGACAAGACAAACGTATTTCTCTGGTCTGCATCCCCTCAACAATTGTGTGTATTGAGCCGTACTGTATTGTACCCATTCTGCAATCTGTTAAATAAAGTTTTCATTCATTCATTCATTCATTCATTCATTCATTCATTCACGTGTCTGTTGCGCGGCGCGCCCAGCCATCAGAGCGCTCCTACTGTAAAATGCGGAAGCAGCCATTTCAGCCTCAGTTTTACTCGTTTATAAAAATGATTTAAAATGTTTATTAGCAACGCCGAGCTTTCAAACCCTGCCGCATCTGTGTGTGAAACCCTAATGGAACGCTGGGTACCTTTGACATTTATATCCGATATATTTTGGACCCACCGCTAGCTTTTAAGCAGTGCTTGATGGTGCACATTAACCTGGCTACTACGGAGGAATAAGTGACTGCGTATTCCAGCCCCTGGCTTGCATTGCAGTCATGAAAGGGTATACAAGCTTGCCTGATAACGTTAGTTAGTCAGTCAGGCTGCTCAGTGCTTACCTGGTCAATAATGTGGTCCTCCTCTTGCCAGATAGATTTGTTAAATCATAATATCCACAGTGGTGTGCTCTGCTGGTCCTCAGTAAATGTCCCGCCGGCGAAAATAAGTTGCTATTAAAGTGCTAAATGTTAGATACACTAATAGAGGATTCGAACGTGCCCGCTCTGTTAATAACATTTTCAATCAATTCCGCGAGGGGATGATGTTCAGACATGTTTGTAGTAGACTACTAGACTGAGTGACGCCAGACAGTTTTATACTACTAATGGGATGTCACGTTAGGTAGTCAGGTGGAAACGTGAACTTCTGAGTGCCCCGCCTCCAGGGGGGAAAATATGCGGAGTGTTTTCCTCCCAGCTCCGTTTTAAACTTTTAGGGTGTGGCAGTCAGCTCGAATCTGATTGGCTAGGATCGGATTTGGACTCTATAATGCTGGAAGCCTGGAGAAAGAGACCTACCCACTGCCTCTCTCCTATACTAGCTGCAGTGAGCACAGTCTGACAGTGTGTTAGAGGGAGTGAGAAGGAGAAGAGGGAGACATTTAAAAAAATAAAATAAAAATATATAACACAGATGCACAGATGAAAAAGAATGTAAACTATATTAATTTTTTTTTTTTTTTTATATTTCATATTTCATATTTGATATGAATTTATAGGGAGCCATGGCTTCCGTTGGCTTCCATAAGGATTCGCCACTGGTATCTGTCACAATTTTCGGTATCGGTGCATCACTAATATAATCCTTTTTACATAATGTAGATACTATATATCTATCTGTACATATCACTTACCTACTCTTGCTAGTTACACTGCTGGCCAGTATGACTTACTGATTAGCACCATTACTCAGTAGTACTAATTAGGGGTGTAACGGTACACAAAAACCACGGTACGGTATGTACCTCGGTTTTGAAGTCAAGGTTCGGTACGGGTTTTCGGTACAGTGGGGGAAAGTTTGTCTTTCCATGTTCCACTCAGGGGTGATGTAGTGTGCAGTAACTAATTGTACTTGTAGGGCTGTCAACGAATATTCTATATTGAAATGAATAATCCACTTGTAAACAAATTAAAAAATAATAATAATTATATTAGATTGTGAAAAAAACAGCCCCCAGTGGTCGTCGTTAGTGGTTAACATACCGTTTTCGTTCGGTACACTACACAGCCGTTCGGTACGGTACACACTGAAACGGTTCGGTTCGGTACGGATACGTGTACCTTTACACCCCTAGTACTAATTAATTTATATATTTTATATTCAGTTTAATCACCTGCACATTGTATATTACTACTGCACTTTACTGTTACATTTGCACTCTGGTTGGATGCCAAACTGTTGAATGCCCACGCTAGGTCTTAGGTCAGATCGATAACTTCATAACTCATTGGTCTGCTCATCTTTACATCAAACAGCGTCCTGCGAGGTGGTTGACATGCAGAACCAAATGAGTCTACAAAATGTTGTTGTTACCACTGACCGACAAGAGATAGCAAATGCACCGTTCCGACCCCCGTCAGTCATCGACCTTAGGTCGAGTGATTGAAGTTGCGGAATCTTTTATTTTATTTGCACTGGGAAGGACTCTCTTTATTCAGATGAGGTCCATTTCCCTTATCCGTTACACGTATTATCACTGTATGGCTTTACTTGATAATCCCATTATACAGTACACGTATTATCACTGTATGGCTTTACTTGATAATCCCATTATAGCTAGGGATAAAGCCACTTACACGTATTATCACTGTATGGCTTTACTTGACAATCCCATTATACAGTACACGTATTATCACTATATGGCTTTACTTGATAATCCCATTATACAGTACACGTATTATCACTGTATGGCTTTACTTGATAATCCCATTATACAGTACACGTATTATCACTATATGGCATTACTTGATAAAACCAGTTTTATCAGAATACACCTTTAGTCCTTAATGCATAATCATATGTCTCCTTTTACTCCGTAGGGATAAAGCCACACTTCTAAAGTTTTACATCATTAATCAAAAATGCATGGGGTGAAGTTACAAATGCAGAACACATTTCAATGCTTACCCGGCCCTCTGAGAGTGAAGAAAGGATACAAAGGATATATTTATAGAGAGGTTTAATTAGAAAATGCAAGTTACAAGAAGAGACTGAAGTGGAAAATTTCCAATTCAGTTTAAAATAAGCAGAAAACAGAACATCTCATCTCTGCACGGCTTGTGCCCCGTGTCTGGCAGCAGGATCTCCATCTCTCAAAAAAGTCTGCCCCTTGAAAGGGCAACCGTCCCTTTTATATCCATCTTACAATATTTCCGATTGGTCTAAACACAGTGAAGTCACAGGGATGTCATTTTTTGTTTAGCAAACCAGAGTACAATACGTAATTCGTATGAGCTCCTCCTTCTTGGTACTAACGTTACTTCTCGTTACCTAGTGGTTTTAAGTAACAGAAAGTCCCTTATTCCTTCAGAACAGACAACTGCTTTGTCTGTGGGGATCACGTGACATGGTACCGGGCACGAAGCCATCCCTAGGATTTCTTATCAAGCTTCCTAAAAGATCTCCTCCAGAAAACAGTTTTTACCCATCATTCTTTTAGTATTATTCTCTAATGACAGTTAATTATAAGCATGCCATTTATGAAAACTTTTACTGTACACATTAAACATTTAATTGTTATATAGTTTTTTAAGATTTCCCTCTATAGATTCAGGACTCCCTGATTTTCAACCCGCAACCTTTAATCCCCTTCCCGTCTGAAAGGGTTAACATTTTACAGCTCTTTCTCCTCTGTCTCTGTCTCTCTCCTCTCCTGAGGCCCACATTCCGCAGGTTCACTCCCTTTTCACAGTTTTTCACAGACAACAGGCCCCTTCTATGGAGACATTTAAAGGCTCAGTTCCATTTTTTATAAGTAGAGCCATCATAGAGCTATCTTTCCAAAGTTTAGTTTAAAGATTTATACTGGTCATATAGGAACGACTCAGGATGTCATTGTCCAAAAGTGTCACTTGTTCTGTGGCACTTCACACCCACTCTGCCATCCTGTGAGATCATTGTCCATCATCAATTGAATAATTGAATAATGAAGCATATGATTCCATGTGAAAAATAGGTATATACGGCTATATTGGAACGACTCAGGATGTCATTGTCAAAAAGTGTCACTTGTTCTGTGGCACTTCACACCCACTCTGTCATCCTGGGCGGTCATTTTCCATTGTCTTAATAGCGTCTGTACTGGGGGACGAGATGGCGATTGTGGGGTCACGTGGCTGTGACTCTCCACACCCCCTCTGCCATCTCGGTACCTTGTTACCCTGGTAGCCGGCGGGAAGACTTGCATCTGTTGTTCCCTGGCTGGACGGCTCGACAGGATAGGGGTCACGTTGTTGCTTGGTATCCGGCGGGAAGACTTGCATCTGTTGTTCCCGGCCGATGCACCCAGGCTGTTGTCGTCTTGGTCATCTTGGTCATCTTGGGGTCGCCCCCTCTGACCTCTTGGATCTCTCCCATAGTTTGAGGTAGGTTGATTTGTCACTTCTCGGGCGACCCCCACGGGTCCCCGAGAATTGTAGCAGCAGTCCTCTATTGACGTGTGGTTGGCCTGGTCTTGTGACCCTGTCCGTAGGCCTTGCAGGACATCACAGATACAGTCCACAGAGGACTCATTTCTTTTCTCTCTTTCAGGTCCATTCAGGGCTCTCGTCGCCCTGTAACCTGGGTCCAGGCCGATGTCTCTCTGTCCGGTCTGGGAGGTCTAGGAGGTCTGGGAGGTCTGGGAGGTCTGGGAGGTCTGGGAGGTCTAGATGAGGACCTTGAGGATGCTCTGGAGCTTGACCTATCGTGTGACCCTGTCCGTAGGCCTCGCAGGACATCACAGATACAGTCCACAGAGGACTAATTTCTTTTCTCTCTTTCAGGTCCATTCAGGACTCTCGTCGCCCTGTAACCTGGGTCCAGGCCGATGTCTCTCTGTCAGGTCTGGGAGGTCTAGGAGGTCTGGGAGGTCTGGGGGGTCTGGGAGGTCTGGGAGGTCTAGATGAGGACCTTGAGGATGCTCTGGAGCTTGACCTATCCCGGTCTTCCTCCAGTTCCGATTTCTGACCTGAGTCAGTATATTCCTTCTTGCCATCCGCTGCGTCGTTCGCTGACTCCGGGGGACAGCCCCCCCCCCCCCGTCTAGGAGTGTGGCACTGGTTCAGGTTTTGTCCCTTTACCAGCGCACCTTTACCAGCGCACATTGTTCACAGGCCTTTCGGACTGTTATCGCTCTTTGTTTGGCTTTAGGTATGAGAATGTTGTTAGTTCTCAGGTATACCAACATCCTCCTACTTCCGGCATGTCCAAGGTTATCATATACCTGTCTGATCATGTGAGTAGCCTCGTCCTGTTAGCAATGGCTAGTTAGCCTGCTATTCGCTCCTATTCGCAATGGCTATTTCAGCCTGCTCGCAATGGCTATTTCAGCCTGCTATTCGCAATGGCTATTTCAGCCTGCTATTCGCAATGGCTATTTCAGCCTGCTATTCGCAATGGCTATTTCAGCCTGCTATTCGCAATGGCTATTTCAGCCTGCTATTCGCAATGGCTATTTCAGCCTGCTATTCGCAATGGCTATTTCAGCCTGCTATTCACAAAGTAGAGTTTTTTCTACTTAAGTTCTGACTTTAAGTAAGCATTTAGTTACTTCAAGTTCAAGTGACTTTAGGGCTCCCTAGCCCTATTAGTCGCGAGTAAACGCCACTTCAAGTGGTTTCTTATGAACCCTCTCTTGTTCCTGATAGATTTTTTACCTCTTAGGCTGTCTGCTGCGCTTTGCAGACCTCTACGTCACTCATTGTTCCAGATCTCGAGCACTTAGGAGGAGTCTTGGTTGGAGAGGATTGCTTGCTGATAAGATCACACTTGAGTAAGGTTTTAACTCAAATCTGTAATAAATTTTACTCCAGAGGCCCCTGACCGCAGTTATTTCAGTTCATATTCTTTCGGCTTTTGATACCTATTCAATTAGCATAAAGCCCAACTCACGGATGTTCTAAGCCCCAGAACCTCCAATCCGTTTTGACAGACCTATAAACCAGTGACTCGGCCGCCCAAGCACCACAGCGTCCTGTATGCTGAAGCTTCCGAGTCCCCACAAATCTGATAGGCCCGTCGGATATAGAGACCCTGATGCTCGCTCTGTCCCCCCGCGTCAAGGTGCTAAGCTTGATGAGAGTTTGCAGAGTCTCAATTTTTATCCATAGGCGCTGGTGAGTGTACATCTCACGCAGCTGATATGGTTGGTACAGGTGCTAACCTACCAGATGGTAGCTGTCAGGAAATCCCCTTTGCATGAAATAGATTACAAATTCTTTCGTCCTCTCTACTCTGGTTTAGAGAAAAGACGGACATCTTTACAGTATTTGTGTTGAGAAAGCATTTTGACTTGGTCATACAGCATGCATTCCGTCCGTAACTGGTCTCAGGACCATGCTGCGCATTTGGCTGCAAGACGGTTACCACCTGGTACACCGATGAATAGCTTTTCAAGCAGTAAGCCTGATCTTTGCCTAGGCGTTCCACGTATGACTGATTCTGCTGCAACAGTGAGAGACAAGCTCCCGTCTCGCACCTGTGGGATTAGTTTCTCCACCATATTTTCCCCTGGATCTTGACCGGGGATTCTTACTTCCATTTCCATCATTTGGGCCATTGAAGTCCCTTCGGGGACCTCCAGTCCTTTGAGGTGTCTCAAAATGCGAGCGGCCTCCGGGTCATCATAGAGAGGTGACCCATGGAAAATCTGAGCACACTTATGGATATAAGCAGCCTGGGTCTCCCCTCGAAGCATTTCTGGGGCCAGTTTTTTGAGCACTTGGGTTTTGCTTAACAATTCTTGTGCTTTGTTGCTTTCTCCATATTGGGTGCTGTCACGCAGACTCCTGCCTGTATGTGAACTCTTTCCTCTCGGTCGGTAAATGTCTCCGGGAGATTGGGCTAGTATGGAGTGAGGGCTCACTTCCGGTCGGTGTTCCTCTGTGCTGTGTCTCAGGGCTCGGATTGGGCTTATGGACGGGGCCTCGTTCAACCAGTTTCTTTCTCTCCTGGCTATTTCAGCCATGGCCCTGTCTAGCTTGTACACCTGTTCACGTAGTATGTCATAGCCTGCATGTAAGTGTGCATGCTTGTATGGTTCTGTTACCCCAGGGTGAGACAACACTTTTTCTGCCACGGGTGACCGGGCTAAGGCCTGAGCCGTTCCCCATCTCACGGGATATGCTGGCATAATATCCCCTGTTTCCTTTCCTTCCAAGTCTCCTTCACTCTCTTCGGAGACGTCCTCCAATCCTGAGCTCCAGGTCAAGCCCGAGGGTGACTGAAAGGTGGTGCCTTTCAGAGTAGGCCTCTTGCCTATAGGTCTCAGTTTGACCGGTTTCGCTCTCTTGTTTCGAGGTCTAGGAGGTTCGCCCCTCGGGTACCGAACTCTCTCCCTAGATCTTGATCGAGATGAAGACTTGGAGGATGCTCTGGAGCTTGACCTATCCCGGTCTCCCTCCATTCCTGAGTCCTGATTTAGATCAGTATACTCCTGTTCGCTACTTGCTGGGTCGTCCCCTGAGTCCGGGGGACGGCCTAGAAGTCTATGGATACTCCTGGCCTGAGATCGCGCAGGTTCCGCCTTTTCAGGTTCGAACGGTACTGTCGGTCTCCTGGGTGTGGATGATCTCCCTCTCTCCGCTGCTCGGGAGGAGTTCTGGGAGTTGGACCTTTCTTTCCTGGGTACGGGTCCCGATCCCTTAGGGTTCGGAGGGGGAGTGAGAGGTACCAATGCAGGCTCATCGTCTTCGTCTTCCTCACCCTCCCCGGCTCTATCCACGGCCAGGGTTATTGACTCATGGTCCCTAGGTTCCATCATGAGACGGATCTCCGTGTGCCCTGCACTCCTTAGGCTTGAGATCGCGCTGATTACGGCTTTCCCCAACCATATGCCTCTTTGGCCATATCCTCGAGACCTGCCCCACATCAGGTTTATGGCTAGTCGGTAGGGCATGTCCTTAGTACCGTGGCCAGCATAGATTTCCCTTTTCTGCAGTAGTTCCTTTATACGGGACACCAGTCTGTCCCAGTTTATGTGTGAGGACTCTATCTCCTTGTATTGGTCTTGACTTAGTGTCACATGGACAATTTTCTCCGCGTGAAACACCTCATAATCACACTCTGTGATTACTGCCTTGCCTGGTTTCAGGGGCTTTTTGGTCCTTTTTTCCATTACCTGTTTCCTCAGGTTCCGGTAGTAAGAGCCTCCTGCCGTTACCATGCTTGTTTCCCATCTACCATAGTTCGTCAATGACGGTCCAGTGAAGGTGAGGATTGACCATGGTGTATCAGAGTTATCGGTCCAGACTGGGTAGTTAGTGACTGTTATGTTTGGTGATTGTCTGTGAGACCTTGTAGATGTCACTCTCACCCCTGAGTGTTCACCACGGGGAGATATATAGGTTGCTCTCGCTTGCCTCACTTCCTCGTGACCACGTGGTCCTGGGCTTTTGCACTGCAGGGAGTGATCTCGCTCCTGCAGCTCCTTCAGCTCCTCCTCAAACTCCTCCTTCTCCAGACGAGACTGCAGCAGCTCCTGTTTGGTGCTTCGCAGTTCGTCTCTGGTGGTGTGGAACTGCTCCATCCAGTGGGCACTCTCGTCCCTGCAGTCCTCTAGCTGCTGCTGCAGGGAGCGCATCGAGGTGTTCACACGCTGCCGCTCTGCCTCGATACCTGCCTGAGACTGGGACACCTGCTCCATGCTGCTCCTCAGCCTCTCCATGTCGGTGCTGTACTGCTCCCTGAGGGTCTCGGATCTCCCGGTCGTGCGTGGCCACCTCGTCCTTCAGCGCCCCCTTCAGGGCCGTGAGCTCCCGCTCCCGCTGCCTCAGCGTCTCCTGGAGCTGGAGGTTGTCATCCAGTTAGCATTCAGTTCACTCCTGGCTTGTCAGCCCATGTTCCAGTGAACACGCCGTTTTAGCTAGCGTCACGTAGCCTCGGGCTAGGTAGCCATCCAGGGAACATTCAGTGAACGGTCGTCTTGGCTGCGTGTCACATAGCTTTGGGCTAGGTAGCCATCCAGTTCGCCTTTCTGTGAACGGTCGTTTTGACTTCGCTTCACATCCAGTCTCCCCTCCTTACAAACAGTGTCTTTGGGCTAGGGAGCCATCGCCTTTCTGTGAACGGTCGTTTTGACTTCGCTTCACATCCAGTCTCCCCTCCTTACAAACAGTGTCTTTGGGCTAGGGAGCCATCGCCTTTCTGTGAACGGTCGTTTTGACTTCGCTTCACATCCAGTCTCCCCTCCTTGCATACAGTATCTTTGGGCTAGGGAGCCATCGCCTTTCTGTGAACGGTCGTTTTGACTTCGCTTCACATCTAGTCTCCCCTCCTTACAAACAGTGTCTTTGGGCTAGGGAGCCATCGCAGTTCTGTGAACGGTCGTTTTGACTTCGCTTCACATCCAGTCTCCCCTCCTTACAAACAGTGTCTTTGGGCTAGGGAGCCATCGCCTTTCTGTGAACGGTCGTTTTGACTTCGCTTCACATCCAGTCTCCCCTCCTTACAAACAGTGTCTTTGGGCTAGGGAGCCATCGCCTTTCTGTGAACGGTCGTTTTGACTTCGCTTCACATCCAGTCTCCCCTCCTTGCATACAGTATCTTTGGGCTAGGGAGCCATCGCCTTTCTGTGAACGGTCGTTTTGACTTCGCTTCACATCCAGTCTCCCCTCCTTACAAACAGTGTCTTTGGGCTAGGGAGCCATCGCCTTTCTGTGAACGGTCGTTTTGACTTCGCTTCACATCCAGTCTCCCCTCCTTACAAACAGTGTCTTTGGGCTAGGGAGCCATCGCCTTTCTGTGAACGGTCGTTTTGACTTCGCTTCACATCCAGTCTCCCCTCCTTACAAACAGTGTCTTTGGGCTAGGGAGCCATCGCCTTTCTGTGAACGGTCGTTTTGACTTCGCTTCACATCCAGTCTCCCCTCCTTGCATACAGTATCTTTGGGCTAGGGAGCCATCGCCTTTCTGTGAACGGTCGTTTTGACTTCGCTTCACATCCAGTCTCCCCTCCTTACAAACAGTGTCTTTGGGCTAGGGAGCCATCGCCTTTCTGTGAACGGTCGTTTTGACTTCGCTTCACATCCAGTCTCCCCTCCTTACAAACAGTGTCTTTGGGCTAGGGAGCCATCGCCTTTCTGTGAACAAAGCACGAAATTATGTTGCACTTGTAACTCCCCCCAGAGCTCTATAAACATTATGTTACCCTTTAGTTGTGAGTAAACGTTGCTTTAATCACCAAGATAGAGCTTTCTATTCATTTGTGATATCCCCGAGTAGAGCCTTCCACTCGAGTCGCCAGTAGAGCTTTCTACTTTAATTTTTGCCAAATCTGTAATTAAATTTTACTCCAGAGGCTTTTGACAGTAGTCCTGTCTTCTTCGGCCGTTTAGCACCTATTTTGGTTAGTATAAATGCACATCGCCAGGGACGCCATGTTGAATGCCCACGCTAGCTCTTAGGTCAGATCGATAACTTCATAACTCATTGGTCTGCTCATCTTGACATCAAACAGCGTCCTGCGAGGTGGTTGACATGCAGAACCAAATGAGTCTACAAAATGTTGTTGTTACCACTGACCGACAAGAGATAGCGAATGCACCGTTCCGACCCCCGTCAGTCATCGACCTTAGGTCGAGTGATTGAAGTTGCGGAATCTTTTATTTTATTTGCACTGGGAAGGACTCTCTTTATTCAGATGAGGTCCATTTCCCTTATCCGTTACACGTATTATCACTGTATGGCTTTACTTGATAATCCCATTATACAGTACACGTATTATCACTGTATGGCTTTACTTGATAATCCCATTATAGCTAGGGATAAAGCCACTTACACGTATTATCACTGTATGGCTTTACTTGACAATCCCATTATACAGTACACGTATTATCACTATATGGCTTTACTTGATAATCCCATTATATAGTACACGTATTATCACTGTATGGCTTTACTTGATAATCCCATTATACAGTACACGTATTATCACTATATGGCATTACTTGATAAAACCAGGTTTATCAGAATCCACCTTTAGTCCTTAATGCATAATCATATGTCTCCTTTTACTCCGTAGGGATAAAGCCACACTTCTAAAGTTTTACATCATTAATCAAAAATGCATGGGGTGAAGTTACAAATGCAGAACACATTTCAATGCTTACCCGGCCGTCTGAGAGTGAAGAAAGGATACAAAGGATATATTTATAGAGAGGTTTAATTAGAAAATGCAAGTTACAAGAAGAGACTGAAGTGGAACATTTCCAATTCAGTTTAAAATAAGCAGAAAACAGAACATCTCATCTCTGCACGGCTTGTGCCCCGTGTCTGGCAGCAGGATCTCCATCTCTCAAAAAAGTCTGCCCCTTGAAAGGGCAACCGTCCCTTTTATATCCATCTTACAATATTTCCGATTGGTCTAAACACAGTGAAGTCACAGGGATGTCATTTTTTGTTTAGCAAACCAGAGTACAATACGTAATTCGTATGAGCTCCTCCTTCTTGGTACTAACGTTACTTCTCGTAACCTAGTGGTTTTAAGTAACAGAAAGTCCCTTATTCCTTCAGAACAGACAACTGCTTTGTCTGTGGGGATCACGTGACATGGTACCGGGCACGAAGCCATCCCTAGGATTTCTTATCAAGCTTCCTAACAGATCTCCTCCAGAAAACAGTTTTTACCCATCATTCTTTTAGTATTATTCTCTAATGACAGTTAATTATAAGCATGCCATTTATGAAAACTTTTACTGTACACATTAAACATTTAATTGTTATATCGTTTTTTAAGATTTCCCTCTATAGATTCAGGACTCCCTGATTTTCAACCCGCAACCTTTAATCCCCTTCCCGTCTGAAAGGGTTAACATTTTACAGCTCTTTCTCCTCTGTCTCTGTCTCTCTCCTCTCCTGAGGCCCACATTCCGCAGGTTCACTCCATTTTCACAGTTTTTCACAGACAACAGGCCCCTTCTATGGAGACATTTAAAGGCTCAGTTCCATTTTTTATAAGTAGAGCCATCATAGAGCTATCTTTCCAAAGTTTAGTTTAAAGATTTATACTGGTCATATAGGAACGACTCAGGATGTCATTGTCCAAAAGTGTCACTTGTTCTGTGGCACTTCACACCCACTCTGCCATCCTGTGAGATCATTGTCCATCATCAATTGAATAATTGAATAATGAAGCATATGATTCCATGTGAAAAATAGGTATATACGGCTATATTGGAACGACTCAGGATGTCATTGTCAAAAAGTGTCACTTGTTCTGTGGCACTTCACACAAACCTATTTATATCGTACTGTACTTGTGCTGTATGATGACAATACATTTGAATGTAATCTAATGTTGTGTTGTTTGTCTCCTGCAGGAAGGAGCTTCTTAACCCTTGTGGACCCCTGGTCATGAAAACTACTTTTTTGAAATATTTTGAGTGTGTGTGTGAGCACAGCGGTGTCTGTGTTTATTATTATTTCATGAAATTGGGAAAATATCTTAATTTTACATATATGTTCTTTGTGTCAAAAGCTTATAACATGAAACACTCTAGAAAAATAGTCACAGTATTTAGTGCCTTGTTTACCCCTGGTCATGTTTTCTACTCTCCATCCGCTCCCATGTTAAAACGGCATTTTTAACCATTTTTAAATCTGCTCTCATTCGTTCAATTCTCGATATATTTACCAAACCTTTGCATATTCCACACCTAATGAAACATACTAACGTCAGGGTGTGCTGTTACCGATGTAAAATGCATGGTGGCGTAATTGCTCTACAGATAACTTTGCCACAATTCAGGGGAGGGTGAATAGGCTGTGGCGGGCTGCCGGTGATTGAAACTCCGGATACATGGTTTGGGGTGGTGGGGGGGGGGAGCGAGTGGATTTTCTAAGACAGAACCAGAGGCGAACCGGACCGCGCAGTCCACAGCGCGCCACACGCCGAAACACAAGCCCCCCATAGCCGGCCCGCGCCAACGAGGAAGTGTACTGCACGGAGCAAGTCTGGTTCTCCTCCCACCAGCAAGCAGAGCCCAAGATTCCTGCCGCAGAACCACTTGGAACCGCCCGCAGCACATTTAGGTCAGTATGAGCGCTTAGTAACGTTTCGCCTCAAAGCCGTTTCTGGCCGAACTAGTCATCGAATCTTTAATCTTTTTTTAATTCGTATTCAGAGGTATTTCGTCAAGATATTTCGTCAAGTAATGTTGCGGCGTAAATGTGTAGAAATATGGTAAAAAAAAACATTTATCCGTTTTTTTCGTTGAAAAAAAACTTTGTATCAAACAAACACAGATTTGAGTGGTTATAATTCCGAAATATGAGTAATCTGTTGAGAGATATATTGAGATTATGCTATTACTGTTAATCATGGGGAAAAAAAGGTTTAAAAAATAGTAAACAGTTAAAATTATATGGCTTTAAACATGAGCCATGATTTCATGACCAAGCCCAGGGTGTGTCAGCAGTCCTAGGGAGGCACAAGGGTTCTTAACACATTAATGGCCAGACCCGAGATATCTCAGGTTCTGTTTCGTAATGGATCTCGCTCGGCGTCACTACTGCACTATACCTCGCTCGTGCACGCGCACTGAATAAAAAATTCCACAATGTACCTTTACATCCCAACATTCGTCTGACCACACCCCTATCAACTTACCTTCATAAGCAGGTGTGTGGCCACCTACTTGCCTCCTTCTTCGCTTTCACCACAAGGAAGTGCCTTCGGTAGATCCCCACTTGACGAGGTTGCTAGTTGAAGAAAGTTGAGACGAGTTTACATTGTGCTTATTTTTTTCTTCTCTCATAAATATTCAAGTGAAAAATCTAAGTCATAATGTCTACTTCGGAGAGTCGTAGAACCACTCTTCACCAGCGGTTCTTCATTCCCGCCTCCGTTGTGCGTTCTGGTGCGGGGCTGTTGCCGCGTTCGTGGTCGGCAGCCACGCCCGGTAGGCATCCAATGGGTAGTTTGCCTCTCCGAGGAGCCGGTGCACCGGTGCCGTCGCCTCTGCGAGGGCCTGGTCCTGGCTCTGGTTCCTCTGTTTCCGGGGAATCGTCCGTTGTTGAACGGCCGGTTCCTTTGGTTCCGGAGGATTTGAGACGTAAACTTTTTGCGTCTGCTCGTTCCCGTCGCAAGATGGTGTCCTGCAGACGCGAACGGCCTGGGTGTGGGGAATTGCTGGAGACCAGCGAGGATGCGTCGGTCTCTATCTGCCCAATGGAAACAGAGGATTGCATGGTAGAGGCGGACGGGTTCTTGTTTGAAGGCCCAGTAGAGACGAGTATCCCACCCATCCAGGTAACACTGGAGGGGGGTGAAATGTCTCCTTGGGGCGCCTTGTTCGAGGATGTCGGGGAAACCCCTCGGCCTCATCGGCAGGATGCCCTACTATCAGCCACATCAGACTGTGGCTCCTTGACCAGTCGAAGCCTGCTGCATGTGAGGGATGCGGGTTCGGTGGAGGAAAGTCTGCAGGGGGAACTGCGGGCTTTGTTCCCCGAGCTTATGGCAGTGGCGGCCGCTGCAAACGGCGTGCCGCTGCCGCAGCCACTGCCTGCTCCTGTCCCCGATGATCTAATAGGTCATCTCTGGCAGCATCGCCCGGTGAGAGGGGTGGACGTTGTCTACCCATTTTTCCCCTCAATGGGGGCCTATGTTCGTCGGGGCCAGGTGGTGTCCCACATCATGGGCCTCACTCCCGCCTACGTACCAGTTACGCGGGTGGTGGGTTTGGTCGAAGGTATGAGAGAGGGTGTGCCACGGCTTGATAGGCCGATGGCCGCTCTCCTCTGTCCGGATGTGGTGTGGGAGCCGTTATGCAAGCCGGTTCTCCAAGGAAAATCGGCTAGGCGGTTGGCGTATTGGAGTGACCAGTCGTTCATCGCGGGTACACAATCGCTGGCTGCTGCGTCTAATGTCGCACAGCTGGCAAGATTTGTATCCGGGATAATGACGGGCGGCACGGAGCTGACTGAGGTACAACAGGCTCAGCTCACCCAGGCGGCAGGAGCTGTCCTGCATCTGACTCAGGTGCAGGCCATAGCCGCTGGGAAAGTGCGCGCCCTGGCGACTCTGATCCAGCGCCACCTTTGGCTGGAGCAGGCCCGTGTGCCGGAGAAGAAGAGAGCTCCTTTTCTGACGGCCACCCTCTCCGATGCTGGACTGTTCGGGAAGGCCCTGCAATTGATGACCTCAACATGCAGAGAGATGGCAGAGGAGAGATCCGTGCTCCAACCCCATTTTCCACCTCCCGTCATCGCCGGTGGAGTCAGACGGCTTCCACGTCGTCGAGCTACCTCCGCCATGGCTGCCACTGCCTCCACCGCCACTGCTGGCCCGTCGAAGAAGGCCAGGAGGAGAGACGGTGCTGCTGCTGCAGCCGGCCCATCTACGACCGGAGGAGACGGTAGGGATCGACGAGACCAGCAACTGATTACCTACCGTCCCTCCGGGGCTTCTCGGGGTGGCAAAGCCCGAGCGGCTCGAGGCAGCAGACGCCGCTAGACCCAGTGACATTTTTCCCCTGCGGTCCCCTCTGTTTACCCCTCCCCGGCCCTCTCATATTATTTGTTTTCATAAATAAAAAGTCCCCTCTAAAGGGGGACTGTATTTTTTGTTAAACAAACTGTGTGTTCTTCACCAAAACATATGATGAGGTTGCAAAGTGTGAATCTGCATTAGTATACATTGATGGATGAGTTACGTTCGTGTTATGAGATTAAAGCAAGGTCTGTAGCATACACTCGGTTATAGAAAGGTTTCTATCTCGGCCTGACGCTCCACATGCAGGTAGAAGCTGGTTGTATGGTCTGTTGCTTACACACAAATTAATGTTGAACTACAACACTGTTGTGTTAGTTGCAGTAATGCTCATATACACACGTTCCACGGCCTAGCCGTTATACTCTCTATCAGTGTTTTTCTATGTACAACATGGAATGCGGGTGTAGGATTCACACACACACACGACTTGGTTTTGTTGTAAACCCTGTTCACAGTCTGTGGGTAGCGTGCATTGTATTAGCTTGCGCTATTCATTAGCATTCTACCAAAGGTTTCATATACTACAGTTGTTATTGTGTGTAGGGGGAAGGGTTTTGTGAGGGGGTGCTGAATAAACCCCTCCTTCCCACTTGATTGGTCAAGGGGGTTTTATCATCTCCTGTTGGGCCAGTCAGGGCCAAGCCGTTAAACGCCTTGGCTGGGGGGGGGGGGGGGGGGGGGAGGGTTGTCCTGACTCTGCTCCTATTACAAACAGGAGTTGTGTGTGGGGTTTCCCCCCGCCATAGCATACGAGTACGTTGCTATGGCGATGGCTTCCGTGAGTTAGATATTTACGTAAGATCTGTTGTGTCGGGTTAGAGCATAGGACTTACGGGTCCGCTATGCTCGATTTTATGTGTAACTTGAGTCAGTTGGTCACGTGACTCGCAGTTGCCATAGCTTTTTCATTCTACGACTCACGTGGGAAGGCTTTCTGGGGAATTTCGGTCTAAATCCTCTGTGGAAGGGGTGACTGGATGTAAAAATGTAAACAGTTTTTACCCTCGGCTGTGTAGACTGGGATTCATGCTGTTGGTGCTTCCTTCTTTTTTATTAAAAAGAGTTGGAGTTTAGGAAGCACCACACCCCTCTTGTCGTTCCCCTGGGCGCCTTGGGGATTCACTGAAAGGTCTAAATAGCCTGTTCATTGATGTGGTTGTGTCCCGACGCACGCTTAAGTGCTAGCTCGGGGTGTTCTGTTGAAGATCAGGCGGGTGACTAGCACGCCTTGGTTGCTTGTGGTTAAAACAGCGTTTTTATAAAGCAACTGGGATGGGGGTTTTTTCCTCTTCCGACGACCTGTTATTGGTTATCGACGGACTCTCGTTCATATCTGGGGGATGATGACGGAATGGATCTGAACATATGTAGAGGGGTCTCACGCCCTTGGGGTGGGCCACCGGGCGCGGTTCGCACCGACCGTCTGGGTGGCGCCTTCTTTTCATGTTTTAAGATCAACACGCATATCTGCCCCTTCTCCTGGAGTAGGCATGTCGGCGTGGTTAGGGCACGGGACTGGTTCTGGTCATGCTGGTCCAGATCAGTTAAACCCGTTGTCCGCCGGGGATGCAGATCTGCTGTTCTGGTACCCTGAGGGACTTGTGCTTTTTTTGGGGGGAAAAATGCCAGGTCGGTCCGGGTGTCACAAGGTTAGGTGCTATGGAGACCCTTGTTGGGTACATATTGTACTCTGCACTGTCGTAATGGCTTACGGCCATGCCAACCTGTACACGCCCGATCTCGTCCGATCTCGGCCGCTACGCAGGTTTGGTACTGGTTAGTACTTGGTTGGGAGACCGCCTGGGAATACCAAGTGCGGTGTGCTTGGGGCTGGTTCTCCATTATTTTCGCTCCTCTCTCACGCGTGGCGAAGAGGGGGCTGTTGGGGTGTTCTTGGACCTCCTCTGGTAACCCTGTGCTTCCCGTGCCGCCGGGCCCAGTCCGAAGTAATGTTTCGTCGACCCGTAGGCCTGGAATAACCCTTTTTTGGAAACTGAAACACTTGTACTGCGGTATAGCCGGTGTATGCCCGCAGGTGTGTTTTGGAGTTTTTTCTTGAGGGGTTATATGAACAACCACTGCATAGGGTAACGACAGGGTGGTTGGTTCCCTGGTGTGTTGGAGCAGAGTCAACTCCCGGGTTACCCGGTTGAGTGTGCCCCTGCACGTTCATGGCGTCTGCCAATCATGTCAGCCTTCTCTGCCTCATACCCTCTGGGGTTTTTTTTTTTTAAAGGAGGCTTTGTCATGGTGATCAACAACGCCAGCATACGCCCCTTCCGCCGGGGCGGCTGTTTTCAGCTGACTACTTTGGCGCCTGTCTCGTCCGCAGTGCTCCAGGCTCAGGTTACAGCCTGTTGCCTGGTTTCCCCGGTGCGCTGCCTGCTTCCATTGGTTAACCTTTTTGTGTGCTTACGGCCATGCTAACTGCCTGTTCTGCAGGGTCAGTGTGCCAGGCGGTGTGCTATTGGGGGGAAAGGGCCCGCTCTTGAGAGGGGCCTTATCCGAATACGCTGGCGATGTGGGGGGCGGTGTCACTAAGTGACCACCTGGTGGGGTCTTGATGCCTGGCGTCATTGACCTCTCCGGGCCCCCGTTTTCCATGGGATCCAGTCCCTTCAGTGGGTCTGGGTCTTCCTTCGCGCTCCGCTGCTACGGCCTTGCCACGGGGTTGGGTTTGCTCTTGACCCCGTGATTTCTGGGGGCAGTAACGAGGTTGTTCCTTACGTTCGTTCCCGGGTGGCATGCGGGTTGTGCGTGTGTGTAGTCGTGGGGTCAAGCCACGGTCTGCTCACCCTGTGCGTTGAGTTGCTTGAGTGCCTCTTCGCACGGTCGGGTCCGTCGCCCTCCCGGGAACCTCCAATAGGGGGGGTGCCCTCCATTAGGGGGGGTCGGGGGGGCTCGGTCCTCCCCGATCTGATGGTTGTGGGGGGCCTCAGCGGGGTACATTTGTCGGGCGATGGCTCTCGCTCGGCCTCCCTTGTGCAGTAGTGACGCCGAGCGAGATCCATTACGAAACAGAACGATAGGTTATAACTATAACCAAATTCTGTGAGTAATGGTGACGCTCGGCGTCAGACGCCGCTGCAGCCCTTGATCTCACCTTGTGGTGAAAGCTTGGGAAGGAGGCGAGTAGGTGGCCACACACCTGCTTATGAAGGTAAGCTGATAGGGGTGTGGTCAGACGAATGTTGGGATGTAAAGGTACATTGTGGAATTTTTTATTCAGTGCGCGTGCACGAGCGAGGTATAGTGCAGTAGTGATGGCGAGCGTCACCATTACTCACAGAACTTGGTTATAGTTATAACCTATCGTTAACTCGCCATGCGTTGGCTGCCAGACCCGAGATATCTCAGGTTTTGGTCGTTATTTCTTTTATTCTATATTTTGATTAATTTCAGGCACACGGACCTCGGGGTTACCATAGGGAATCATTCTGAGATCACCCTTTGAAACCCTCCTTCACACCGGGTGCTTAAATCCCTCCGGGCGCTATATTCTGGGTCAGGCGAGTCTAGTGGTTCACCCGATCACATTGAAACACGTCCAATGACCCTCCATGCATGAGTGTGCCGGATTATGTCGAGGACACGATGGACACCAATACTGGAAATCGCGATCAGACAATTGGAATATTATTTTTGGGATACTTCCTAGTAAAGGTCACTACGTACTATGCTTGCACCTCATGGTACCAAAGCACCTCAAAGGCACTAAAAAACAAATTACAAACATCTCAAAACAAACTAGTCAGACTACTGCTTGACCTTACTCCTAGAACCCACCTCACCCCTGCCCACTTTGACAACCTAGGATGGCTTAAAGTAGACGACAGAGTACAGCAACTTGCAATGGGCCTGGTCTACAAGATACACTACATGACAAAGGTACCCATGTACATGTCAAAATACTTCCCAAAGGACAGTGAATACCACGATCACAACACCAGAGGAAGCTCCACAAATCATGTTAAACCCAGATTCGGCTCAAACAAGGGACTAAACACGTTTCGCAGTTATGCCACATCAAAGCTGTAAAGGAATGTGAATCAGGGCGGCTACGTGGCGTAGTGGGCAAGGCACTCGCCACGAAATCTGTAGACGCTGGGCTTGCCTGTTCGAGCCCAGCGCTCCACATTTGCTTTCAGTTTAGCTGGTCGTCCGTACTAATACACATTGGCCGTATTAGGGGGTGGGAAACTGATGGGTGGGGATCGGGCGTTGTGGACAGCGACTCCTACAGGTCGGTTGGTGCGCCTGCGCAGTAGAATCAGGAAGTGTTGGGGGCAGCGTGAGCCTCCCACGCGTTACTCCTCGCCACTGAGAGATCGAGCTGCGCAGGTGAAAAGATGCGACTGCTGTTACCTCAAGTACCGGAGGGGACTTGTGCTATGTATGACTTGCAGCCGGCTTGTGGGAGGCAAGAAACAGCGTTCGTGACAGGGGAGGGTTGAATTGGATGTTACGAAATTGGGATGGGAGAAAATATAGAAAATGGGAGAAAAAGTGGATCAAAAAAGGAATGTGAATCACTACCCACTTTCAAAAACTCTCTCAAAGAACACCTACGGGAGACTGCAATTCGAAACTGGCCCCTACAAATGTCCTAACCCAGTTGTACAGTAAATGACCAAGTATGGCTTTGTCAGTATTCCAATGTACAGTGTCCCTTACCCCCCCCCCCCCTACCCCCCCCCCCACCTCCAATGTACAGCCCCCCACCCACCCACCCAACCCCACCCCACCTACCCAACCTCCTCCAATGTACAGTTTCTACGTCAAATGTATATACACTCTTTTTCTGGACACTTTTTGTATCACAAACAGTACTGTATTTGCAAATCTGGTACGTCATAAATGTATAGATGTAGCAGTACTGTCTATCTGTATGTCGTGTATGTCATATATGTTATGATGAATTGAAAATGGGGGACCCTGATGTAAACAAGACGAAAGTCTTTCTCTGGTCTGCATCCCCTTAACAATTGTATGTATTGAGCTGTACTGTACCCATTCTGCAATCTGTTAATAAACTTTTCAATCAATCAATCAATGTAACTAAGGACCATATGACATCAATTTCAAATTTCAGCTTGATCCTACAATGTTTTCATATCGATCGAGCATGTGTGGTGTTCCAAACGAATGCCGTTACTGGCGATCAAAGTATAAAAAAACTACCCCCCCCCCCCCTTTCATGCATTCATGATGAAACATAATACATATTATATACCTTTGAATTGGAAATAGTAGCGAGTACAGGCGAGCAACGCCAACGCTATTAGCAGAATTCACGTAATGCTCCATAACACAGTTACCAGGAATTAGCCAGGATCACTCAGAAACTATACAATATTCACCACGGTATAACACGCGAACGTATGCATGAAAACATTTATTCTTTTTCACATGTTGAACGATAGATATTTGATGTCAAATGAGCCATAGTATGTCTCCATAGCTATAATATAGAATATAGATATAGCCCTGCAAACACCGAAATGAAAATCCCTGTACTTTACAGCACTGGCCAACTAAGTACAAAGATGGGGAAACAGCGTGGCAGTGAAAGTGTTAACGTGTCATTCACAGCAGCAGGACAAATTGTTTGACAAATGACCGTTGTTCTGGTAAATCCCTGCAACAGCAGATCTGTCCATTAAAACTGTAAAGCAGCCTGTTACCTGGTTTGTTGTTGGTTTGTGAGTGTATTGCCCTCTGCTGGATACAAAAAAGTATATAATGTAAATTCAGGTTATACATGGTGACATTCTGCCCTCTAGTGGTAAATGTGCAGAACACATCTGGAGGGCAGGGCGTCAACATTGAACAGAAGAGCTGTGTTCAGCCATATAGTTATGATGAGGACGGATAGAGTGGGACCTTTCAGCTCGCTATAAGGTTTTCATTTGGATTTAAGATGTCCCACCACGGCCTAAAGGTCTACTCACATGGAGCATCATTAAACGTTATGCTTTAATCTCTCTTGCAGCAGGGAGCACCCCTAAGAGTAGAACCACCTCACCAAGAATAACTATTACCATTGGCATTTATTCTGCATTATAATAAATGGTTAAACTAATGACGTGGGTGATTCGGTCTGGCACTACTTTGGTACGGTCTGGTTCCCACCTCCCTGAAACAAGCCAGTCACACCGCTCATAAAAAAAACAACCATGAACCACACCGTCATAGATAACTCTCCTTCATTTCTAAATCACTTGAACGCGCTGTATCCAACCAACTTTCTGATGACCTCTGACCTCCTAGACCAGGGGTCAGATGATCTCTTACAGAATGACCTCCTAGACCAGGGGTCAGATGATCTCTTACAGACCAGGGGTCAGCAATTAAGTTTGGCCTCGGGACACATTATGGCGGGCCAGAAACAAAAACAATGGCTAATTTAATATATTGATAGTGAAAACATTTAAACTGTGACAGACCACCGTATAACTAAGACATACATTTGTGGCATAATAAATTGTAAACGACATACACATTTGCACTGAACATTATACCTTTGTCTTTTTGCCATTTTATGAGACAAGTCAAGTCAAGTCAAGTCAGTTTTATTTGTATAGCACATTTCCAGGCAGCGGTAGCTGACACCAAAGTGCTTCACAAGCAGGTTGATAAAAACAAATTTAACAAGCGTCTCTCTCTCGTATCGGTCTATCTTACATTAGAGTTCACATTTGAAAATGTGTTTAAATAGAGGCCTTGTACTGAATGTTTGTGTATTTCTTTGTCTTCCAACATGGCTGCCTGTAATATAGCGGCCATTGTTTTGAACATGGCAATGGAAGGGACAATGGTTGCTATGTGCAAAACGATGGTTGCTATGTGTAGATATTTTGAGAATTATATCAACAGGAAAATCCAGTGGAACAGTAATATGCTTTTCCAATGTTTCACATCTCAACCTTTGTGCTCAACCAAAAATAAAGGGCACATCAAAGCCTCTCTCTCTCTGATTGCTTAAAACAATCAATAACGCACAACACCAACACTGGTCTAATAATGTATGAGGGTGCAGGCTATGACAAAATGCAGTATGCAATGTAAACACACTAAAGACCCTTTCACACACGCTGCATGTAAAATCTTGTTTTTTGCTTATTTTACACTGTATTGAATACCATTGATTAACCCTAATTCATTTAATTTCAAACCTTTATTTTAACTAGAAAAAAGTTCAGATTGCCCTCATTCGCAGCGATGTCGGGTACAACAGGAAATATTTTAAATAGATATTTAAATTATCATCTTCATACACAGGTGGAGATATTGTCTCTTTCTGCGTCCTGCCCTGCTCTACCTAGGAGCCAGCCCTCCTAAACCACAGGCAGTATTTCCTAGCGAGTCCTGTTGCAAAGCTTACAGATGTCAAAGAATAGTTGGGAGGGACGCAATCTTTCAAAACTTTTAAATGCATTGTTGCATTTATATTTAGCACATATGATAGAATTTCAATAGAAAATAAACAAAAAATTAAATAACAGTACACAGTATAACAGTACTCAGTATAACAGTACTCAGTATAACAGTACTCAGTATAGCAGTACTTAACAGTACTCAGTATAGCAGTACTCAGTATAACAGTAGTCAGTATAAGGGGTGTAAAAAGTACCCAGAAATTATACTTAAGTGAAAGTATGGGTACCGTCTCAAAACCTGACTCAAGTAAAAGTCAAAGTATCTGGCTAAAAACACACTTGAGTAAAAGTAAAAAAGTCCTACTTTTAAATGTACTTAAGTACTAAAAAGTAAAAGTAAATATATTTTTTGAAAGGGATAGACCAGGGCCCTCATTCATCAACGTGTTCTACGCACAGATCTGTGCTTACCCTGTGCGTACGATCATTTCTAAGCAAAGAGTGGGATTCATCAATTTCAATTTGAACTTGACTCCGTGCTTACGTCTACGCACAGGTCAGAGCACACTTACCTGACGCCCAGTGGTAGAATATATTATTACAACAAGGAAATGAGCTTCTGTGCATAATAACACTGGCGGAGCATAATTCATTATAGTTCATTGTAAAATAGCAACAGTAGTGTAATTATGGTCAAAACCCTATAAATAGCATTTGGAATAATAGATCTTTCTCTCAGAATGAATGCAGCATGGTTTATATAGCGTTATCGGAATATACGGGTGTAGGCTACTGACTGACTGCGCTCCGCGTAGCTTGATTGATTGATTGATTGATTGAAAAGTTTATTAACAGATTGCAGAATGGGTACAGTACAGTACAGTACAGCTCAGTACATACAATTGTTAATTGGGGATGCAGACCAGAGAAAGACTTTCGTCTTGTTTACATCAGGGTCCCCCATTTTCAATTCATCATAAATCATAAAGCTCAACTCGTTATTATTTTGCGCACAGACCGCAGCGGCAGAAACACGGGAACGTTTTGATTATATTTAAAAGGCTTTACGTTAAACGAAACAAGTGGAATTTCGAAGCTGTAAGCAGAATACAAGTCATATGAATATAGTGTTCTTCCCCCTTTTTACTGTATAAGAAAGAATAGAAAACGCATTGCAATGACACCAGATAGTGGACAGACTATGTATATGATGGGATTCAAGTTCGCGTTTTTGTTGATCATAGGCATGCTGTCAGAGTATGATATCTTAATCAAACATTCTAGAACATTTGTCGTCACAGATCATGTCCTAATAGAACATAGGCTATGGCATGGATCGCGTGATATTGTGTGGACTGTTATTATTACTGTACCGGTACCACCCATTGTGACAACAGCCTTGTGAGTCCCGCACACAAACATGATGGAATTCAAGTTCATGTATTGAAAGGCAGGCTACATCATACATGCAGTGAGATTCATTGTTCTTGTATATGCTCTCGTATTATTGTTTATATAGGCTACCCAATACTGACATCAAAATAGATTGTAGTATGCCTCTAGAAATCATATGCAGCAGGTAGAAAATTGATGGGAGATCCATCGCGATTTGGAATAAAATTGAGGATAACTTTAATCCCTGGGTATTAATCAAACAACACGGGAAAAGGCAGTCATATTCCAGCGTGGTATTTATTAGTGTTTGCGCTGCCCAGGCAGCAATGGTTAATAGATATCATATCCGACATCACCGTAAGTGTATACGTCTGTCAGCCTGTCTCATGACACGCTTCCCTCGGCTTAGTCCATTTTTCCACATTTCATGGGTGTATTCCATTACCGTATATGGTTAATCGGGGCGTTTCTGGTATGCAAATACTTAAAACAGTGCACGAGCTCAAACGTAGGATCAAAGTCATATTCATCATGACAGGTGTGCGTAGAGCTTGCGTACGCACGTGTGATGGATCCCGACTTCCCTGTGCGTACACTGGTTCTACATTCCGTGCTTACGTGTGGAAATAGAACATGTTCTACGCACACATTGATGAATGAGGGCCCAGGGGTCTCAAACTCATTCCATCGTGGGCCAAGTCTTCATTTTAACTATACATTGCACCAGGTGAGTTAGTTGAAGAGGTGAGCCAATTAGTGAAATCATCAGCTGGTGTTTAGGCAAGGCTGGAATGAAACCAAGCGTACACTCTGCCCACAATGGAATGTGTTCTGCGATAGACAATGCTGAAATGAAAGAACAGAGGACACTTTTTTTGCATTAAAATTATTTAATGCACTTCTCCATTGAAGGTAAACTAACATGGACGGCATTCACATCACAGCATGAATACTATCACAATATTAAAAACAGAATGGTGTATCCTGAATAATATCACAATATTAACCACAGCATACTGGATTATCCTGAATAATATCACAATATTAAAGGCAGAATACTGGAGTACCCTGAATAATATCACAATATTAAAGACAGAATACTGGAGTACCCTGAATAATATCACAATATTAAAGACAGAATACTGGAGTACCCTGAATAATATCACAATATTAAAGACAGAATACTGGAGTACCCTGAATAATATCACAATATTAACCACAGCATAATGCGGATCTGACTGTCTATTCTTCTGATAGCAGGTGTTTAATCAAAGATCCCCGCTTTCTAATGTTGCACAAGGACCAATCAGCATGGGTATGGGCGGGTTGATTTTCCATTGATGGGGATTTGATTGGCTGTTTACCTGCAGTCGCAGGATTAATACCGATAACGTTAGTTCGGCCAGATAAACAATTAAAATATACTATTAAAATGGTTGGACCTGTGAGATTTGTACTTTGTACTTTGTAGGTCTGCATTTTAAATGTAAGGAGTAAAGTATGTTTTTTTTCTCTGAAATGTAATGGAGTAAAAGTACAAAGTATACAAACGTAATAATACTCGAGTAAAGTACAAATCCCCCAAAACAGTACTTAAGTATTGTAACGAAGTACAATTACTCAAGTACTTTACACCCCTGAGTATAACAGTACTTAATAGTACTCAGTATAATAGTACTCAGTATAACAGTACTCAGTATAACAGTATAACATGCAAATAAAATACCATTACCACCAGACAGAACATTGTTTGACTCTGAGGGTAAAAGGGCAGATGCTCAAGCCCCCCTTGGGCCCTATGTGTGTGAAGAAAGACAACTATTGGAAGAGAGGACTAGAGAGAAAGGCTCTATTTAAACCATGAAACTGGTGTTTGAGTGTCAGAAGTTCTTCTGATGCAGATCACATTAGTTGGATTGCTGTTCAGGATGAATGTGTTCCATCAATATTTAGCACATATGATAGAATTTCATAGATTAGAAGTATGTTGAGTTTTTAAGCAGATTTCTACACCATTTTAGGGTTTGACACCTGAAGGAATATACTGGAATATATTGGTGCTTCTTTAAATCTTGAGATTGTCTGAAGCTCATCCCATGGTGGTCACAGTGGTAGGGTTTCTCTCCTGTATGAATTCACTGGTGAGACTTTCTCTCCTGTATGAGTGTGCTGGTGTGTCTTTAAATTGAATGATCGAATGAAATGTTTCCTCCACTGTCTTTAAGGCTTCTCTCCTGTATGAATACGCTGGTGTTCCTTTAAGTGTCCAGACTGACGGAAGCATGTTCCACATTGGCCACAGTAGTAAGGCTTCTCTCCTGTATGAATACGCTGGTGTCTCTTTAAGCCTCCAGCGGTCCTGAAGCTCTTCTCACACTGGTCACAGTTATAGGGCTTCTCTCCTGTATGAATACGTTGGTGTGTCTGTAAGGTTCCAGACTGACTGAAGCCTTCCCCACATTGGTCACAGTGGTAAGGCTTCTCTCCTGTATGAATGCGCTGGTGTTCCTTTAACTGTCCAGACTGACGGAAGCATGTTCCACATTTGCCACAGTAGTAAGGCTTCTCTCCTGTATGAATACGCTGGTGTCCCTTTAAGCCTCCCGCGGTACTGAAGCGTGTTCCACATTGGTCACAGTGGTAAGGCTTCTCTCCTGTATGAATGCGCTGGTGTCTCTTTAAGACTCCAGAGGTCCTGAAGCGTGTTCCACACTGGTCACAGTTATAGGGCTTCTCTCCTGTATGAATGTGCTGGTGTATTAGAAAAGTGGCCTTGTTGATGAAGCTCTTTCCACACTGGTCACAGCAGTGAGGCCTTGACTCGTTCATATCTCTGCTTGTTGTTGGGGAGCAATGCAGCAATTGTACCTGGAGAAGAGAGAAGTACATCAATGAAGAGTTCAGATTGTGTGTGTGTTTTGCATTCGTTCAGTTTGTATTTCTCAAGTTCTAAAAATGTTTTATCCTCCAAATTTAGTTGTTGTGATTTAAACGTGAATCTGCTCCAAGGGCAGTTATTGAAAACTGGCCAACATTAATAAAATACTGAAATAAAACCCAACAGGCAGTTACCTGCAATCAGTGTTAATTTTGGCAGCTATTTTCATTTTAGTTTTAGTCTTAGTCATGTGTCAAGTGCTCCTTTTTCGTTTTCATCATATTTAGTCATCTTCATTTATTTTTCGTTTAGTCAGTTTTAGTCAACTAAATGTCTGAGCATTTTAGTCTGTCAGTTTTTGTCTCAATTTTGTATTTTTTGTTTGAGTCTAGATTTAGTCGACGAAAACGGATGACATTTTTATCTATTTTTAGTTAATGGAAAAAAAATTGTCAGAAGTCAGAAATAGTCAACATGGAAAATGTTCTGATTTAAATTGCGTATTTATTTTTTAATCTAGGGGAATCTGAGTCGGCAGCACAAGTGATACACATGAAGTATATATGTTGGTGTAGACATGGTCCAATGTATTGTTGCTCCTACAGTATATGTTGGTGTAGACATGGTCCAATGTATTGTTGCTCCTACAGTATATGTTGGTGTAGACATGGTCCAATGTATTGTTGCTCCTACAGTATATGTTTGTGTAGACATGGTCCAATGTATTGTTGCTCCTACAGTATATGTTGGTGTAGACATGGTCCAATGTATTGTTGCTCCTACAGTATATGTTGGTGTAGACATGGTCCAATGTATTGTTGCTCTTACAGTATATGTTGGTGTAGACATGGTCCAATGTATTGTTGCTCCTACAGTATATGTTGGTGTAGACATGGTCCAATGTATTATTGCTCCTACAGTATATGTTGGTGTAGACATGGTCCAATGTATGCATCAAAGAGAGCATTACGGATGTGGTGACGTTGTTTCTGACCAGAGAGACGATGCTGAACTCTGTCTGTCTTCTGTTTGCTGTGTCTTTCCTTTCTCTCTGCCATGTCTGTCCTCTCTCTGCTGTGTCTGTCCTCTCTGTCATGTCTGTCCTCTCTCTCTCTGCTGTGTCTGGCAGCGGTTTATTCTATAACAGGATACTGTAAACTAAGTAAACAGAACACACAGTAGTACTAGTAGTAGTACACACTGATTGCAATCTGCTTGCATACAAATATTATATAAAATCACATTCTGAGGTCAGTGTTAAAGTGCCACATAGAAAAGGTCTGGTTAGTGGATAGAGTTAGATGTGGTCTAGGTCTGGTTAGGGTAACTTAGGGGTAGTTTCAAGTTCAAGTTTCTTTAATAGTTGTCATACAGAAGTACAGAATACTTTCATACAAAATGCTTCTTACTGTTACGCTCCAGAGACTGTGCTAGACAAGATAGTATCAAATAACATAGTATAGCATGTAATTTAGAAGAAGAAAATGAGGTCACAGTGTTCGGTATAGACATATGTACAATGTTCTGAGTTACCATATAATATACAATACTATGCAGTGTACTAATGTACAGTACTATATAGTGCAAAGCAGAAATGGGATGAGGTACAATTTAGGTACAATTTACAGTAAGGTGTACGAGTTGTAGTGCAATCCTTCATCAATAAATATAAAGTGTGGGGAGTGGGTGCTACAGTGTGTTTGTTTAAAGTGGGTGTGTGCTATAAAGTGTGTGGAGTGGGTGCTACAGTGTGTTTGTTTAAAGTGAGTGTGTGCGTGTGGATGTGTGTGCTATGTGCGTTTGGTGGTTGTTGTTGTGTAGTGTTCATTGTTCGTTTAGCAGCCTGATGGCCTGGGGATAGAAGCTTCTTCTGAGTCTTTCTGTGCTCGCCTTGAGACTCCGGTATCGCTTGCCTGACCGCAGCAGTTCAAAGAGGCAGTTGTTCGGGTGACTGGAGTCTTTAATGATTCTCTTAGCCTTGCCCTTGCAACGCTTGTTGTAAATGTTCTGGAGGGTGGGGAGCCCCCCTCCAATTGTGCGTTCGGCTGAACGTGTCACTCTTTGTAGTCTGCTTCGGTCTTGTGCAGTGCTATTCCCAAACCAGGAGGTGATGTTGCCGGTCAAGATGCTCTCTATTGTACATGAGTAGAAGTTCTTAAGGATCTTCTGACTGACTTGGAACTTCCTTAGGCGCCTGAGGAAGTAGAGGCGTTGTCGTGCCTTCTTCACAACACTGTCAATGTGTGTGGTCCATGTCAAGTCCTCGGATATGTAGGCTCCGAGGTACTTAAAGCTGTTGACTCTCTCAACCCGTGCCCCGTCGATGCTGAGGGGGCTGTAGTCCTTGACCCCCGACCTCCTGAAGTCCACAATCATCTCCTTTGTTTTGCTGACGTTCAGGGAGAGGCTGTTTTCCTGGCACCATCCCGCCAGGACCTTGACCTCTTCCAGGTAGGCCCTCTCGTCGTTGGCAGAGATCAGGCCCACCACCACTGTGTCGTCAGCAAATTTGATGATTGTATTGCTACTCCGCTGAGCCACACAGTCGTGTGTGTACAGGGAGTAGAGGAGGGGACTCAGAACACAGCCCTGGGGGGCCCCTATGTTGAGGGTGATGGATGAGGAGGTGCAGTTGCCTGCTCTCACCACCTGGGGTCTGCCAGTCAGGAAGTCCAAGACCCACTGGCAGAGGTCATAGTTCAAGCCCAGGTCCCTGAGCTTGGCTATGAGTATGGAGGGGACTATGGTATTGAATGCCGAGCTGTAGTCGATGAATAGCATTCTCACATAGTTTCCCTGCCTCTTGTCCAGGTGTGATGCTGCTGTGTGCAGCACATGGGCTATGGCGTCCTCCGTGGACCTGTTGGGGCGGTATGCAAATTGCAGGGGGTCCATGTTGATGGGGAGGGAGGAGCAGATGTAGCCCTTTACTAGCTTCTCAAAGCACTTCATGGCTATGGAGGTGAGAGCTACAGGGCGGTAGTCGTTGAGGCAAGCAGGCTTGGATTTTTTGGGTACAGGGATAATAGTGGACTTCTTCAGGCAGGTGGGGATGACAGCCTGTTCTAAGGACAGGTTAAATATGTCAGTGAATACTGGGGCCAGTTGGTCGGCACAGACTTTTAGGACGCGGCCGGGGATGCCGTCCGGACCTGCTGCCTTCCTGGTATTCACTTTTTTAAAGGTCCGCCTCACCTCATGCTCTGTTACCCTGAACACTGCGCCTCCATCAGCAGCCGACCCCCTCCCCCCCCCATTGCCGTGGCTCGTGAGCTGGTGTTGTTATTACCAGCAACAAACCTCGCATAGAAGGTATTGAGGTCATTTGCTAAGGAGATGTCACTGTTCAGTTTGAGGGAGGCGCCTTTGTAGTCTGTCATCGTTTTGAGCCCCTGCCACATAGCTCTAGAGTCAGCTTGTTCAAACTGGAGTTCAATTTTATCCCTGTAGCGCCGTTTGGCCTCTGACACTGTCCTCCTTACGTTGTATCACGCCACCTTGTGGTCATTCATGTTGCCTGCCACTAAGCCGTCGTTGTATGCTTTGGTGCGCTCTCTCAGAGCTTCACGGACGGATTTGTCTACCCAGGGTTTTTGATTTGGGTAAACTCTCATTTTGGTAGTGGGGATTGTTTCTTCCACCAAAGTACAAACATAGTCCAGCACTGTCTCCGTGTAGACATTAATGTTATCTGTGTCGCGGAACACATTCCAGTCTGTGCAGTCAAACGCAGACTGGAGCGTCTCCTCTGACGTCAAATCCCATTTATGCACCTCTCGCGAGACTACAGGAGTACTTTTGATTCTCTGTTTGTACATTGGTGAAAGAAAAATGGACGCGTGATCTGATTTACCAAAGCCACTATCAGAATGAGCCTTGTAGCCACCTTTAAATTGCGTGTAACAGTGATCTAGGATGTTACCGCCTCTGGTGTTGCAAGTCACATGCTGATAGAAGTCAGGTAATACCTTTCTCAGATTGGCGCTATTGAAATCACCAGCACTAAAATGGCGGCGTTAACGTTCGCCGCTTGTATTCTATTTACCTCGTCGTGGAGTCTGGAGAGCGCGACGGTGTTACTGGCTTGCGGTGGAATATACACTCCGACCAGGATGATCGCCGTTAACTCCCTCGGGAGGAAGAAAGGACGACACTTGATGGTTATATATTCCAGGTCTGGGCAGCAGTGGTTGGATAATTCCTTCACGTTAGTTGGATCGCTCCAATTGTTGTTAAACATGAAGGCAATACCTCCTCCACGTTGTTTACCGGACTCTGCTGTACGATCCTTGCGGTGGATAAAGAAGTGTTCAGCCGGTTGGATTGCGTGGTCTGGAACGTCCGGCGCCAGCCACGTCTCGGTGAAGCAGAGAACGTTGCAGTCTCTGACGTCTCTTTGGTATTGAATCCTTGCTCGGATATCGTCCAGTTTATTGTCAATTGATTGTACATTGGCTAGCAATATACTGGGTAATGGCGTTCGGTGGCGTCTGGATCTCAGCCTGTTACGGATCCCAGCTCTCTTCCCACGCCGTCTGGTTCCTTTGTTCCCGGGATCAGGATCTGGTCCCATTCTCCGGA
This sequence comes from Notolepis coatsorum, assembly GCF_963971535.1. Lineage (NCBI taxonomy): Eukaryota > Metazoa > Chordata > Actinopteri > Aulopiformes > Paralepididae > Notolepis > Notolepis coatsorum. The sequence goes on from NC_140165.1 coordinate 265,597,732, forward strand.
GAATCTCCTCAGGCCATTGTTGCGGTTCGGAAAGCTGGTCCAGTGAGTAATCCAATCGGTAAGTTTCCCGTAATCCGATGTCTATAAGTGACTGACGGTCATACACATTAAATGCACCTACTGTTGGTACAGACAAAACTCTTAAAACTATAAATATTAACAAAAGTAAGCACAGTCTCGACGGAGCGAACAGAAAGGCAGCCGGTCGTTGCAGCGCCATTTAGTAGTTAAGCATTCATTATAATTTATTATTATTATATAGATAGATGGATGTAAAGGGCTAGACCACCTCTTAACCCCTATCCGGACCTAGATCACCTCTAAGTCACAACCCTAACTTAGGGGTTAAAGTCAAGTCAAGTCAAGAGTTTTATTTGTCACGGCATACAAGTATACAATGAAATGCGGGTGGTCTTGCCCGCAACGATGTGCATTACAGTGGTACAACATATATAGAATCCAATAAAAAACAACATTGTGCAATAAACAGGTAACAGGTAACATGGTGTGACATCTCGGTATCTGTACATAGTTATTTACAGAGCATATAGGACATGCTAGGTAGCTTTAGTAGTGCAATACACTGTTCCTGTTGTTATACTAATTTAAAGTGGCCTTTCCTTTTGGCCATAAGTGTGCGTGTGTGCGGCATGAGTGTGTGCCCGCTCATGTTAAAGTGTTAAAGTGGCTGCTAGTGTGTGAGCGTGCACAGCGTGCGTGTCGTGTGTGTGCTCATGTGTGCTTGTGTGTGGATAGTTCAGTGTTCTGTGGCACTCAATGTTCATTGTTCAAGGCTCTGATGGCCTGGGGGAAGAAGCTGAGCCTAAGCCTCTCTGTCCTAGTAGCTGGGGTTCGCAGGCGTCTGCCTGACCTCAGCAGTTGGAACAGGCTGTTATTGGGGTGGTGGGGGTCTTTCATTATCCTGCAGGCTCTGGATTTGCACCTCTTGTTGTATAGAACCTGCAGGGGAGGTAGCGCAATACCCGTGGTACGCTCGGCTGAGCGCACCACTCTCTGTAGGGCCTTCTTGTCCTGTGCAGTGATGTTTCCGGTCAAGATGCTCTCTACAGCTCCTGAGTAGAAGGACTGGAGTATCTTCCCCGATACTCTGAACTTCCTTAACTGTCTCAGGTGGTAGAGGCGCTGTTTCGCCTTCTTTACTACTGTGTCTATGTGTGTTGACCATGTCAGATCCTCTGAGATGTGGACCCCCAGGTACTTAAAGCTGCTCACCCTGTCCACGGTAGCCCCGTTAATCATCAGTGGTGTGTGTGTCTCCTGCTGTCCTCTCCTATAATCCACGATCAGCTCCTTGGTTTTACCAATGTTCAGGAGCAGGCTGTTGTCCTGGCACCAGCGTTCCAGTACCTCAACCTCCTCCCGGTAGGCCTTCTCATCGTTGTCCGAGATCAGCCCCACCACCACGTGTCGTCTGCGAACTTCACTATGGAGTTGGAGCTGAACTTGGCCACACAATCATGTGTGTAGAGTGAGTACAGCAGGGGGCTTAGAACACAGCTCTGGGGGGACCCGATGCTCAGGGTGATGGTGTTGGAGGTCTGACCCCCCACCCTGACCGCCTGGGGTCTTTCACTCAGAAAGTCCAGTACCCAGGCGCTCAGGGCGGAACTCAGACCCAGCTCGATCAGCTTGTGCACCAGTCTGGTGGGGACTATGGTGTTGAACGCTGAGCTGTAGTCAATGAACAACAGTCTCACATAGCCCCCCTTCTGACGGTCAAGGTGGGAGAGGGTGCTGTGCAGTACCTGGGAGACCGCGTCGTCAGTGGACCTGTTTGTCCTGTATGCAAATTGCATAGGGTCCATATCACTGGGGAGGGAGGCACAAATGTGGTCCTTGACCAGCCTCTCGAAACATTTCATGACCACAGAGGTGAGTGCCACCGGTCTGTAGTCATTTGGACATGTTGGGGAGGTTTTCTTCGGTACAGGGATGATGGTAGACATCTTGAAGCAGGCAGGGACCACTGACTCCGCCAGGGATCGATTAAATATGGCGGTGAACACCGGGGCAAGCTGGTTGGCACAGGACTTAAGTATGCGTCCTGTTATACCATCTGGGCCAGCAGCCTTCCTGGTGTTCACCTGCATAAATGCTCTTCTCACACTGTGTACCGTCAATGAGAGAGCGTCCCCGCGTCCCCGCGGATGCCCCCCCCCCCTCCACAACAGCCGGCGCACCAGTGACGTCCCTAGCCATTGGGCTAGCAGTGCCACTGTTTGCACCAAACCGCACGTAGAAGGTGTTGAGCTTGTCCGCAAGGGAGGCGTCGTCGCTCCCCATTGAGGGGGCGCTGACTTTGTAGTCAGTTATAGCCCTCAGTCCCTGCCATAAGCCTCTTGTGTCATTCTGTGCCATTTGTGCCTCCATCTTGTCGGCATACGTCCTCTTAGCAAGTTTAACAGCCTTGCGCAGAGTGTAGACTGTTGTCTTGTACTCTTCCATGTTTCCTGACTCTCTGCCCCGGTTATAAGCAGTGGTGCGAGAGTTCAGGGCTGCTCTGATAGTACTGTCCACCCATGGTTTCTGGTTTGGGAACACTCTCGCCTTCTTTGTGGAGACAATACTATCAGCCAGCGTTGTTATGAATGACACCACAGCGTCTGTGAACTCGCTGACATCACTGGTGCTCCTCTCGAACATTCCCCAGTCGGCGACGTCTAGTGCGTCCTGAAGCGTGGCCTCTGATTGGTCGTCCCATTTTTTTACCTCACGTGACACGACGGCGTCACGTGATCTCTGGGTTAGAGTTAGAGGTGGTCTAGGTCTGGTTAGGGGTTAGAGTTAGAGGTGGTCTAGGTCTGGTTATACTGATCCGATACCAGTGCATACATTAAAAAAATAATTATTTTATATTATGTAAATTATAAAACTTTTTTTCCTTTTCTTTTTTACAGCTACTGTTTTATATATACTGTTTTTAGTGATAACTAGAAAGTAATGGTATTTATTCAACAACAGGTGATTGTATATATTAGTATTAGTATCATTAATTGACAACTAAGCTCAACGAGTTCACCCACGGAAAGGTTGTTGGCACATTGGTTCCACACGGAGGTTAAACGTTGTTGCACTTCCTCCTATCCAGTCGGCTCCGTTTAGGTTAGCTACTACTTACAGATGTGGGACTGGAAAACGAGGCGTCTACCGCCGGTAGCAAGCTAGATGACGCTAGATGACGTCTTTTTAAGCTGCTCTGCCTGGTTCAATCAGTAGGGGGAGTCGAGTTACACGGTGGAGAGTGGGAGCTATTCTACAATCTGTGTGTGTGTGTGTGTGCATGCGACACTAGTCTTGGACATATTATTTTGCAATGTAATGCTTTTCTGTAGATTATTTGACTGTCATTGGTACAGTAATGGTGTGGTATTTTCGATTAACGTGCGTTTTTTATGGATAATCATCTAGATACTCAGATACAGTGCAGTATTATTCTTTACGAGACAACCCATACGTGCTGGCACCGAAGACCCGCCCTACTCTGCCTCTGATTCGCAGAATGTGGCTCTAGTTAGGCTCTGGTTGGGGGAAATGTAACTGGCCCGTCGATTATTGTGACCAGGCTGTCCTGTGGATTTCAGCTGTCGCTGTACTGAATTTACTGGTAAGCTAACTTCGGTTTAACGTTAGTTTGTTTACTACAGTTATGTAGTCAACTAAGGTAACGTTACAGTAGCAACTGCTCAAATAAAGCTGTATCCAGATTGCTGTCAAGTTAACGTTATGGTCTCTCGAAAATTTAATGCGACCTCAAGGCTTTTCAACACTGGCCGCGTAATATTAGTTAACGTTAACGAAAATGGGGGACCCTGATGTAAACAAGACTAAAGTCTTTCTCTGGTCTGTGCATCCCCTTAACAATTGTGTGTATTGAGCTGTACTGTATTGTACTCATTCTGCAATCTGTTAATGACATTTACATATCTGTAGATACTATATCTATATCTGTACATCCCTTACCTACTCTTACTAGTTACGCTGCTGGCCAGTATGACTTACTACCATAGTGTCTTCTTTATATCTATATCATTTTCCATACCCAGTTCTCTTCTCTAATGGCTATTTTCTTTTTATGTTGCAGATACCTGTCAAACTGGAGACTATTTCCACTCCATCGCCATCAGCTACAGAGTGGGGTTTTGAGCTACTACTTAAAGGCACTGGGTCCTATGTACAATATATAGTTTTACTGCTATGCCCCTATGCTATAATTGCTATTACTAACTATATTATGCATTAATCACAACAAGTTATTTTCTTAAAGTGTCCTTTGTGTTTAAAGTGACCTATGGTGTGAGCGAGTGCACTGTGTGTTCATGTGTTTTTAAGTTACTGTAGACCCACATTAAAGTCAAGATTACTATTTGGATGGTATCTGTGTCAATGATTCCATTCAACCAAAGTGAGTATCACTGTATTATACTACAACTCTATACATACATCTGAGTAGTGATTAGCACTATTACTCAGTAGTACTAATTTATATATTTTACACAGTTTAATCACCTGTTCATTGTATATCACTATTGCACTTTACTGTTACATTTGCACTCTCAAAATTAGATTAGATTCAAATGTACAGCACACCATATACTGCTATAGTGGAATATACTATTCATAAATCATATACCATAATGTATACCATCTTGTTGCGCGCTCCTGGCCACCGCAGTGTCATGATTAATTGAAAATGGGGGACCCTGATGTAAACAAGACGAAAGTCTTTCTCTGGTCTGCATCCCCTTAACAATTGTGTGTATTGAGCTGTACTGTATTGTACCCACTGTATTGAAACACAACATAGCAAGACGTAGCAGACTTTTTTTTATTACATTGGATCTCACAGCTAGGCTACAGATGTAAACTCCTAGTTTTTATCTTTGGCAGCCTAGGGCATGTGCACAAGTTGGTTGTGAGGGGCCTTCAATAATTTTACTATATTTCCAGACAGTGGGACCCTGATGTAAACAAGAACAAGTTACAGGTTGAAAAAGCCCTCAGCTCGGAACTAGGCAAAATCTGCATATGGCTCGCAGACAACAAACTATCATTACACATGGGCAAAACAGAGTCCATTCTCTTCGGTTCAAATAATTACTAGTTACGCTGCTGGCCAGTATGACTTACTACCATAAGTCAAATGTATATATTCTCTTTTAGAGTTGTCTGTATATCCTGTATGTCATAAATGTCTGGATGCAACAGTAGTGTGTACAAGTGTATGTTGTGTATAGACAGTAGACATACACAACATACAAGTCATAAATGTCTCGATGAATTTAAAATGGGGGACCCTGATGTAAACAAGACGAAAGTCTTTCTCTGGTCTGTATTGTACCCAGTGTGTATTGAGCCGTAGCCTACTGAAAGTCTTTCTCTGGTCTGCATCCCCTTAACAATTGTGTGTATTGAGCTGTACTGTATTGTACCCATTTCTGCAATCTGTTGTAGCTGCGTTTCAATATTTGTCAAAAACGTTACCTTTTGTAGCTCAAAACACGAGTGGAAAATAAAAACTTAAAATGATATAAATGCACTTTTAACCTATCGCTAAACTATTGCCAACCTAACGTTTTACATTCTACATGTACTTACTCAGACAATTTAGGAGGCGCTCGAGGTCGTGGTTCTTTCCTTTTGTAATGCGTCCAAACTGTGTTCTGTGTAACATGGATTCCGACCGATGCAAGGTGTTGCCGAATTTGTTTGGTCGACATGCCTTGAGATCGAAGTCTGCGCACATCTCTCGAGTGTTGTTTGCAAATTTTAGTCATTTTGGGCAGCAACACAACACACTGTACAAACTACAGTATAACACTTTATATATACAGTAGTACAGTAGTGGATTGATCTGATTGGTCTGATGCAGACGGGCCATTCACGGGTTTGAGGCGGGGCTTCGTGGCGTAGACAAGTATTAGTGGGGTGTCTCCCCCCTATTCCCATTCCATTTATGTCTTATCATAAATAGTAGATACTGAAGTTGTAGAATAATACATTACTGTTAAATATGTTTTCATTGCAATGCAACAGTACAGTCGCATACAGATTACTGGGGGTGGGGAACAGGGGCGTCCATTTGGTATGGCAAGTGATACAGTATTAAGATGAAAATTACTTTTTCAGAAAGGTATGATGTCCCTTTCCTGAACAGGGTTATTTGTTTGCTTTAAATTATAAATAAATAAAATATTTTATGTAAACCACCTGTTTTTAAAAGAAACACATACAATTCGCACATATATATTTTATAATTAGGAGAAAACTGTGATATTTGGATGCAGTTTTTTATTTGCATATTATTGCCCCCCACTTAGCTATTGAACACACTAGATTATTTAAACAGATATCTCACAGTATGATTACATTATTATTAAAAACTATCAAGATGACAGTATTTTGTATTTGTTTATGCTAGTGTCTTCACCATTGCACCTAAATCAACAGGCCAAAGGTCAAAATCATACAGAGACAGACTTAATGTGGTGTTGCCAGACATCCTGCTGTGCAGGTACTTTACTAGACATGTTGTGTAGGCTATTATTGTTAATAATATAAATGTGTCAGAGTGTCTTTGATAGGTGATTAACTCTTTGTTACAATACTTTGGAAAATGAGAGGGATACACATTTCAAGCCAACATCTTAAGCTTCAATTTAATGTAGGAATGACTATTGAAAGATGTTTTGATTATGAGCAATTCACACTAGAGTAAAAAGTGTGACAACGTCCCCCGTTCTCCCCTAATATGGTATAGAATGGAAATTGTGCTGGTCCCAGAGCCCCAACTGATTACTAAAAGACATATGATGCTCAATGCCTCTGTCTGGAAACAAGTATGCTCCCTCATGGAGAAGATGTAGGCATGTTAAAAGAACAAACCTCTTACTGTTAAAGTATGTTGTTTGAAACCATAAAGGTTGTCAGTGTTTTTTTTAGATGGTTTCTTAGATGTTCCTATCCTGTTGTAACAGTTGTTGATAATACCTATGATTCTGATGTTGTGTTCAGTTAGCATATTAGCTTACAACAAACTGTGACTAGCTAAGCAGACGCTTTTGTCCCCCTCTCCTTGATAAGGTGTTAATAGGTTTGGGGGAGCAGAGGTGAGTAGCTGAGGTCTTGGGGAATTCATATGGAAATGTGACAATGGTCTATCTGGGGGTGTTGGTACAGTACAGTCGCATACAGATTACTGGGGGTGGGGAACAGGGGCGTCCATTTGGTATGGCAAGTGATACAGTATTAAGATGAAAATTACTTTTTCAGAAAGGTATGATGTCCCTTTCCTGAACAGGGTTATTTGTTTGCTTTAAATTATAAATAAATAAAATATTTTATGTAAACCACCTGTTTTTAAAAGAAACACATACAATTCGCACATATATATTTTATAATTAGGAGAAAACTGTGATATTTGGATGCAGTTTTTTATTTGCATATTATTGCCCCCCACTTAGCTATTGAACACACTAGATTATTTAAACAGATATCTCACAGTATGATTACATTATTATTAAAAACTATCAAGATGACAGTATTTTGTATTTGTTTATGCTAGTGTCTTCACCATGGCACCTAAATCAACAGGCCAAAGGTCAAAATCATACAAAATCATACAGAGACAGACTTAAAGATGATCCAGAACAAAATCAAACAAAAGAGCGGTATAAAAAGAGAAAACAACAACGACTGCACTTTCTACATCGCCTTAGAGTTCATGGTGTAGATAAAAAATGTTTGTTACTTTTCTACCAATCTGTATTAGAGAGTCTCATCAGATACGGTATAACAGGCTACTTACTCTAATCAGGGGCGTCCATTTGGTATGGCAAGGTATGGCACTCGCCATACCTTGGCAAATAAAAATGTAAAAAAATTACAATTTTTTATGTTGATTTATAATTCGAATGTCAACATTATGAACGAAGCAATTATCTCACTTTTACTAGGTGGATTTTACTGTGACTAACTGAAATATGCCCCAAAAAAAGGAAAATGGACATAGGGAAATTATTTTATCAAAGGGCAGCAGAGACAAGTGATACAGGGACACAGGTAAGGTCTGGCTTAGTGATTATAATAGTGCAGTTCAGCATTCAGTAACCCATACTTTTTGTGAATGTGTTTTTGATACTACATTCTGTTGAACACACACCTCAAAACCGTACCTAAGGAAAATTCGCTCAATTGCAAGAAAAGTAATAGACAGTTATGATATTACATTCATATTTGGTATGGCAAGGTATGGCCCCTCCTACCCAACCCCCCCCCCCCCACACTCCTACCCACCCTCTTCCAATGTACGTTGGTTGGTTGGTGAGCTTGGGCCAATGGGCGACAAGCAGCTGAATACATTTTATTTCACAGCGATACACTTTTTTTCAGTGTAATCACTACAGTATAGTATTCTTACTGAGTCGCAGATGCAATGACGACTTTTTACAGTAAACAAACGAAGATATCTACAGTTGATCGGCCGTGCGTGATGGCAGCGCCAATAAAAGAAAAGCAGCCGCCAAAGAGCAAGATTCGGATGGTTAAGAAAAAAGCTGTAAGTATTACATCGGACATTATTACATTGAGACATCGGACATTTACGCATATAACGTAGAACATTTGCGCATATTTGGCTATGGTTAGACTAGTGTATTCCTGGCGTTTTTTTATACGTTTTTGACTACGTTTGATGTCCTATCTACACATAAATGCGTTTTACCATCTGCGTGCCCTTCCTGTGTACAGTGTGTGTGTTTGGGACAGAGCTCCGTGTCCCAAATAGCTTCAGCTACCATGTGTTGTCAAGTTATTGTTATAAGGACCCCAGTCCAAGCTACAACAGTCTGCATTCCCTTAACAATTGTTTGTATTGAGCCGTATTGTATTGTACCCATATGCAATATGTTAAATAAAGTTTACATCCATTCATTCTGCTAGCATTACCGATTGCATGAGCAGCTGGCTAACGTGAGCTATCAGGATTCAGACCCTGTTAGCTCAGAGTTCCTCTTTCAACTTAACAAGCATTAAACAAAATGGCCCAGTCATCTATTCACCTTTGTTTAATACACACAGCGTTGTCTCTAATGTTATCGCATGAATTGCATGAATTGAAAATGGGGGACCCTGATGTAAACAAGACGAAAGTCTCTCTGGTCTGCATCCCAAGACCCAACACACAGTAACAGTACTGTATATTGGAATACCGTTTATGTCACAAATGTATCAGTACTAAATACCTATATGTCCCTATGCCAATCAATCTAACCTGCTTTGCAATCCTCGCCATTCCACTACTACTATATATAATAATAATAATTTATTTTGCATCCCTTTTTTTCCCTGTGCAGGCTGCAGTTTCAAGCGTGTTGACACCACAGTCCAATGTCGTTGGACCAACACCAGCAGATGCAGAAAAAACCATGACGGAGTGGTGTAATGAAATCGTCATGACGATAGTCAAAACATACTTTGCCAAGCTGGAGGAACGCCGTGAGGCGACGGAGAAAGACTTGGCCATACTGCGTACACAACATCAGGCCACAGAGCAACAACTTCAGGCCACAGAGCAAGGTCGTGCTACGCTGGAGAAACGGCATGAGGCGACAGAGAAAGACTTGGCCATACTGCGTACACAACTTCAGGCCACAGAGCAAGGTCGTGCTACGCTGGAGACGACATGAGGCTACAGAACAGCTGCACGCCACACAGCTTAGACAGCTACGCAACCAACTAAACAGACCAAGGCTAGTCGAACCCTCTGTCACTGCTCGGGCTTTTCACCGCCAGCTATTCACATCTGAAAGAGATGAAGGTTCTCCGTCTCCGTTCGAAGCCGCCACGCCTGCAGCAGCTGATGAAGGGGTTACCATAAGCTTGACGCTGTCGCCGTCGCCACTCAAAGCCGCCACGCCTGCAGCGGTTGAAGGGGTTACCATAAGCTTGTCGGTGTCCCCGTTCAAAACCCCAGAACCGTTCAAAACCCCAGAACCGTTCAAAACCCCAGAACCGTTCAAAAAACCCCAGCCAGTGGCTAAACGAAAGAGGCAGACAAATGGTGAACTTTTGCCTGACATACAACTGCAAACCATTTCAGCAGAAGACGAGCAAAGGTCGTACGAAATGTCTAGCAAAGCCGGCAATCGAGCCGATGACTATGCAGCTCGAATGTTCATGTTGCTAATTGACTTTCCAACATACCAACTGTGGGCTCAGAAGGTTAATTGGAGCGGCCTACAGGGAAAGTCTGCCTTACCTCTCAACCTATGACAGTCGTTGCTCGCTATGGTTAAACGCCGCTATAGTGTTTTTGAGTATGGAGCAGTTCGTGATCGGATCAATGAGCGTTTACGAACGCCACGGACAGAGGATCCCAGGAAGAACTCTGTTGTGATTTAATTATTCTCACATTTTGAGTGGATCCATTTCAATTGACTATTCTTTGTTTAGGTTGTTCATAGCATTTTCACACATCATGGCATCATGGCATCCCTTCCTGTATTCATGCTTCTTGTGTGTACAGATATAGATAGTATTAATATGTACAGTGATACAGGTATAAAGACACTATATGGTAGTAAGTCATACTGGCCAGCAGCGTAACTAGTAAGAGTAGGTAAGAGATATGTACAGATATAAATATAGTATTAATATGTACAGTGATACAGGTATAAAGACACTATGGTAGTAAGTCATACTGGCCAGCAGCGTAACTAGTAAGAGTAGGTAAGAGATATGTACAGATATAGATATAGTATTAATATGTACAGTGATACAGGTATAAAGACACTACAGTATATGGTACTACAAGATGTAGAGGTGGATGGCAATCAATAAGACACTGGAGAGAGTGGATCCATTTCAATTGACTATTCTTTGTTTAGGTTGTTCATAGCATTTTCACACATCATGGCATCATGGCATCCCTTCCTGTATTCATGCTTCTTCTTCATGCCTGTCTAGGCAGGTCACCTCTGTTGACACCAAGTGGTGCAAATAAGTAACTGCATGCTTCAGACACTGTGTAACAGTAGGACACAACACAAGACAAACGTATTTTCTCTGGTCTGCATCCCCTTAACAATTGTGTGTATTGACTAGTGTACCCATTCTGCAATGTGAATAAAACTATAAAAAAATATAGAGTGTTTTGTGATGAATGTACTGTACATAACTATCAATAGACTAGCTAGCTATTTGTCTGTATCTCTTTCACTGTAATTTTTTTTTATCTATTCTATTCTACTATTTTATTGCACTGCACTGCACTATTCTATTTTACTCTGACTACTGTAGGTTCAGTGATGAGCCGGTGCAGGTCTTTGATGCCCCTGTTAATCAAAATCAAATCAAATAGACAGTACTGCTACATCTATACATTTATGACATATCAGATTTGCAAATACAGTACTGTTTGTGATACAAAAGTGTCCAGAAAAGGAGTGTATATACATTTGGCGTAGAAACTGTACATTGGAGGAGGTTGGTTGGGTGGGTTGGGTGAGGGCTGTACATTGGAGGTGGGGGGGGGGGTTGGGTAGGGGACACACACACATTTTACACTGTGCATTGGAATATTGACAAAGCCTTACTTGGTCATTTACTGTACAACTAGGTTAGGACATTTGTAGGGGCCAGTTTCGAATTGCAGTCTCACGTAGGTGTTTTTTGAGAGTGTTTTTGAAAGTGGGTAGCGATTCACATTCCTTTACAGCTTTAGGTAGGGCGTTCCACATTGATGTGGCATAATTGCGAAACGTGTTTAGTCCCTTGTTTGAGCCGAATCTGGGTTTTACATGATTTGTGGAGCTCCCTCTGGTGTTGTGATCGTGGTATTCACTGACCTTTGGGAAGTATTTTGACATGTACATGGGTACCTTGGTCGCGTAGTGTATCTTGTAGACCAGGCCCATTGCAAGTTGCTGTACTCTGTCGTCTACTCTAAGCCATCCTAGGTTGTCAAAGTGGGCAGGGGTGAGGTGGGTTCTAGGAGTCAGGTCAAGTAGTAGTCTGACTAGCTTGTTTTGAGATGTTTGTAATTTGTTTTTTAGTGCCTTTGAGGTGCTTTGGTACCATGAGGTGCAAGCATAGTCGTAGTACCCTTGAATGAGTGCTCCTGCTAGAGTCTTCAGGGTATTCTTGTTTACCAGAGAGGAGATCCGGTACAAGAATCGCGTTCGTTGGTTGACTTTTTTTATTACATTGGATGCCATTTTGTCACAGGAAAGATTAGCCTCTAGGATGGAACCCAGGTAGGTAATTTCATCTTTCCTTGTGATAATATTGTCACCCACTGTAACCGAGAAGCCGTCGGTCTTGCTGAGTTTGTTATTTGAACCGAAGAGAATGGACTCTGTTTTGCCCATGTGTAATGATAGTTTGTTGTCTGCGAGCCATATGCAGATTTTGCCTAGTTCCGAGCTGAGGGCTTTTTCAACCTGTAACTTGTTCTTGTTTACATCAGGGTCCCACTGTCTGGAAATATAGTAAAATTATTGAAGGCCCCTCACAACCAACTTGTGCACATGCCCTAGGCTGCCAAAGATAAAAACTAGGAGTTTACATCTGTAGCCTAGCTGTGAGATCCAATGTAATAAAAAAAAGTCTGCTACGTCTTGCTATGTTGTGTTTCAATACAGTGGGTACAATACAGTACAGCTCAATACACACAATTGTTAAGGGGATGCAGACCAGAGAAAGACTTTCGTCTTGTTTACATCAGGGTCCCCCATTTTCAATTAATCATGACACTGCGGTGGCCAGGAGCGCGCAACAAGATGGTATACATTATGGTATATGATTTATGAATAGTATATTCCACTATAGCAGTATATGGTGTGCTGTACATTTGAATCTAATCTAATTTTGAGAGTGCAAATGTAACAGTAAAGTGCAATAGTGATATACAATGAACAGGTGATTAAACTGTGTAAAATATATAAATTAGTACTACTGAGTAATAGTGCTAATCACTACTCAGATGTATGTATAGAGTTGTAGTATAATACAGTGATACTCACTTTGGTTGAATGGAATCATTGACACAGATACCATCCAAATAGTAATCTTGACTTTAATGTGGGTCTACAGTAACTTAAAAACACATGAACACACAGTGCACTCGCTCACACCATAGGTCACTTTAAACACAAAGGACACTTTAAGAAAATAACTTGTTGTGATTAATGCATAATATAGTTAGTAATAGCAATTATAGCATAGGGGCATAGCAGTAAAACTATATATTGTACATAGGACCCAGTGCCTTTAAGTAGTAGCTCAAAACCCCACTCTGTAGCTGATGGCGATGGAGTGGAAATAGTCTCCAGTTTGACAGGTATCTGCAACATAAAAAGAAAATAGCCATTAGAGAAGAGAACTGGGTATGGAAAATGATATAGATATAAAGAAGACACTATGGTAGTAAGTCATACTGGCCAGCAGCCAGGGCCGCCTGGGAGAAATGCGAGGCCCTGTGCGAGATTTAACGCGAGGCCCCCCCCCCCCCCCCCCCCCCAAAGGTAAAAAAAAAAAAAAAAAAAAATTATATATATATATATATATATATATATTTTTTTTTTTTTTTTTTTTTTTATATATACAGTCAACATATTCTTAAATAATAGCGCTGCCCGAGGCGGGGCATGATACAGTCAACATATAGCAAAAGAGAGAGCGAAAGAGAGCTCCCGTTCTACAGTCAATATACAGTGTACAGAGAGAGAGAGAGAGAGAACATGTGTTTGTCATGTGTGTGTGTGTTAGAGAGAGACTAGAGCATGTATGACAGATTCAAAAGGACAAAGATCAAAAGAGAGAGAGAGAGAGAGACACATTGGAAAGAAATTGAAATGCTATTTGGCCCTAAACAGAGAGTACACAGTGGCAGAATACCTGAGCACTGTGACTGAAGATCCTTGAGCACAGCCTAGCCATCGAGAAAGGCCGCCATAGGCAGACTGTGTGTGTTAGAAAGAGAGAGAGAGAGAGAGAGAGAGAACATGTGTGTTTGTCATGTGTGTGTGTGTTAGAGACTAGAGCATGTATGACAGATTCAAAAGGACAAAGATCAACACTTAAATCCAACAAGAAGAGCAGGGTATACCAGAGAAACCAAAGCAAGGAGCCAATGGCCGACATCAGCTAAATAGGCTAGCCAGGTACTCTGTGACACCAGGCCACACACAGCTTTGGCCTATGGCCCAACGCTACACAAGCTACACAAGCTACACAAGCTACACCATTCACACACAGCACATGTCGTATCTCCAAATGTTGTGAAGTAGCATATGTTTTGCCTGGAAAAAAACATCGTTATTAACAAAACATTCGGGAGGGGAAGGAAGTAAGAGTGGGGTAATGTCATGACATTTTCATTAATCTTAGTTACCTGGCTGCACGAGGGCGCAGGGCGAAAGGCCGCAACACAGGTCTCCACGTTGACGAAAGGCCTCAGCGCGCCTCCCTCCACCTTCGCTCCCCACCCCTCCCTCCTGGTATAGTACGGGGGGCCACGGCTCCGGACGAGGAGACTGGGTGTGGGGAGGACGTGGTGGGCCGACAGCCAGCCAGCCAGCCCACACATGGCGTCTGGCTAACAGTTAGCTCAATCAGGCACGTGGCTCTATGTAGCTGCATACAGCCAGCTGCTCTCACCACCAGGCACACACCGTTAGCGTTAGCTACTAGTAGTATTAGCTCGTCGACCAGTTTGGCTCCAGATAGAGAAAGACAGATCCACGGCGGGTATATAATCATATGTTGACTCACGGTCACTCACCATAACGCAGTATCAACGTGGAAGGAAACTTTCTTGGCCCCACGGTGTAATTTCTTCTTCTTCTTCTTCGAGTACTTTCCGGCAGACTGGACACCTTTCGGCGTATTGCTTCTTTTGAAAAGACATCCACTCGCCTCGCCGCGCTCCTCTGGATAGATTAGCTAACGTGATAATGACCGACCTCTTTCTTCGTCTTGGCTATTGGGCATAACTAAGCATAGTCAAAAGCTGCACGCGCGAAAATGTCAAACGCAGCCGACTCACGCTGCCGGCGTCTACACTGTCTACACATGAGTAAGTAAAACCACTCCCTTCGTTGAAACCAATGCTGCTGCAGAACCCCAGAGGCTGAGCTCCAATAGTGAGTATGTCTGCAGCTGCAGGACTGCAGACCCAGGAACAAGTCAGACACATTCTACAAACGTGTCTAATGTGAAATATATAAGCATATAAGCAAAACTAGATTTTAGGTCTGTGATGAAAAAGGGCCTCGCGGGAAGGGGGGCCTCGCAAAAAAAAAAAAAAAAAAATAATAATAATAAAAAAAAATTTAATAAAAAATATTTTTTTTTTTTTTTTTTTTTTTTTTTTTTTTGCGAGGCCCCCCTTCCCGCGAGGCCCTGTGCGACCGCACTGCTCGCACACCCCCTGAGGCGGCCCTGCCAGCAGCGTAACTAGTAAGAGTAGGTAAGGGATGTACAGATATAGATATAGTATCTACAGATATGTAAATGTCATTAACAGATTGCAGAATGAGTACAATACAGTACAGCTCAATACACACAATTGTTAAGGGGATGCACAGACCAGAGAAAGACTTTAGTCTTGTTTACATCAGGGTCCCCCATTTTCGTTAACGTTAACTAATATTACGCGGCCAGTGTTGAAAAGCCTTGAGGTCGCATTAAATTTTCGAGAGACCATAACGTTAACTTGACAGCAATCTGGATACAGCTTTATTTGAGCAGTTGCTACTGTAACGTTACCTTAGTTGACTACATAACTGTAGTAAACAAACTAACGTTAAACCGAAGTTAGCTTACCAGTAAATTCAGTACAGCGACAGCTGAAATCCACAGGACAGCCTGGTCACAATAATCGACGGGCCAGTTACATTTGAGTACAGCTGTAACAAAGTCCAATATGCCCTCGTTCATTAGATCCAAAGCATCAATTGCTTTTCCTCGACTCTAACGCTAGTTTAATAGCTAATGACTAATGGCTAAACAGCTGATTTTGTAAACATGAGGCAGAGTAGGGGCGGGAGCTGGATGGATATAATTCCAACTTGACTTTGCGCCTCCTGGCGGCACAAAACAGAAACCGCACCCACCCTAATAAAACCATTTGACGAGAGCCGTTAACGGGCGGCAGAGGGCGTTGAAACGGCGGTAGGAGGGACCTCAATTTGCAATGCTGTAACTGTATGTATTTTTTATCTGTTTTGGTTTTCCTAATCTTTCACGTTTTTTATTATTTTCTTTTACCATGCTGCTATCTTTTGCATTTTATTGATGTTTTTACTATGTGAAGCACTTTGTGACCCTGGTCTGTGAAAGGTGCTATATAAATAAACTTTACTTACTTACTTACTTACTTACTTACTTACTTACTTACTTACTTACTTACTTACTTACTTACTTACTTACTTACTTACTTACTTACTTACTTACTTACTTACTTACTTACTTACGCGAGCTAGATGGAAACAATGTAACGTTACTAAAAAGTGATTTACCTTGGAATACTCCTTTGCCAACTTGCTGTACTTTGCTTGCAGGTCTGCAGCTGGATTATGAATAGTCCCAAATTTAGCCAAGGTAACGTTAAAGCTATCAAGATAGGGCTGATATAAAAAAATAATAATAAAAAAAATAAAAATATAATTTTTTTACATGTTTTGGCCTTAAATAGTTTCAAAATATCAGTCATTTTTTAAAATAAGTTACACAAGTAAAAAAAAAATGCGTTTTGGAAAATAGCTCTTTATTTGATTATCATAAAAAAGTGTTTTCTATACGACATCGGTAAATATCGGTATCGGCCAGAACAGCAATATTAATATCGGTTATCGTATCGGCCACAATTTTCACATCGGTGCATCACTAGTTGATCTGATATTTATTTCTACTGCGATTGAAGCTATCTGTGTTTTATGTGTGTGGCTGTCTGCCGTTGGGTTGCAGAAGGGGGAGGGGGGGAGCGCCGTGCTCCAGGGCGCATTTCATGTATTCACGAGGAAGGATAATAATGATAATCTAGCGTTGATTTCAGGAAAATCCGATAATCCGGCGAAAAATGACGTGTTTATTGAATGACACAAAAACGCAATTTTTGCGTCTTTTCCCTGGAATTACTCAGAAGCAACCAAACTATATTCATATTCAAAACGGTATAAAACGGAAATGAACGGATGAAAAAATAATCTGTTTTTTGCACGTTGACCAGAAGCAACTCACTGAGACTCGACGGCGTTATTAGACCCATAGCTATACTATAAAATATAGGTTTAGCTCTACAAACTACAACTACGTTTACATGGAGTTAATGGACGGCAATGAAGGGGTCACTTCCCGGAAGGGGCGTGGCACTCAACGTGTTGAATAGTTTCAAAATATCAGTAATTTCTGAAAATAAGTTACAAAAGTAAAACAAAAATTAAAATGCGTTTTGGAAAATAGCTATTTATTTGATTTTCATAAAAAAGTGTTTTCTATACAGAGATATCAACATCGGTAAATATCGGTATCGGCCAGAACAGCAATAGTAATATCGGTTATCGGTATCGGCCACAATTTTCACATCGGTGCATCACTAATGGATATTGCATTATTGCAGCAGTTTGCAGGTGTACTGCTTCATCGCTACGATGTTAATGTGATGACTGTGCAGAGGCAGCAGACAGTCAGAGTGAAAAGTGTTGGCTCTGCGCTAGAGGACGCTCGTCCCATCTCAGTTTATAGTTGTTTACACACACCTGCAACTGTCACCCAGCCTTTTAACGGTTTCATCTATATACCTTGTAATTGTATTTGGTTGTTTGTGTTTTAATTATTTCCAATACCTCTGTGATGTATGTATCATGTCTCTCTATCTATTTTATTTTATTAACACATTTGGTCTCCTTTCCCTGTTACCCTCCGAGAGGCCCTTTTGTCCTCTCACCAGGCCTTCATTGTAAATAAGAATTTGTTCTTAATTTACCTACCTGGTTAAATAAAATAAAAATATCAGTTTATGGAATTTGTTACCGGCCTCAGATTTAGGGGAATCTGAGTCGGTACAAGTGATACACAGGCAAGAGTGCGCTGTGGATCTGTGAATGATGGAGAGATAAGACGTTATTTATTGATTGATTTGAATTGATTGATTGAAAACTGTATTAACAGATTACAGAATGGGTACAATACAGTACAGCTCAATACACACAATTGTTAAGGGGATGCAGACCAGAGAAAAACTTTCGTCGTGTTTACATCAGGGTCCCCCATTTTCAATTCATCATAACATATATGACATACACAACATATAGATAGACAGTACTGCTACATCTATACATTTATGACATACCAGATTTACAAATACAGTACTGTTTGTGATACCAAAAGAGTCTAAAAAAGAGAGTATATACATTTGACGTAGAAACTGTACATTGGAGGTTGGGTAGGTGGGGTGGGGGGGGGTAACTGTATATTGGAGGTGGTTGAGTGGGGGGGGGGGGGGGGGGGGTTGGGTAGGCGGGTGGGGTTGGGTAGGTGGGGTGGGGGAAACTGTACAACTGTACAAGCAAATCTGTACATTGAAATATCGACAAAACCTTACTTGGTCCCAAGAAGAGGGTCTCGTGTATTATTGGGTTAGGACATTTACTGTACACTTACAGGGGCCAGTTTTGAATTGCAGTCTCCCGTAGGTGCTCTTTGAGAGTGGTTTTGAAAGTGGGTAGGGATTCACATTATTTTATGGCTGTGGGTAGGGCGTTCCACATTGATGTGGCATAATTGTGAAAGATGTTTAGTCCCTTGTTTGAGCAGAATCTGGGTTTAACATGATTTGTTGAGCTCCCTCTGGTGTTGTGGTCTTGGTATTCACTGACCTTTGGGAAGTATTTTGACATGTACATGGGTACCTTAGTGGTGTAGTGTATCTTGTAGACCAGGCCCATTGCAAGTTGCTGTACTCTGTCGTCTACTCTAAGCCATCCTAGGTAGTCAAAGTGGGCAGGGGTGAGGTGGGTTCTAGGAGTAAGGTCAAGTAGTAGTCTGACCAGTTTGTTTTGTGATGTTTGTAATCTTGTTTTTAGCGACTTTGAGGTGCTTTGGTACCATGAGGTGTAAGCATAGTCGTAGTACCCTTGAATGAGTGCTCCTGCCAGCGTCTTCAGGGTATTCTTGTTTACCAGAGAGGAGATCAGTACAGGAATCTAGTTTGTTGGTTGACTTTTTTTTTTATTACATTGGATGCCATTTTGTCACAGGAAAGATTTGCCTCTAGAATGGAACCTAGGCATGTAATTTCATCTTTCCTTGTGACAATATTGTCACCCACTGTAACTGAGAAGCCGTCGGTCTTGCTGAGTTTGTTATTTGATCCGAAGAGAATGGACTCTGTTTTACCCAGGTGTAATGATAGTTTGTTATCAGCGAGCCAGGTGCAGATTCTGCCGAGTTCTGAGCTGAGGGTTTTTTCAACCTGTAACTTGTTCTTGTCAGAGACCAGCAGGGCTGAGTCGTCCGCGAACAAGAAAAAGTTGCAGTCACAAGCTGACGACATGACATTTGCATAAATTAGGAACAGTAGCAGTCCTAGTATGCTTCCTTGTGGAACACCACAGCTCACTGTGAGGGGGGGGGGGGGGTAGAGTACCGTTTACCTCCACCATTTGTTCTCTCCCCTCAAGGTAGGATTGCATCCAGCTCACTAATAAACTATCAAAAAAACAATTGCTTTTGGCTTGTCAATCAGAATGGAGTGATTGACAGTGGCGAAGGCCTTTTGTAGGTCCAGCATGACCATGCCGCAGTATTTGCCCGCGTCCACCTCTTGTTTGATGTGGTCGTTCAAATAGAGAAGGCATGTGTCAGTGGAGTGGGATGTTCTGAAGCCAGAATGGAATTCGTAGATTAGATTTTTTCCGCCTAGTTACTTTTCGACCTGTTCGTAGACTATTTTTCCCATGACTTTCGAGATGGAGGTAAGAATAGAAACAAGGCGGTAGTTGCCTGGGTCTAATTTGCTGCCCTTTTTGTGCAGGGGGGTCACTCTCGCAATTTTGAAGTCCTTGTGGACGTGTCCCTGTTGTCTGGAGAGGTTTATGTGATGACTGGGGTGATGGCGGCTGCTGAGTCTCTGAGGAATTTGGAGGGGATGTTGTCATGGCCAGTGGCCTTGTTAGGTTGGAGGGTGCTCAGTTTTTTTAGTACCTCATCTGTTGTTACAATTTACAGTTTGAAGTCGTATTTGCGGACCCCTAGGTTTTTGTAGTATGCTATGTGTTCTACCCCATAATGCCCTGAGTGGGAGGGTAGTTTATTAACCAGTGTTGTGGCTATGTTTGTAAAGAATATGTTTAGGTATTTGGCCACATCCAGTTTGTCTGTGATGAGCGTGTTTTCTGTCTTTATGTTTATAAATCTGGTTTTTATTTTTTTGCTGCGGCCTAGTTGGTTGTTGAGTAATTTCCAAAGTTCGCAGGGTTTGTTTTTGTTTTCCTCGGTTTTGTCATTGATGAAATTTTTTTGTGCGGTTTTGATCATGGTGTTTACGTCATTTCTTAGTCTGTTTCTTTGAATTTTTTGTTCAACCATGTGGGCTTGGAGTTCACTGTTTGCGCTTTTGGTAAGCTTTGTCTGACTTTTATGAAGTTCAGAGCATTTTCTGTCTCTGGTTTTCATAGCGGTCAGTATTTCAGTGTGCATCCATGGCTCAGCGCGATTTTTAACCCTGGTGGTTCTTAGGGGTGCCATGTTGTTAACTATTGTTGTGAATTTGGTTTTGAATCCAAGCCATGTTTCTTCAACCTGTGTACCACTGACCAGTCCATGCTCTCCAGTTCTTGGTTAAAGGCCTCTCTAGAGTAGGTTTTGAGGTCCCTAGATGTGACTGTTATATATCGTATTAGCTTACGCTCTGCTTGTAGTGGAACATATCCTATATCCAGTCTAATACTGAATAAATGTCTTCACATGTACACACCCATCCGCCTGGCCACACCCCCATCCGCTCCTCTACATAAGCGGGTGTTACGTATTACTTTCACATGGTGGAGGGATACTTACTGTCTGTGGTGCATATTCACCTTGTGGTTAAGTGTGCTGTCACTAATTGGTGGTTTAATTGACACACTGTTTCTTCCTGTTTTTGTTATTAAAATGGCCGCCATTCTAATTCATCACAGGTGTGGTGATGAGGCACCACGCCCTACAAATGCAGTGCAGGGAGCAGTTGTCAAGTCTCCCCCACTTCACAGGAGATGTCACAGCTCTCCAGCGTCTCACCTGCTCTCACTGTTGTGTTGTACATTCGGCTTGTTCTTCTTTTTTGCCTATAGTTTTGTTGTTTAACTTTGGAGTCTGGAACACCCAGCTCCCACTATTTCTGTCCATTTAGTTAGTTGTAAATAAATAGTTATTTTTGATAAACTTTTGTCCAGTGTCCTGTGTCCACCACGTCGCATTCAAGGCCTTGACGAGCCATATTTTAGGCTTGAATGTAACATGGGGGCTCTAGCCGGTCTTCAAACAGGTAAGTATGCTCTTAATTTATAATTTGATTTGACTACTGGTATGCTTTAAAATATTTAGTTTAGTGGACACCACAGGTAGGTAATTTCATTGTTTTCTGGCTGTTGTTAGCCTCCTGTGTACCACGTACTCCTGGGGCAGTCAAAGAAGTGATTGGTATATGATCTTTGGCTGGTAGCAGGTGTGGTTGAAGAAAGCTAGGTCTACAGTGCATTAGATTTCAGGATAGGTAGGTTAGGGGGCCGGGAAATGTAATTAGTGTGTTAGGACCTGATGTAAGTGTTTTTTGTTGGTTTAGACATGTGGTGGGCCTAGCAGTCCTTCTTTTGACTGCAGTATAGGTTTTTTAGAAGCTATTTGTGAGTCAAATCAGATTGTATGGAGCACCTGTTTGTATTAGGATTTGTTTGTTGAATTTGTTTGTTGAGTAACACAAGGGGTTTTGCCTCACTTGGTTTGTTACTGAAGACAGTATTTTGGGATAAATGCCTACCACAGGGTTAGTCTTGTGGGTGGTTCATCTCAGCAGAGGCCTGTAGCTAGTGTCCAGTAGCAGTGTCCGCTGTGATTCTCTAGTGTAGGATCTGTGTGCATTATTGAGCTTGACCTTTTTGATCCAGTATGTGTTATGCCGTGTGTCTTAAATGCAGTGTGATTTGTTTTGCGTGCTAACATAAAATGCCGTGTTTTGAACTATTGCTTGTGAGTTTCATTGCGTGCTGTGTTATGCCGTGTATCTTCAGTCACTGTCGTTTAATTACGTGCTACACCTTTTTGTGGATACAGGGAAATTGGAGTTTGAACCCCAGGTCGTAGGAACGGTGGGTGAGTTGCTTGTGTTTTGGATACTGAACTATATCCCTTGTTGTGGATTAATTGTAGTATTGCCTTGTATTAGTAATTAATGAATTGGTTGATTAATTACTTTATTAGTAATTAATATTGTTGTATTCATTTGTTGTCATTTACTGGTTTTACTCATAGTAAAAATGACGTTGGACATGGAGGATTTGTTGCGAGGCCAACAGTGGCAAAGGTAAAAGAATGTTCTGACGATGAGTTGGTGCAATTAGCTGCTCATTATTCTATGTTAACGTTTGATGCAAGCCTGGAGAAGGAGTACTTGCAATATCAGTTGCTTGGATGTTTGCATGTTGTCATGTATCTTGACATATCCTTGTTGCCTATAGAGGAACAGAAGCAGATATTGCTGCAAGCAATGGGTGAGTGTTTTGATAGATGGCACGCTGAGAGGAAACAAGGGGGCGAGGCCCAGGTTCTCAGCGCTCGCTTTCGCTCTATTCAAGTGGCTATAGGAGCTGTTAAAGTGCTAGCTGCAATGGCAAAGGCGGCTGAGAGACAACGAGAGTGCGAGGCCCAAGAGGCTGTCGAAGTGGCTCGGTATGCTGCTGAGGTGAGGAGAGCAGCAGCTACAGCAGCTACAGCAGCTAGAGCAGCAGCTACAGCAGCTACAGCAGCAGCTGCAGCCAGGGAGGCTATTGAAGCTATTGAGGTGGCACAGGAGGTACGTGCCCAGGCTGCGTTTGACCGTGTGATGGCACGGCGTAGTTTAGTTATTGCAGGGGCAGGTGTTGTTGTTGAAGATTTTGGAATGCACACTGTGAATGTACCTCTGCATAGTGTTGTTCCTGTTTGTGCCCTTGTATCAGGACCAGTGGTGATCGGAGTGACGGCTGGCAAACTCCCTATGCAGGGGGTGACGTTGCTCTTGGGCAATGACTTGGCTGGTGGTAAAGTACTGGTGAAACCGGAGGTGACATGCGTGCCAGATACTCGAGT
Source organism: Notolepis coatsorum (assembly GCF_963971535.1). Taxonomy (NCBI): domain Eukaryota; kingdom Metazoa; phylum Chordata; class Actinopteri; order Aulopiformes; family Paralepididae; genus Notolepis; species Notolepis coatsorum. Next base: position 265,621,075 of record NC_140165.1, read on the forward strand.
GGCGGAGCAGTATCTCGTGGGCTTCCCAGCCTTTACAGTGGCTGAGGCCACAGACGGATTGGAGGAGGAGAATGAGGAGGATGAGAGTGGGCAGGATGTTGCTACTTCATGTGGCACCGTTTCTGACATTTCATGTGGCACCATTCTGGTTGAGGAGGCTACAAGGCCATAATTGGGCTGCCGGCCTTCCTACAGTAGCTCTGACGTTCATGCTGTCTCACTTGTCAGCAGTGATGATCCCAGTATGGTCAGTAGTTCTGATATTGATTCATGTGACCACACTGACTCTCTGCCAGGCACTGGGTATGCTAGTCAACCTAGTTACCTGTGTCCTGTGCAGCAGGAGCAGTCTTCACAACCTAGTCTAATAGGTGGCAACCATTTTGTGTCATGACAATGTTACTGTGTGTGCCACCGTTTTGGCTTGTGACAGTAAAAAGGTTTCTGACACCGTTTTGAGTCATGACGTTGATTTTTGTGCCACCATTTTCTGTGGTGGGGATGTCGTGTCGGTTTCTGTGAATAATGGTTTACTGTGTTCCAGCGGTGCGGACGACATGCCTGTGGCGGTTCATCCTGCTTTGCTATCTCCTGACCTGGTGACGCCAGGAGTGGGGGAGGCGGACTCGGTGGCGGTGCCACGGGGACGTATTTCTTGTTGTTTTCCTGTTTTGTCTCTGTTTGTCAGTTCTGTGTCGGCGGAGGGACATGATGTCATGAGTTTTTTGTTTGGTGGTGATGTGTCGGTGGGTGGATTATCTTCTTCTAGGCCTTGCGCCTCAGTGGGGGCTGAGTGGGGTTTAGTTGCCCACATGTTTCCACCGGCTCCGCTCCATCCGGGCCCGGCTGGGTACATTTTGGAGGGGTCTCGCTTGAGCGGGTATCAGGACGGGGTTGTTTGTGCTAAGCAACGGTGTCGAGTGTTCCTCAGTAGGGAGCATTCGACGGAGTTAAGGGTTGTGTTCGACAGGGGCCGACCCGTTGTCACTCTGTGGTAGTGGCTCACTTTGTGGGTCACAGTAATTTTTTGGTGTACAGTTGAGTGTGACTCTTGACCGGGGCTCACACTCAACACAGTACAGGCGCTGCACATGTTAGAGTGTGTGGTTGCAATATTTTTTTTGGTAAGGTTGGTAAGTATCCCCTTATTTATTTATGTTCATTCTCTTGGTGATGGTTTCTTTGGGCTATAGTTGGGAGAAGAACATAAATCTTCGGTGTGGGGGTGTTACGTATTACTTTCACATGGTGGAGGGATACTTACTGTCTGTGGTGCATATTCACATTGTGGTTAAGTGTGCTGTCACTAATTGGTGGTTTAATTGACACACTGTTTCTTCCTGTTTTTGTTATTAAAATGGCCGCCCTTCTAATTCATCACAGGTGTGGTGATGAGGCACCACGCCCTACAAATGCAGTGCAGGGAGCAGTTGTCAAGTCTCCCCCACTTCACAGGAGATGTCACAGCTCTCCAGCGTCTCACCTGCTCTCACTGTTGTGTTGTACATTCGGCTTGTTCTTCTTTTTTGCCTATAGTTTTGTTGTTTAACTTTGGAGTCTGGAACACCCAGCTCCCACTATTTCTGTCCATTTAGTTAGTTGTAAATAAATAGTTATTTTTGATAAACTTTTGTCCAGTGTCCTGTGTCCACCACGTCGCATTCAAGGCCTTGACGAGACATATTTTAGGCTTGAATGTAACAGCGGGGATGTGGCCATACTAACAGCTCCTTCCTTATTTTCACCACCGACAAGTGTCTGTATACACTACTTGAGTTTAGTGCCGAAATAGTTGGAAAGGAGCTACGTTGAAGAGAAGGAGCTGCGTTGACATTATATCTTTGTTTTCTCTCTCACTATTTTCGAGGAAATACAGCGATAATGTCTTCGCCACCGGAGTGTCTAGAAGATGATGATCATTCTGACTTCCACCGGCGCTTCGTATTAGGGGCTCGCGTCGCTGAGCAATCCTTGCCGGCATTGCCTCTGGCTCTGCAGTTGGACACTTTGATTGGGAGGCTCTCGGCCGTGTGAGGGCTGATGGCCTCTCTGGGGCGGGTGATGTTTTTGCGACGCGGGTGCCAGGTGTGTCGGTTGTGGGGGGAACAACTACACAGCTTACGAAGGCCGGCTCCAGGCTGGTATCCTTTTTCGCTGCCACTTAGCGGCGTGGAGGGGGTTCTGGTTTGATGCCCACGTTAACATTAGCTCCTCCTCAAGTAAGAGCTTTGTTTTCCTGGGACCGTGATTACGAATCTGCGGTTCAATTCCCAGGGTATCTGGACAAATGGATACCCACTGTCGCCGTGCTGGCCCCGATTTTCAAGATGAAAAGCACCCGGTGCGAGGGAGGTGAGCTTGGTGTTCATTATGAGAATATCTCCCTGCTCAAGTCGGCTATAGTCCGCGAGGGACTTGTTGCCGGCACCGCTGTGTCTGGTAAACACCCTTCTTTTCTTTGGATGAGAAGAGGAAAAGACAGCGGCTGTCTGAAGTGTTGGCCTGTATTGCTTTTCTCACGTTGTGCAGTTTTCAGTGGTAGCCGCTTAGCTTGCTTCTGCGTGAGCTAGTGGCTAGCGATAGCCGGCTTGAGCTAACTGTTAGCCAGTTAGCTGTTAGCTACGTCGTTAGCTACCGGCTTTGCTCGGCTGGGAACGTTAGCTTGATGCTATCAGTTAGCCTAGGGTTAGCTGTTAGCTTGTGCTACGACCATTAGCGTAGCCGTGAGAATAGCAGGCCCTGGCACTCTGACTACAACATCATCTTTGACAGTGGGTTCTTCTGTGGGAAGGTAAGTCCCACGATCTGCTCACCCTGTGCGTTTGAGTTGCTAAACCCTCTTTGCACAGTCGGATCCGATTCCCTCCCGTCCTCCACTAGGGGGGTCCCCCCGGTTCTGATGGTTGTGGGGGGCCTCAGCGGTTACATTTGTCGAGCTTCCGCTCTGCTCAGCTCCTGTGTTCCACTACGAGCAGAGCGTAAGCTAATACGATATATAACATACGGTTATCCTATAACCATAGTTATATGAGTATAGCGAGCACTCTGCTCGGACTCACTGAGGACCCTGTGGTCTTCGCCTTCGGTGGTGAAAGACATGGGAAGGAGCTGTTAGTATGGCCACATCCCCGCTTATGTAGAGGAGTGGATGGGGGTGTGGCCAGGCGGATGGGTGTGTACATGTGAAGAAATGTATTCAGTACTAGACTGGATATAGGATATGTTCCACTACGAGCAGAGCGCTCGCTATACTCATATAACTATGGTTATAGGATAACCGTATGTTTTGTGACAGTCTGCCTTTTGTTTTAGCTTTTTGCGGGTACAGAAAATCATAATGATCACTTAACCCGCATGCATAACCCCTTTGTTGGAGATCATGGACTTGTCAGAATGAGGTCAATGGTGGTTTGTGTTGAATCACATACCCTTGTGGGTTGGGTGATTAGCTGGCTGAAACCGTGCAGATCACAAAACCTACTGAAGGCCTTGAAGACGGGTGCTGCTTTACGTAGCATATCCGTGTTCCAGTCCCCAATAATAATCTTTTCTACACCCTCCACCCCAGCTAAACACCCATCAAGTGTGTCATAGAAGCCACTCTATTCTGGCGGTCTATAGATTGTGCCTACTAGTACTGATTTCGCCCTTTCGAATAAGATTTCAATCCAAACTGTTTAAATTTCGTCATGGTTAAGGTCAGTACGGTTGATGCATTTGGTATCTTTGTGAATATACACACAGACACCACCTCCATACTCATATTCAGCCTTGCTCTACTGGCAGTGGTTTATTCTGACAAAAATATATACAAAGTAGTGCTTTAATATTCCATTATGTTGTACTACTTATTGTAGAAAAATGCAATAAACAAAATCATACAAAGATACTGTAATATCCTAGGGATGGGTCATTCTCATGAAATCAATGATTACAACGTCTTTAGTTAATCACACATCTGTTCCAGAGTCACGTGACTACGGCGGTATGGCACGGTAGTTCGCTCTCGTAAGTGACAGACCAATTAAGTTATTATTTCACCTCTAAAGAAAGAAAAATCCGCGCAACTTCAGGAAAAGGTTTCAATACACTAGATGTGTGAATGACACGTCCTGGCAACCGTGCAGAGACAAGACTGTTGTCTAAGAAACGTGAAATCGATTGGCGTTCTGCCAAACAAATTATGTCAGACAAAGACACCCCTGCTTGGGCGTCGCATCTAATTGCGGAGGTATCTATCATCAAAGATTCATTCCAGCTAAGGTTTGATGAGCTCAGTGAATCGATCAACGGAGTAAAGAAGGACACACGGGCTATTCTGCAAAGAATATCCAACGCGGAGAACCGTATCGGAGCGGTAGAAGACCAGATGGCCGTAGACGGCAAAATTTTGAAAGACCTGACGGGAGACGTGGACTACTTGAAAACCAAATTAACCTACATGGAAGCGCAGAGCAAGAGAAATAACATCGTATTGGTCGGCCTGAAAGAGGGAGAGGAAGCCGGTGACCCGAATAATATGATTAATGGCATTCTGAGATACATCCTGGATTTAAAGGACACTGACCAGGTACCAGAGGTAGAAAGGCACCATCGGACTCTCCGACCCAGACCAGACCCATCGGCACCTCCTCGCCCGTACATTATACGGCTGCTGAGATGGAACGACAGGCAGGACATCTTGAGAGCCGCAGGGAAGAAAAAGAAGCTGACATGGGGAGGAAGGCCGCTTCACGCATTCCAGGATCTACCCGTGGAAATTAAAAAGCAGCGCGCCGGTTATACCGACATCAAGAAGAAATTGTGGGACGCGGATGTCCGTAATGGTATACTGTACCCTGCGAGGCTGATAGTCACCATCGACGGCGAAACATCCATCTATAATAACCCCACGGATGCAGCGAAAGGATTGAAGATCAAGCTTCCTAATATTTTTGGTTAATGGACAGAGCATAGAGGTATGACACGCCCACCACTCACTGACAGTTGACAGTTGACAGTAGACATGACAACTGAGTTATTTAGTGTGGGTGATGACTTGAGCAAGATCCCGTGCAAGGTATGCAATGAACATTAAGGGCAGCCTCTTTCATTATACTGTTTATTATTATAATACATTTTTTTTGGTTTGTGTGTATGTATGTATATATATATATATATATATGTATATATGTGTATATGTAGGTATATATATATATTATTTTGTTTTCTGAGGTTATGTATTGCACTGCCCCTATAGTAATAATTTCGGATGCACGGATCATGCATTTAATTAAGGACATGGTCTGATCACTGCGTGCGGATAACTGTGTTTATCAGTTTGTTCACGGACAGGGGATGGACACAGGTTCTATCTCCCTTATATTATGTGTGTGCCCTTTTATTGGCACTTCTTGTATGGTTTGTTATGTGTTTTGTGTGTATTTCCCCTTGTTGGTGCAGACCATTGATAACTTCAACATATATTCAGTATTTTCCTTTTTATCCAACCTTTTCAACAAGCTAAAGCGCAATATAATTTTTGATGGCCACAATTAACATGATTAGTTGGAATGTAAACAGGGTTTCAAATAAAACAAAGAGATATAAAGTCATTAGTCATTTGAAATCCCTGGACTGTGATGTTGCGATGTTGCAGGAGACACATTTGAAGGATGAGGACTCTATTAAGTTGAGACAGAGATGGGTAGGCCAGGCCTACTCAGCACCAGGTACCGGGGCATCTAGGGGCGTCAGTATTTTAATAGCAAAACGATTATTGACAAGGATGGCAGGTTTATCATTCTATCAGGTTTTTTACAAAATACTAAATGCACGTTAGTAAATGTCTATGCACCCAATATTGGTCAGGCCGAATTTCTATCCAAATTGAGTGTGGCATTATCTCATTTTGCGGCAGACCATATTTATTTAGGAGGTGATCTCAACCTAGTTAGTGACCCGGCAGTGGATAGATCGGGCCACCCACTCATATCAGATGGTGCATTGTCAGCAGCGCTCAATGAGTTGCAGGTATCTCTGGCTTTGACAGACATATGGCGGGTAGTAAACTCTCTTGCCCGAGAATATACTTTCTATTCACACGCTCATAATTCGTACTCAAGGATTGATTACTTTCTTTTTTCACAATGTACAGTTGAGAATGTGATAGAGTGCAACATCCATAATATTATAATCTCAGATCATGCCCCCATGTCAGTGCGCTTAGCTCTCTCTGTAAACAATCACGAAAGTAAACAATGGAGATTTAACAACTCTTTGCTAAAAGATCAAGAGTTTGTATCTTTGATAAATGAGAGAATAACTGAATTTATAAATATTAATCTAAAATCTGTCCCTTCAATACAAATGGTGTGGGAAGCATTCAAAGCAACTTGCAGAGGGTGGATTATTAGCTATTCTACAGCCAGAAAGAAGAAAATGATAATGAAGAAAAACAACTTAATATTAGAACTTAAGGCTGTAGAAACACAACACATGCTTAACCCTGGAAATATACAACTGAAAAATACTATGTTGATTCTTAAGACAGAGTTGCAATCAATTATACATGAGGAGACAGCGTTTGCTCTTTTCAGACTCAGTAGGAAATATTTTGAATCAGGAGATAAAGCCGGTAAGATGCTAGCACTAAGATTAAAACAATTAGAAAATCGCCAATCAATACCATTTATATGTGATAGTACAGGTGCAGTTATTTATGAACAAACAGAAATTAATAAAGCTTTCAGTGATTTTTATAGTAAACTCTATCAGTCAGAAGGATCTAAAAAACAGGAAGACATGGATATATTTTTTAAGGACATATCCTTACCCACATTACAAGAGGTAGAAAAGGAGCATTTAGAGGGTCCTATCAGAGAATCAGAAATCATATCTGCCATGAACCTCCTTTCAACAGGGAAAGCACCAGGGAATGATGGATACACCTTAGAGTTTTACAAACAGTTTCAACACAGGCTAACCCCACTGCTTACACTAGTATTCAATGACATAATAGTTCATCAATCCATGCCTCAGAGTATGTGCCAGGCTACTATCTCTTTGTTACCTAAACCTGATAAAGATCACTCACAAATGGGTAATTATCGTCCCTTAAGTTTATTGAACAGCGATTATAAGCTATTTGCTAAGATCCTGGCCATGCGCATAGAGACAGTCATGCCTTCACTGATCCACCTTGATCAAGTAGGGTTTATTAAAGGCCGCCACGTTTCTAATAATATGAGGAGACTATTTCATGTCATGTCAAAAGCGGGCAACCTACAACAACCAGCGGTAGCTTTATCCTTGGATGCTGAGAAATCTTTCGACAGAATAGAATGGCACTATCTGTTTTATGTTCTTACCAGATTCGGTTTTGGACCCACGGTCATACATTGGGTGATGGCGCTCTACAACAAACCACTAGCTTCAATTAAAACAAATGGCATTATATCTCAACCGTTTCAGCTATTCAGGTCCACCCGACAGGGTTGTCCGGTTTCTCCATCACTCTTCATCCTCGCCCTCGAACCGCTGGCATGTGCCATACGAGCAGAGGAGAAAATCACGGGCATCAATATTGGGGGGCATGACTTTAAAGCTAATCTGTATGCAGATGATGTACTATTAACACTAACACAACCCTGTCAATCAATCCCACAGGTGATGAAGCTGATTAAAGCATTTGGGGAGTTTTCAGGATATAAGGTGAACTTTAATAAGAGTGAAGCTATTCCTCTGAATAACCTGACCCATCCTTCACATATTGGTTCTGCCCCCTTACAGTGGAGATCACAAGGTATGAGATACCTCGGAATAAACATCCGGACACCTATAGACACGATTTTTTATTCTAATGGTCCACACCTCTTGAAGACAATTAGGGAGGATATTAAGAGATGGACAGTGTTACCCATTTCATTATGGGGTAGAGCAGAGATAATAAAAATGAATATTTTACCTAGAATATCATTTCTGATATCAGCTGTTCCACTCAAATTCCCCTCGTATTGGTTTAAAGAGATAAATAAGCTATTTACAGGTTTCTTATGGAGGGAGAAGACACCTAGAATCAGCTACAAGAAATTGATGAGACCAAGAAATAGCGGTGGACTTAGTATTCCGGATGTTTACTCATACTATCTCTCTTATAATGCCAGATTCCCCATGTCATGGGGTTACATATGCAAGACCGAAATAGGCAGTTGGAAATGGATTGAGGAGAATATTTTATCAGAACTTAGTAAGACGGTATCCTTGGTATCATTATGGTTTCACCCCAAACCTAACTTTAAAATGGATAACCCGATAATAAGATTTTCATGTGAGATAATCAAAACCCTACAGAAACGGCTAGCCTTCAAAGGGATCTCTTTACCTTCATGCCCCATATGGTCTAACCCCCTGTTAATGGCTGGGGGCAGCACACTAGTAAATACTTCATGGCAGGGTAAAGGAATACATCAACTAGGACAGATTGTGAAGGATGGAGAGACGATACCTTTTAATGAATTGAAAGATCTGTATAATTTAAGAGATAGTGAATTCATGTTGTACTTTCAGTTGAGATCTGTAGTAAGATCAGTATCCATGAAAAATGGAGATATGGGGATACATAAGGATTTGGATGACAGACTAAGAAGGATCGCTTCAGAAAGGAGGTCAGTATCTAAGATCTATAGGTTACTGTCACTTAGCTCATCAGATGGCCTGGCCTCCATTAAACAGCAGTGGGAGAGGGATTTGAAGGTCTCCTTGACTGCTCCACAATGGGAGACGGTTTTAAAAAATACAACAACATCATCAAAATGTGTAAGATATAAAATGATACAATTAAAGGTAGTTCATCGAGCTTATATTACACCATGTAAAATTAAAAAAATGGATCAAGCCATCTCAGATTTGTGCTGGCATGGATGTGGGGAGGTAGGAACACTCATCCACATGTTGTGGCATTGCCCCACAGTGAAGAGTTTTTGGCACAAGGTCATTTTAAGACTATCCTCTATTCTCAGTGTTAAGATACCCTTATGTCCAAAAGTCTGCCTCTTGGGCATAGGGGTAGTTGGTATACAATCAGCACTTACGCAACGCATCATTACACTAGCACATATGTCAGTTAAGCGTACTATCATGATGAACTGGAAGATCCAAAAGCCAAATTGTTTCTGCATGGACACCTGGATGAGGGATTTCATGGACCTATTGACAATGGAACGAGCAGCCTCAACGCTCGCTGAACATGACCATGGAGAGGACGGTCCCTGGATCTATATAAGGACATATTTGGAGAATACTTATGACTGAAAGCAGGAGTGTTTGATCTGCACCCCCCCCACCCCCCCCCATTTTGTTAGTATGTTTTGTCTGTATTGTACCGTTTGTGAGTTTTGTTTTGTCTGTATTGTACTGTATTGTATTGTTTATTGTTTGTGAGTTTAGTTTTGTCTGTATGGTACTGTATTTATGTTGAGCTGTTTTGTGTTTCAAACTATTAATAAAAAAATAAATAAAAAATGAAAGCAATGATTTACCATGGCCGTGATATTTCTAAATAAAGGTTAGCATTTATTCAAGTAAACAAAACATAATATTAAAGATAAAAATTTGCTCTTTCTTGTACAATGAGTTTACTCATAACAATTAATTATTTTAATATTTTCGTACATTTTGTGATAAAATTCTCATTAGCGCAATGCGTCCACATTGATTTCTATGGACCATTGACTTAATTTTATATTTAATAAACTGATGAGAGCCGATGGGCTGTCTCTAGTTATCTCATGTCACTTACTCGAGATATAACCCTTTGGCCGCCCGATATCCCCCAGCGAGGTGCTAAACTCACTAAATTCTCGGGTCAATTACTATTTCTATCAAGCTTACTTCATAGTCACTAGTTAGTTATATCCAGTTGATATAAAATGTAAGCATAGAAGAGTTGTTAACCTCTTCTTTGTTTGTAATAAACCGAATGTATGTCTGGGAGAACTCTTATTGCCTATAATAACAATAATATTATTATTATCATTACCATCATTATTATCATCATTTTACGAAATGCCTGTAATGCTGCTTCTCTGAAAGCCTGATGATATTACGTCACCGTCATCACCGCCACTATCCTCATTTGTGAGGAAAGGCCTGTAATACTGCTCATTTGAAAGCCTGATTGTATTACTTCACTTTTAATAAGTTTTACTACTGCCAATCGTGTAATATTAGCGTACTAACACTTAATCATTTTTTGCAAGTCCCAGTACCCCTTATCAATTCGACAGATCCATCGATCCGTGGTACCGATCATCTAGTCCTGCAGTGACTAGACCATCAGTTTCCCACAAACTTGACAGAGCCCGTCGAACACAGAGATACCGGAACCCGCAAACAACAAACATTGCCATATGTATATATATATCCTTTATATAACTTTAGCTGAAAAGCATTAACCAGCAATTGATTTAATCTGTATTTCAGGCTACCAGAACATAGTCATACCGTTACCTCAGACGAGAGCAGGGCGCGGCCAGCGTCGTGGCCCATTGCGGATAGAAAGCAGTCCACGAATTCAATAAGTATTTAAACATAGTTATTTTATTTAGAAAAAGCAAGTTTACAAAAGAGACTGTATTGGAAATGTCCAACTCAGTTAAAAGAGGTATAAAACAAAAACATCTCTCTCTTAGCATAGCAAAAACTCTCTTTGTCATTTAGAGCAAATGAGCTAAAAAAAAACAGAGTTTTGTCATGGGGACGCCACTCTGAAAAATATACAGATCCCGTTCCGATACAACGCTCAACGGTATCTGTAGCTATAAGAATGGTGAGCTCTCGAAGCTGGAGCAGTCACTTATATATCATATCAAGACCTCTTTGCTATTGGTCAAAAAACAGTGATGTCACAGCGATGTCATTCTACTAGCCAATCAACGTATAACACATAACACTTTCAGTAAAGATGAACTCCTCCTTTTCTTTCTTTGTGCTGGGAAAGCACCTAGAATTCCATCTGCTACGGGTCCCGGCTTTCTCTGTCTCCTTACCCACTGTCAAGGTCAAACGCTCTGTGACCACCTCCCCGCACATTCCTGCTCCATAGCACAGAGGCCTCTGTCTCTTGTATTCCGACTGTGCTTACCAGCCTAGACCTAGATACTCGTGCAAAGCGTATATGCATATATATACATATACACATATATATATATATGAATACATATCACATATAGACACATACAGTAACGTATGCCTAGATTTAAAACAGATATATTCAATAAACATATGCTTAAACCTTTATATCATACAAGTGACAGAGAGAACAGGATGTCATTATTAAAAGTGTCACTCGTTGTCTGTGGCACTTCAACATAAACTCAAAATGTTTCTCTAAAACTTTATTAATATTGTTTATGTATTTGTGTCATCAAGGAAATTCTGATGAATTATACAATTAAATTGACAAATTAATGATTTTTTTGTGTAAAACATAATGTGCGGGCTGGCCCAGTACCGCACGCTTCCAGGTACCAATTACCTTCACGCACCTGAAGGGAGTTTCAAATCAGCTCGAAGGGAGCCCTTATATACTCGGGGTTTCTGAACGTTCAGTGTCGGGTTGCTTTGCTCACCACCACCAGCTGCTTGTTCCTCCCGTGTTGTTTCTCCGTTGTTTCTCCAGTACGCCCTTGGAAGTCGGCGCTGTTGCCCCTCTCTGCCTCCGTGGACCCGTGCCTCGTATCTCACTTCGCCCCTTGGTGAGTTTTTGGAAGTATATTTTTGAAGCTCTGTTTTTCCTAGTTTTTTCCTGGACTCAAGACCCTCTTTCTGTTTTTTGTGTGTTTCGTAAACACTGAAGAAGTGTCACTTTGTGTTAGTACTGGACTCTGCTTTATTACTGGACTGCCTCGTAATCCCTACGTTCGTTTATTGACATTCTCTTTTTCTCTGTTCCTCCCCGAGTGGATATACAATAAGCTGCAGAGCCGCAGAGCCAGGGCCGCAGCGCCACAGAGCCAACTCTGCTCTGGGCCGAGCTGCAGAGCCGCAGAGCCGACTCTGCTCAAGGACATTCCCCCTGAATGCTTTATGTTGTTTTTTTGCTCTTTTCTGTTGTAAATAAATACGCCTTTCGTTTTTGGCTAACTCTGAACTACCTGTCTGTGTCGTGCTGTTGGGGTTGTTTACAAACCATAACATTACGACCCGACCATGTCGACCCCAGCCGACACAGACAGTGTTAGAGCAGCCTTGGCAGGTCAGATCCAGCTGACCAACGACCACACCCAACAGCTAGGTGCGGCTGCGGCTGCTGTACAGGACTTCCGGGCCCAGGTCCAGCCTATCCGGATTTCTCTAGACACTCTGACCACTCAGCAGACTGCCCAGGTTAATCAGCAGGCTGATATTCTGCACCAGCTGCAGGCTCTCAGTGCAGCATTTAACACCCTGCTTTTAACCCCACCTGTGGCAGGAGTCCCAGCCGGACCACCACCTGCCGCCGCGACTAACCCTGCGCCTCCCGACCCCGCTCCTCGGGAGCCCCATCTCTCCAACCCACGATTGTTCGACAGTAACTTCGAGGACTGTGCCACGTTCATCATGCAATGCGAGTTAGTTTTCATTCATCAACCCAGCAGATTTACGACAGAGGGAGCCCGGGTGGCTTACATGACTAACCTGCTCACAGGCCGAGCAGCACAGTGGGTTACTGCTTCCTGGTCAATGAGGGCTGACTTCTGTTTTTCATACACAGATTTTGTGGCAGAGCTCCGAAGGGTTTTCCACCACCCATCTCGTGGCCAGGACCCTGGAGCCCGGTTGGGCACCTTCCGGCAGGGCAGTGGCAGTGTCACCGACTACGCGCTGGAGTTCAGACTGGCCGCGACGAGAGTGGTTGGAATGATCGGGCGCTTCATCTCACTTTTCTGAAGGGGCTCAAAGACGCTGTGAGGGACCAGCTCGCCACCCGGGAGGAGCCCGATTCGCTCGAGGCCCTAATCAGCCTCGCCATCCGCATCGACGGATGCCTCCAGGAGAGAAGGCGCGAGCGAGCCCGACTGGGACCCCCAGCCGTTCCCCAGACCTCCCGCACTCGTGACTGGACTGCTGATCGTCCTGTCTCCTCCACGACTGGTGGTCTTTTTCCCTCCCGACCTGTGACCAAGGAGGAACCCATGCAGCTGGGACGCACACACCTTAGCCCGGCCGAACGGGAGTCCCGGCTCAGGTCCGGCCTTTGTCTCTACTGCGGCCTGGATGGACACCGTATCTACAATTGTCCTACCCGGCCAAAAGACTAGGCTTGCTGGGACCCCGGGAGATCCTGGTGAGCCGTTTTTCCTGTTCCCACACCCATGCACCACCTAACCATCTGACGAGCGTCACCCTGGCCTGGGCGGACCAGCAGGCGACGGTGGGTGCACTCGTTGACTCGGGGGCTGATGAGAGCTTCCTGGATTTTGAGTTTGCCACCCAGGCCAACATTCCACTTGAGAACCTCGAGAGGCCCTTGGAGGTTTTTGCGTTGGATCAGCACCGCCTGGCTGACATCACTCAATGCACCTGTCCTGTCCTCCTCACCATTGCTGGTAATCACGTTGAGAGACTCCAGTTCTTTATTACCAGATCCCCTCTAGTCCCAGTAGTTCTGGGTCGTCCCTGGCTCGCGCTGCATGAGCCCCACATCGCCTGGTCCTCCGGCACCATCATGGGGTGGAGCTCCTCCTGTCATGCCCAGTGCCTTCAGGCGGTGTCCAGTCCGTCGCCCCGGAGTTCCCCTAGTGTGCCGCCCCCAGACCTCTCAACTATCCCCCCTGAGTACCACGACCTCGGGGAGGTGTTCAGCAAGTCCCGGGCTCAGGCCCTTCCTCCTCATCGGCCTTACGACTGTGCAATCGACCTCCGCTCTGGGGCTCCCCTTCCCGGCAGCCGCCTTTACAGTCTGACCGTCCCTGAGAAGGCAGCGATGGAGGAGTACATCTCTGAGTCCTTGGCAGCAGGCCTCATTCGGCCCTCATCCTCCCCGGTGGCGGCCGGCTTCTTTTTTGTTGGGAAGAAGGACGGAGATCCCCGGCCCTGCATTGACTATCGCCAACTCAACGAGATCACCATCAAGAACAAGTATCTTCTTCCTCTCATGAACTCCACCTTCGAGCCCCTCACCCAGGCTACCGTCTTCACTAAACTGGACCTCCGGAGTGCCTACCATCTGGTCCGTATCCGAGAGGGCGACGAGTGGAAGACCGCCTTCAAGACTCCCAGGGGTCATTATGAGTATCTGGTGATGCCGTTCGGCCTCACCAACGCTCCGGCGGTATTCCAGGCGCTAATGAACGACGTCCTCTGTGACATGCTCGAGGAGTTTGTGGTGGTCTACCTTGACGATATCCTCATCTTCTCCAAGACTCTCGAGGAACATGTCCGGCATGTCCGCCGAGTACTTGAGCGCCTTCTCCACAACCGGCTCTTCGTTAAGGCAGAGAAGTGCCGTTTCCACTCCAACTCCGTTGATTACCTCGGCTTCATCGTGGAGAGTGGCCAGACCTGAGCCGACCCCCGCAAGATACAGGCTGTGGAGGAGTGGCCAGAGCCCTCCTCTCGGAAGGAGCTACAAAGCTTCCTCGGTTTTCGCAAACTTTTACCGGAGGTTCATCCGGAACTACAGCCAAGTGGCGGAACCGCTTACCAGGCTGACCTCTCCCTCCCTGCCGTTTGACTGGTCTCCAGCGGCCTGCGCTGCGTTCCGTTCCCTCAAGAAGAGATTCACCACCGCCCCGGTCTTGCTCCACCCAGACCCCAAGAAGCAGTTCATTGTGGAGGTGGACGCCTCGGATACTGGACTAGGGGCTATCCTGTCTCAGCGGTCGGCGACGGACCAGAAGGTCCATCCGTGCACCTTCTACTCTCGTCGTTTCCTTCCTGCTGAGAGGAACTATGACATTGGAAATCAGGAGCTACTGGCGGTAGTGGCTGCCTTGGAGGAGTGGCGTCATTGGCTGGAGGGGGCCGAGGAACCGTTCACCATTTGGACTCACCATAAGAACTTGACGTACATCCGTGCATCCAAGCGCCTCAAGGGCCGGCAAGCAAGGTGGGCCAGCTTCCTCAGTCGGTTCGACTTCTTTGACCTTTCGCCCTGGGTCCCGCAACACGAAGGCCGACTCTCTGTCCCGGTTACACTCCAATGGGGCTCCAACCACTGAGGATCCGACTCCCATCCTCCCTGAGGTCAGGGTGGTGGGAGTGGTCACCTTGGGCATCGAGACCATGGTCAGGCGTGCCTTACGTTTCCATCCCGCTCCAAGCAACGTACCTTATCGTCGCCTCTTCGTCCCTGACTCAGTCCGGTCCCGGGTTCTCCAATGGGGCCATACCAGCCGGTTTGCCTGCCACCCCCGGCGTCCACCGCACCTTCTCCTTCCTGGCTCGTCGGTTCTGGTGGCCCACCATGAGGAACGACGTCAGGGAGTTCGTACTGGCCTGCACGGTCTGCGCCCGCAGCAAGGCCTCTCACCAGGCACCCTCAGGTCTACTACAGCCACTTCCCATTCCGAGCCACCCTTGGTCCCATGTGGCATTGGACTTCGTCACTGGCCTTCCACCTTCCCAGGGAAACAGTCCTTCTGACAGTGGTGGATCGTTTCAGCAAGGCCCAGTTCACTTCCCAGGTATGGCGGGCCTTTTGCAAGGGATTGGGGGCCACTGTTAGTCTTTCGTCTGGTTACCATCCACAGACTAACGGACAGACTGAGAGAATGAACCAGAGCGTGGAGTCTGCTCTCCGGTGTGTTGCCGCCAAGAGACCTGCTTCCTGGAGCCGGTTCCTCCCATCAACTACGCCATCAACTCCCTGGTCAGCTCCGCCACCGGCCTCTCGCCGTTCGAGGTATCTCTGGGCTACCAACCCCCTCTTTTCTCTGCACAGGAGTTGGAAGTGGCAGTTCCCTCCGTGCAGGATCATCTCGACCGGTGTCGTTGTGTCTGGGAGATCACCAGGACTGCGCTGCTCCGGGCATCGGAGCGTGCCAGTCGGGGAGCTAACCGACGCCGGATCCCTGCGTCGACTTACCAACCTGGGCAGAGGGTATGGTTGTCCTCCAAGGATCTCCCGCTTCAATCCACCACCAAGAAGCTTAACCCCCGGTTCGTCGGCCCTTTCGAGATCCGGAAGGTGCTCAGTCCCACGGCGGTGAGTCTTAAGCTTCCAGCGTCCATGCGCATTCATCCTGTATTTCATGTGTCCCGAGTGAAGCCTGTCTCTCTCAGTCCCCTTATGCCTCCTGCCCCAGATCCGCCTCCTCCCGAGATGGTGGACGGACACCCCCAGTGGAAGGTCCGCCAGCTCATGGACATCCGACGCCGAGGACGGGGGTTCCAGTATCTGGTGGACTGGGAGGGATACGGTCCTGAGGAACGGAGCTGGGTCTCCCGCCAGCTCATCATGGATCCCGCCCTGATCACCGACTTCCCATCCGGGGAAGCCGAGGCCGGGCAGGTCGCCGGGTGGCTCCCGTGGAGGGGGGGGTACTGTGAGGGCTGGCCCAGTACCGCACGCTTCCAGGTACCAATTACCTTCACGCACCTGAAGGGAGTTTCAAATCAGCTCGAAGGGAGCCCTTATATACTCTGGGTTTCTGAACGTTCAGTGTCGGGTTGCTTTGCTCACCACCACCAGCTGCTTGTTCCTCCTGTGTTGTTTCTCCGTTGTTTCTCCAGTACGCCCTTGGAAGTCGCCGCTGTTGCCCCTCTCTGCCTCCGTGGACCCGTGCCTCGTATCTCACTTCGCCCCTTGGTGAGTTTTTGGAAGTATATTTTTGATGCTGTTTTTCCTCGTTTTTTCCTGGACTCAAGACCCTCTTTCTATTTTTTGTGTTTCGTAAACACTGAAGAAGTGTCACTTTGTGTTAGTACTGGACTCTGCTTTATTACTGGACTGCCTCGTAATCCCTACGTTCGTTTATTAACACTCTTTTTCTCTGTTCCTCCCCGAGTGGATATACAATAAGCTGCAGAGCCAGGGCCACAGAGGCAACTCTGCTCTGGGCCGAGCTGCAGAGCCGAGGAGCCGACTCTGCTCAAGGACATTCCCCCTGAATGATTTATGTTGTTTTTTTGCTCTTTTCTGTTGTAAATAAATACGCCCTTCGTTTTTGGCTAACTCTGAACTACCTGTCTGTGTCGTGCTGTTGGGGTTGTTTACAAACCATAACACATAATGTCCATGGATGCAGTTCTCATTCTCCGCAACAGTTTTCACCTTCCTGTTAATACAGGATTTTTTAAATAAAGTTGTATTGTCCCATGATGCATCACAAAGAAGACAAGCTAGAAGATGGCTACAAGGTAACTGAAGTCACCTCAATGGTTAACACTTAAAAGTTCTAACTTCCCGCTTCAGCCCTTGTACACGACAAAATTGATTCTCATTGCTGAAACATGAAGTATTACTTGTTTGAAAAAAGTTTTGATCATCAATATTTGATCAATACAAAGGTTAATACATTCCTAACATGTGCCATGAATTTCTTTTGCCGATGTCATCATGGCTTCTCCATTGTTAGCTAAAAATGCTAACTCCTCTCATCCTCCGCAACACACTTCTCATATACCGCAACATTTTAATGGGTGTTAATGAGAACTTCTCTTTCGGCAATGAGAATTTGGTAACACATCACATAACTTTGTCATTAAATAGTAATAATTGGTAACACTTCAACATTAAGTGTTCATAAGGTTGTAATTACATAGTAATAATAAAATGTGTATTATCAACAGTTCATTTTGATGTAATTTACTAACTTTCCTGTTTCATTGCAGACTGTCAGCCACTGAGAAAAAGAAAGCGTTAGCAAAGGCTAGGCTAGCAAAATTCAGAGAAAAGGTTTACAACAACCCTGACCTGCAAGACGAGTACAGAAGGAAGGAGAGAGAGGGCGGCTACGTGGTGCAGTGGGCAAGGCGCTCACCACGAATACTGGAGGCGCTGGGTTCGCCTGTTCGAGCCCAGCGCTCCACATTGCTTTCAGTTTAGCTGGTCGTCCGTACTAATACACATTGGCAGTATTAGGGGGTGGGAAACTGATGGGTGGGGATCGGGCGTTGTGGACAGCGACTCCTACAGGTCGGTTGGTGCGCCTGCGCAGTAGAATCAGGAAGCGATGGGGGCGGCGCCCCTCCAAAGCGCAGACCCCTGACACTGAAAGATCGCGCCGCGCAGGTGAAAAGATGCGACTGCTGTTACCTCGAGTATCGGAGGGGACTTGTGCTATGTATGACTTAGTCCACATTGCAGCCGGCTTGTGGGAGGCAAGAAACAGCGTTCGAGACAGGGGAGGGTTGAATTGGATGATACGAAATTGGGATGGGAGAAAAATAGAAAATGAGAGAAAAAGTGGATAAAAAAAAAAAGGAAGGAGAGAGAGGTTAGGGGGGTTGGAAATGGTACAGTCATTAGCAAACATGCTAGTTTATAGGAAGCCTCATACAAGCCATTTAGTTGATAGGATGTCCAGCTTTCTGGCCCTTACTAGAGGATGTGTACACATTCACACTTTGTAAGCCATTCACACACACACACACACACACACACACACACACACACACACACACACACACACACACACACACACACACACACACACACACACACACACACACACACACACACACACACACACACACACACACACACACACACACACACACACACACACACACACACACACACACACACACACACACACACACACACACAGGGAGAACCCTACTGTAGGACACACATATGCACACACACACACTAGTGTAGGGTCTGTCCATATATGTTTTTCCTAATTTTATGGTATGCCTCCTTTCCATTTCTAGATATCAAAAACCAACGGAAAATGGTAAGATCAAGAAAATGGAAGATCTTACCTCCAAACAATATGAAAGGAAACAAAAACAATGGAGAGAACATTCGAACAGGCATTATGCTAGAGAGGAAACACTGAATGCCTTCTTGGATTTGACCCCTCCCTCCATCAATGAGCCAGATGCCGCACAGGTACCGGAGCAAGATGGAGGCCTACCGGTACCACCAAGCCCTCCAGAACTGCCATCAAACTGCCCAACACCAGAGCAGACGTCCACCCCCAAAGCAAGAAGAAAAAGGAGGATGCAGGATGTCCAGGTAGTACCAAGCCCTCCCGAGCCACCTTTGAACTGCCCAACAGTAAACAATTTTGCCCTAGGCAAAATCTGCATATGGCTCGCTGATAACAAACTATCTTTACACATGGGCAAAACAGAGTCCATTCTCTTCGGTTCAAATAACAAACTCAGCAAGACCGACAGCTTTTCAGTTACAGTGGGTGACAATATTGTCACAAGGAAAGATGAAATTACCTACCTGGGTTCCATCCTAGAGGCTAATCTCTCCTGTGACAAAATGGCATCCAATGTAATAAAAAAAGTCAACCAACGAACTAGATTCTTGTACCGGATCTCCTCTCTGGTAAACAAGAATACCCTGAAGACTCTGGCAGGAGCACTCATTCAAGGGTACTACGACTATGCGTGCACCTCATGGTACCAAAGCACCTCAAAGGCGCTTAAAACAAAATTACAAACATCACAAAACAAACTGGTCAGACTACTACTTGACCTTACCCCCAGAACCCACCTCACCCCTGCCCACTTTGACAACCTAGGATGGCTTAGAGTAGACAACAGAGTACAGCAACTTGCAATGGGCCTGGTCTACAAGATACACTATACGACTAAGGTACCCATGTACATGTCAAAATACTTCCCAAAGGTCAGTGAATACCACAACCACTACACCAGAGGAAGCTCAACAAATCATGTTAAACCCAGATTCGGCTCAAACAAGGGACTAAATACGTTTCGCAATTATACCACATCAATGTGGAACGCCCTACCCAAAGCTGTAAAGGAATGTGAATCCCTACCCACATTCAAAACCGCTCTTAAAGAGCACCTACGGGAGGCTGCAATTCGAAACTGGCCACCGTAAATGCCCAAAACCCCCACCACCTCCTAATAGACAGTCTCCTCCCCACCGCATGTATATATTCCCTCCCCGCCGTATGTATATCTCTCTCCCACCCACCCACCCCCTCCTAATGTACAGTCCCCTCCCCATCATATGTATATACTCTGTCAGGATCTAGGGGTAACAGTACTGTATATTTGAATACCGTTTATGTCACAAATGTATCAGTACTAAATACCTATATGTCCCTATGCCATAAATGTCATGTATGTGGTGTATGTCATAAATGTCTATATGAATTGAAAATGGGGGACCCTGATGGAAACGAGACAAACGTCTTTCTCAGGTCTGCATCCCCTTAACAATTGTGTGTATTGAGCCGTACTGTATTGTACCCATTCTGCAATCTGTTAAATAAAGTTTTCATTCACTCATTCATTCACACCAGAGCAGACGTCCACCCCCAAAGCAGGAAGAAAAAGGAAGGCAACCATAACCTCACTGAGGTCAAAACTGAGGGCGACAAAAGATCAACTGGAAATCCAGTCCCGAAAATACTCTAACCTAACGAAGCAGCTTAGAAGGCTACAAGAAAAAACAAAAAAGGACCACCACCTTTGATAGGCACCATTGAGAAGAGAGCCACTCGCCAGAGAGAGCCCAAAACCCTGCCCAACAACAGCCAGAGACGATTGATGGGACATGTTGTGAGTCGTTTCTTGCACCAGGATGACAACTCAACTGTCATCAATGGCAAAACAGGGGAAGTCCGCAAGAAAGGAAAAGTGTTCAGGAAGAGGGCACTGACTGACACTATGGAGAGACTACATGTTAAGTTTTTCAGTCAGCATCCTCGCTACAAACTCTCAAGGGCTCAGTTCGGCAGACTGAAGCCCTTTTGGACCGTGAGACCAAACGTTTCCCAAAGAGAAACCTGTGCCTGCAAAATCCACGAAAATTTCCAATTCAAAATCAAGAAGCTTCACCAGCTTCGGATTGTTGCCACACCATCCACAACTGAAATAGTTGAGTCCTGTGTCTGCAGCTCAAGTGATATGGAATGCATGTACAGAAGGTGCATTCAATGCCAAGGCAAAACCTTCCCTATAACTATTGATCCATCAACTAAGGGAAACATAATTTCCTGGGACCAGTGGGTTACCCGGACAGGTAAAATCACAAAAAAGGGAAAAGATACCATCATGGTGCACTGGAGGAGACGAATGTCAAAAACACAGCACTGGAGAAGACACACACATCTATCGACAAACTTGTTGACCTCACTCAGGACCATGTAAATAAACTGGCCATTCATGTGTATAACATCCAGCACCAGTTCCAGAAGCTGAAGTCACTCAAGGAGAGCCTTACTGAGAAAGAGGTGGCCGTCCACATTGATTACAGTGAGGTGACCACCCACACTATTGTAATCATACTATTTATTTGTATTTATTTATTATTTATTCCGCCGATTTTTGTCCACTAACTACTGCCAGAGCTTTCACACCACACACAAGTGTAAGGTATCAAAACGACCGGCTTGAGGGCGGCTAAGTGGTGCAGTGGGCAAGGTGCTCGCCACTAACACAGGAGATGCTGGGTTCGAGCCCAGCTCTCGGCGTTGCTTCCGGCTTGGCTGGTCGTTCATACTAATACAATTGGCAGTATTAGGGGGTGGGAAAGCCGGTTGGGATCGGACATGGTGGACAGCGACTCCTACAGGTCGGTTGGTGCGCCTGTACAGCAGAATCAGGAAGAAACGGGGGCAGCGTGAGCCTCCCACGCGTTACTCCTCGCCACTGAGAGATTGCGCTGTACAGGTGAAAAGATGCGACGGCTGCCTCCTCGTGTACCGGAGGGGACACGTGATGCAAGGCTTCGTCATCACTGCAGCCGACCAGTGGGAGGCATGGTCTGGCAACGTTCGAGACAGGGGGGGGGTGAATTGAAGGGAGAATTGGCGAGGCGAAATTGGGATGGGAGAAAAATAGAAAAGAAATGGGAGAAAAAGTGGATAAAAAAAAAAACGCCCGGCTTGGTCCAACTCGAGTTGCTATAACTTTTTGGAAAGTTCGACTTTAAACAAGAAATGTTGGTCATAAGGAATGCATGGCAGAACATTCTAGAACATTTGTGATGTCACAGTATGATGTCACAATAGCACATTCTAAAACATTTGTGGTGTTACAGTATGATGTCATAATAGAACATTCTAGAACATTTGTGATGTCACAGTATGATGTCATAATAGATCATTGTAGAATATTTGTGATGTCACAGTATGATGTCATAATAGAACATTTGTGAGTATGATGTCATAATAGAACATTTTAGAACATTTGTGTATCTATTCAACAATTCATAGACCCTCTCCCGTTGGCCAGCGGTGCACAGGCATCACCCACACCTTCACAATTTCCCCGCGTGGACAGCTAGCTAGCCGTTGTGGACACTCACCTTAGGCATCTTGTTTGAGAAATGCAGGCTTCAGTCTATGTGTTGTTTAGTCCATCTGTCTGACCAGGACTAATGTTTCAAGATGCACAATGAGATCTTCTTCTTCTTCTTCTTCTTCTTCTTCTTCTTCTTCTTCTTCTTCTTATTTGAATTTCCGGCAGTGTAGACGCATCGTGACGTATTACTGCCCTCCACAATTCTTGCTTCGCCCACACTTGAGAAAGTTTACACTCCTCTTCTTCTTCTCATCTTCAAAACACATTTCTATCGTCTCTGTCTCCTTCTTCTCTGCTCCTCTTGTCATACAATCACAATACAAACATCATCTCCTCTCTTGGAGGGCCCCCCCAAGAGGGGGAACCCTCCATCTCATCCATCTTCTTCTTCTTCTTCTTCTTATTTGAATTTCCGGCAGTGTAGACGCATCGTGGCGTATTACTGCCCTCCACAATTCTTGCTTCGCCCACACTTGAGAAAGTTTACACTCCTCTTCTTCTTCTCATCTTCAAAACACATTTCTATCGTCTCTGTCTCCTTCTTCTCTGCTCCTCTTGTCATACAATCACAATACAAACATCATATCCTCTCTTGGAGGGCCCCCCCAAGAGGGGGAACCCTCCATCTCATCGCCACCCACTCTCATCCATCTTCTTCTTCTTCTTCTTCTTCTTTAGAATTTCCGGCGGTGTAGACGCATCGTGGCGTATTACTGCCCTCCGCAGTTCTTTTGATTGAGCTCTTCTTCTTCTTCTTCCTCTTCTTTCTTCTTTTGAATTTCCCGCAGTGTAGATGCAACATGGCGTATTACTGCCCTCCTCAGTTCTTATACTACGCTAGTAGTATGGTTTCCATATTATGGTCTCTGGTAAATCAACTTTTGATTGTTTACACTCTTCTTCTTCTTCTCATCTTCAAAACACATTACTATCGTCTCTGTCTCCTTCTTCTCTGCTCCTCTTGTCTGTCTCCTTCTTCTCTGCTCTTGTCATACAATAATTGTCAACACCCAAAAAAAAAATCACCCCCTCAGGCTCCGAAGCAGACCCAAACACGGAACAAAAAACACCCGACAGCCCACAAGTGCGGCCTCCACCCACAGCCGACCGCTCCAAAACAGCACCCAACCAGAACAAAGCAAAAACCAATGAACAAGAAAACATCTACAAAATGCAAACAAATGCACATCAAACGCCGAACAAAAACCACTCAGAGCACACCCGCCACCAGGCATGAGAAACAACAAGAAGCGACAGAGAGCCCCGGTGGGGAGATCAGGGGCCCCCCCGCCACCTAGCACCGCCCCCCATGTTCGGCCACATGCCCTCCGGCGACAAATGTGCCGTGAACAGCCTCCACCCAACATCCACCACACGCCCATTCACATTCCACAAACACCGCGACACCCATCCATCTCCACCCCATTCCAGCTGAACACCACTCCAAAGCAATCAACTGCAAGCAAAAGCCACACCCGGCAAGCCACCAAATGTCCCCCACCCCATGTCCACATCCACTTCAGAGCCCGAGAAAACCTGAGTCCCGATCTTGATCCACCTCCACCTCTCCAATCACAATCACGCTCTCAACATGGCGTATTACTGCCCTCCGCAGTTCTTATGCTTCGCCCACACTTGAGAAAGTTTACACTCTTCTTCTTCTTCTTCTCATCTTCAAAACACATTACTATTGTCTCTGTCTCCTTCTTCTCTGCTCCTCTTGTCTGTCTCCTTCTTCTCTGCTCCTCTTGTCATACAATCACAATACAAACATCATCTCCTCTCTTGAAGGGCCCCCCCAAGAGGGGGAACCCTCCATCTCATCGCCTGAGAGAATTGTTGAATATATATAGAACACAAATGTTCTAGAATGTTTGATTATGACATCATACTGTGACATCACAACCGAACATGTTTGCGTTCCATTTGAATAATATAAATAATACTGTTTGGTAAGGCTGTCCCCGAAGCCTGTTTTTGGGATTCAAACTTCGTCAGGGTTTTTCGAACGGATGTTCGAACCTTCGTTTTTAATAAAAAAAAAAGAATAAAAAAATAATAATAATAACTTTTTTTTCTTTATCCTCAAACTAAATCCTCAATTTGAATAAAGTGATTAATCTGATTAAACGGACATTCGAACCTTCGTTTTTAATAAAAAAATTAAATAAAAAATATAAAAGTATAATTTTTTTAATATCCTCAAATAAAGTGATTTGTCTGCTTGTGGTCTTTTTCGTCTTTTTTCATTCAGTATTCAATATTGTCTGATTCAATATTAACATTCAGTATTCAATAGTGTCTGATTCAATATTAACATTCAGTATTCAAGTAGAACAGCTAGCTAGCCGTTGTGGACACTCACCTTAGGCATCTTGTTTGAGCAATGCAGGCTTCAGTCTGTGTGTCAGTCCTGATTCTTCTTCAGAATGAGATCTTCTGAGAGAATTGTTAAAATTGTTCTATATATATAAACACAAATGTTCTAGAATGTTCTATTATGACATCATAATCAGTAGGGATATCCTCTTTCATTGGTCTATGTTGACCACGCCCCCATGGTTCGGCTCCTCCCCTTCAGGGGATTCATCTTGATCCTTAGGCCGCGCCCCCTTTTTGTATCTTTTGAACCGCTTGTCGTAGAGTTGACTGAACCACACTTGTAATTGGTGTGGGTGACACTAATGTTCTAGAATGTTCAAATATGACATCATACTATGACATCACAAATGTTCTATTATGACATCATACTGTGACATCACAAATGTTCTAGAATGTTCTATTATGACATCATACTGTGACATCACAAATGTTCTAGAATGGTCTGCCATTCATTCTTTATGGACCAAAAGTTCCCGTTTAAAGTCGATTTGTAGCCAAACGGTGCGGTGAAACTTTCCAAAAAGTAATAGCAACTCAAGTTGGACCAAAAAAAGCTCTGGCAGGAGTTACTGGACAAAAATCGGGGGAATAAATAAATAAATAGTATAGATTACAATAGTGTGGGTGGACACTAACTATAGCTGTAAGTACACCAGGGAAGTGAAAGACACCCACTTTGGTGGCGGGAACCAGCAAGTGACGCTTCATACTGGGGTCAAATACCTGAGTGGGGGACGTGTGGAGTCTTTTGCCTCTCTGTCAGCGTCCCTAAAGCATGATGCTGTTGCAACGTGGGCTCATCTTAATCCAGTGTTCAAGTCCATCCGGGAGGAACATCCAGAAGTGAAGCACATCCATTTTATTTCAGATGGACCCACCTCCCAGTACCGCAACAAGACAGCGTTCTATCCGGCCTTGACAGTGCCTTTCATGAGAGGGTTTGAATATGTCACCTGGAACTTCTCAGAGGCATCTCATGGCAAGGGTGCCCCTGATGGGGTAGGGGGTGCACTCAAGAACCTAGCAGACCGGCTTGTTGCTTATGGAACTAGCATCCCAGACACCAACACACTGCATGAGCAACTGGCAACACACTCATCTGTAAGGCTATACATGGTAACAGAGGATGAGATCATTTCGGCCCAGGATTTGATTCCTCCATCCCTGAATACAGTGCCCGGGACTATGAAGATTCACCAGGTAAGTCAATGTGACATGAGGTTGAACAAGTTTGATTGATTGATTGATTGATTGATTGATTGATTGATTGATTGATTGATTGATTGATTGATTGATTGATTGATTGATTGATTGATTGATTGATTGAACACAATAGATTGTAGAATGGGTACAATACAGTACGGCTCAATACACACAATTGTTAAGGGGATGCAGACCAGAGAAAGACTTTCGTCTTGTTTACATCAGGGTCCCCCATTTTCAATTCATAATGACATTTATGACATACACAACATACAGATATACAGATATATCATGGCATTTATGACATACATGACATACAGATATACAGTACTGTTACAATTGTGACATACACGATATGCAAATATACAGTACTGTTAAACAAAGATCCTAACAGAAAATATACACATACAAGGGGGAGGAGACTGTACATTGGGAGGTGGTGGGTGGGGGGGAGGGGGTGGGATGGGATGAGAGGGTTTGGACATTTAAGGGGGCAGTTTCAAATTGCAGCCTCCTGTAGGTGCTTTTGAGAACGGTTTTGAAGGTGGGTAGGGATTAAAAAAAAATTACGGCTGTGGGTAGGGCGTTCCACATTGATGTGGCTTAATTGCTAAACGTGTTTAGACCCTTGTTTGTGCCGAATCTGGGTTGAACATGATTTGTGGAACTCCCTCTGGTGTTGTGGTCGTGGTATTCACTGACCTTTGGGAAGTATTTTGACATGTACATGGGTACCTTAGTGGTGTAGTCAGTGTATCTTGTAGACCAGGCCCACCAGGCCCACGTTGCTGTACTCTCGTCTACTCTAAACCATCCTAGGTTGTCAAAGTGGGCAGGGGTGAGGTGGGTTCTAGGAGTAAGGTCAAGCAGTAGTCTGACCAGTTTGTTTTGTGATGTTTGTAATCTTGTTTTTAGTGCCTTTGAGGTGCTTTGGTACCATGAGGTGCAAGCATAGTCGTAGTACCCTTGAATGAGTGCTCCTGTTAAGAGTGTTTTAATTAATTAATTGTCATAAGTTGGCTTAACGTTAGGTTATAGCTATAACCAAGTTCTGTTAATTAGGGGTGACGCTTGGCATCACTCTGCACTATCTCGCGTACGTGCACGCGCACTGAATAAATTCCACAAATGTACCTTTAATACCAGTATTAGTCTGACCACACCCCTCATCAGCTTACCTTCATAAGCAGGTGTGTGGTCACCTGCTCTCCTCCTTCCCAAGCTTTCACCACAAGGTGAGGTCAATGGCTGCAGCGGCCGTCGGATGCCAAACGTCACCCCTAATTAACAGAACTTGGTTATAGCTATAACCTAACGTTCTGTTCCATTAGGGGCTCTGCTTGGCATCACTCTGCACAAAGGGAGGCCAAGCGGAGCCACTGGCCGACAAATACACCCCGCTGAAGGCCCCCCACAACCAACAGAACAGGCCGAGCCCCCCCGACCCCCCCTAATGGAGGGCACCCTCCCTATTAGAGGTTAACCGAGAGGGCGACGGACCCGACCGCACGAAGAGGCACTCAAGCAACTCAACGCACAGGGTGAGCAGACCGTGGCTTGACCCCACGACTACACCCACGCACAACCCGCATGCCACCCGGGAACGAACGTAGGGAACAACCTCGTTACTGCCCCCAGAATCACGGGATCAAGGGCAAACCCAACCCCGTGGCAAGGCCGTAGCAGCGGAGCGCGAAGGAAGACCCAGACCCACCAAAAGGACTGGACTCCCTGGAATGGGGGCCCGGAGAAGTCCATGATGCCAGCATCAAGACCCCACCAGGTGGGCACTTAGTGACCCCGCCCCCCACATCGCCAGCGTATTCGGACAAAGGCCCCTCAGCCGAGCGGGCCCTGTCCTCCCCAACAGTACACCGCCTGGCACACTGGCCCCGCAACAGGCAGACAGCATGGTCGTAACACACAAGAGTTAACCAACGGAAGCAGGCAGCGCACCGGGAAAAAAGACCAGGCAACAGGCTGTCAACCCGAGCCTGGAGACTGCGGACGAGACAGGCGCCAGAAAGGACAGCTGAACACAGCCGCCCCGGCGGAAGGGGCGTATGCTGGCGTTGTCGCACAACCAAGCCTCCACAGAGAAGGCTGACACGACCGGCAGACGTCATGAACGTGCAGGGGCACCCTCAACCGGTGAAACCGGGAGTTGACACTGCAGCAACACACCAGAGAACCAACCACCCAGGCATTACCCTATGCAATGGTTGGTCCCATAACCCCTCAGGAAAGAAACCCCAAAAACAAACCTGCGGCACTGCCGCAGCCCGCGTTCTGGTTTCCAACAGGGCTATCCCGGGCCTACGGGTCAATGAAACATTACCCCGGACCGGGCCCGGTGATACGGGGAGCACAGGGTCCCCCGAGGAGGCTAAAACCACCCCAACAGGCCCCTCTGCGCCAAGCGCAAGAGAAGAGCGTAAAAAATGGAAGACCAGCCCCAGCACCCCGCACTCGGTATTCCCAGGAGGTCACCCAACCAAGTACCAACCAAGAACAACCTGCACAGCGGCCGAGATCCGACGAGATCGGGCGCGTACAGGTTGGCATGGCCGTAAGCCATTACGACAGTGCAGAATACAACGCACCCAACAAGGGTTCCATAACGCTCAACCCTGTGACACCCGGACCGACCTAGCATTTTTTCCCCCTGAAAAAAAACCCAAGTCCCTCAGGGTACCAGAACAGCAGATATGCATCCCCGGCGGACAACGGGTGTAACTGATCTGGACCAGCGCGACCAGAACCAGTCCCGTGCCCTAACCACGCCGACCTGCCAACCCCAGGAGAAGGGGCAGATATGCGTGTTGATCCTAAAACATAAAAAGAAGGCGCCACCCAGACGTTTCGGTACGAACCGCGCCCGGTGGCCCACCCCTAGGGCGTGAGACCCTTCCCCATATGTCCAGACCCATTCCGTTATCATCCCCTGACATGAACGGGAACCCATCGACAACCACACAGGGTGTCGGAAGAGGAAAAACCCCCATCCCAATTGCTTCATAAAAACGCTGTTTCAACCCCAAGCAATCAAGGCGCGCCAGTCAGCCAATGCCCAAAAGAACATCCTGAGCTAGCACTATGTGTGCGTTTTGACATACCCACATCAACAATAGGCTGTTTAGACCACCTTATTGAATCCCCAAGACGCCCAGGGGAACGACAAGAGGGGCGAGATGCAATCAACTCCATGAATGAATGAAAAACTTTACCCAACAGACTGCAGA
Source organism: Notolepis coatsorum (assembly GCF_963971535.1). Taxonomy (NCBI): domain Eukaryota; kingdom Metazoa; phylum Chordata; class Actinopteri; order Aulopiformes; family Paralepididae; genus Notolepis; species Notolepis coatsorum. The sequence continues at coordinate 265,650,327 of NC_140165.1, forward strand.
AAGGGTACAACCCAGTACAGCAATACACACAATTGGTTAAGGGGAGGCAGACCTGAGAAAGACGTTAGTCTTGTTTCCATCAGGGACCCTCATTTCCAATCCACATAGACACATCCAACTCTTTATAATAATAAAGAAAAAGCATCACCCGTATGACCCAACTGCACAGCTGGGAGTAAAAAACCTGTTTTCACATGATTTTAATCCAGTCACTCTTTTTAATCAGAGTGTAAGACCAGACCCTCCCAGAAACACCTTCCCACATGAGTTCATAGCCATGAAAAAGATATGCCAACTGTGAGTCACGTGACCAACCGACTCAAGTTTACACATAAATCGGGCGCAGCAGAACTGTGAGCCCTACGCCCTAACTCGACACCTGTAAGACACCAACTCATGGAAGGCGTCGCCATAGCAACACCGCTACAACGGGCGGGGAAACCTAACCTGCCGGCTCCTGTCATGTAATAGGAGTCGGTAGAATAACGGCTAGGCCGTGAAATGTGTGTGTATGAGTATTACTGCAACTAAACAACACAGCATTGTGAGACACATATACTTAGTTCAAGCAATGGAATAACACCAGTTTCTACCTGCATGTGGAGCATCAAGCTAATAGAACCTATTACTGAGTGTACGTTGCAGACCTTGCTTAACCTCGTAACACAACACGACTCATCACACAACGTAAAAGGGCAGATTCATATATACACAACCCCACCATATGAATTGTTTGAAGAAACACACAGTTTGTTCGGCCAAAACACAGTCCCCCTCACAACGGGGAACTTTTTTATTAAACTATATAAAGTGTTCTAAGGCACAAAATCATAGAGGGGCCGGGGAGGGTGTAGAGGAGAGGGGACACAGAGGGAAAAAGTCACTCAACGGCGTCTGCCACCTCGCGCCGCTCGAGTCTTGCCACCCCGAGGAGCCCCGGAGGTACGGTAGGTTACTGTCTGCTGGACACGACGTTCCCTACCGTCTCCTCCGGTCGTGGATGGGCCGGCGGTGGCAGAAGCGCCGTTTCGTCCCCTGGCCCTCTTGGCAGGGCCAGCAGCGGCGGCGGAGGCAGTGGTAGCGGCGACGGAGCCTTCTGACTCCACCGGCAAGGACGGGAGGCGGAAAATGGGGTTGGAGAATGGACCTCTCCTCTGCCATCTCTCTGCATGTTGAGGTCATCAACCGCAGGGCCTTCCCGAATAGGCCAGCGTCGGAGAGGGCGGCTGTCAGAAGAGGAGCTCTCTTCTTCTCTGGCACATGGGCCTGCTCCAGCCAAAGGTGACGCTGGCCCAGGGTGGCCAGGGCGCGCACTTTCCCCATGGCTATGGCCAGCACCTGGGAAAGGTGCAGGACAGCTCCCGCAGCCTGGGTGATCTGATCGCATTTCACCTTGTTCAGATCCGTGCCGCCCGTCATTATCCCCGATACAAATCTAGCCAGGTGGGCGATGTTAGACGCCGCAGCCAGCGATTGTGTACCAGCGATGAATGACTGGTCACCCCAATAAGCCAATCGCCTAGCCGATTTCCCCTGGAGGAAAGGGGTTCCCACACCATATCCGGACAGAGGAGCGCGGCCATCGGACTGTCAAGCCGAGGCACGCCCTCCCCCATACCTTTGACTAACCCCGACACCCGCGTAACTGGTACGTAGGCGGGAGTTAGTCCCATGATGTTGGACACCGCCTGACCCCGACGAACATAGGCCCCCATCGATGGGAAAAATGGGTAGACAACGTCCACCCCTCTCACTGGGGGACGCTGCCAGGGATGGCCTATGAGGTCATCAGGGACAGGTGCAGGCAATGGCAGCGGCAGCGGCATGCCGTTTGCGGCGGCTACCGCCATGAGCTCGGGAAACAAGGCCCGCAGTTCCCCCTGCGAACCTTCCTCCACCGACCCCGCATCCCTCACATGCAGCAGGCTGCGACTGGTCAAGGAGCCACAGTCTGATGTGGCCGACAGTAGGGCATCCTGCTGATGAGGCCAAGGTGGTTCCTCGACATCCTCGAACAGGGCGCCCCATGGAGCCATTTCCCCCCCCTCCGGGGTCTCCTGAGGAGGGATACTCTCCTCCACGGGGCCATCATACAAAAACCCGTCCGCCTCGTCCATGAAGTCCTCAGTCTCCATTGGAAATCCAGAGCCGGACGCATCTTCGCTGGTCTCCAGCAGTTCCCCAAACCCAGGCCGGTCACGCCTGCACGCTACCATCTTGCGACGTGAACGGGCAGACGCAAAAAGTTTGCGTCGCAAATCCCCTGGCTCCAAGACAACCCCCTGTTCACCAACGGGCGATTCCCCGGAACCAGAGGAACCAGAGTCGAGATCAGGCCATCGCCGGAGAGCGACGGCACCGACTCCTCGGCTCTTCGGTGAGGCAAACTATCCACCGGCAGCCTCCCGGGCTGGGTCGGCAACCACGAAAGTGGCAACAGCCCAGCACCAAGGCGCACAACGGAGGCGGGAATGGAGAACCGCTGGTGAAGAGTAGGCCTAGCGGGTCTACTCTCCGCGGAATACATTATGACCCAACTTTTTCTTGTACAACAGATGTGAGAGAAGAAAAAATTAAGCACAATGTAAACTCGTCACAACTCTTTTCAACTAACAACACGTCAAGTGGGGTACTACCAGGCACTTCCTTGTGGTGAAAGCGAGAAGGAGGAGAGCAGGTGACCACACACCTGCTTATGAAGGTAAGCTGATGAGGGGTGTGGTCAGACTAATACTGGTATTAAAGGTACATTTGTGGAATTTATTCAGTGCGCGTGCACGTACGCGAGATAGTGCAGAGTGATGCCAAGCAGAGCCCCTAATGGAACAGAACTTGATTGATTCATATGCTTTTTTAATAAATTTATTATTTAATTTATGCTTATAGCTGACATCTACAAAACCAGGGGTAATCCAGACCCGGGACGTATCCTGCTTTTACGGCAGTGCATGCAGATGCTTTCTCCCAAAAGAGTGCTCCTTCATAGGAGCGAATGTGGAGTCAGATACGGAGAATGCAGAGCCAGGACCTGTTTTGGAAGTGGGAAAGTGGGTCCTTGTGGAGTATGATGCAGAGTTGTTCCCTGGCACCATCACACAGGTATATGTAGAACTAGTTTTAGATATGGACACTAGGTTACTTGTTAATGGTAAATCCTGAGTCCTGTTTTGTACTTTTTCTTTTACCTATGTCCTTTACAGATTGTGGATGATCAATAGTTTCAAGTTTCAAGTTCTGTTTCGTTAAGGGGCTCTGCTTGGCATCACTACTGCACTTCCTCGCGTACGTGCACGCGCACTGAATAAATTCCACAAATGTACCTTTAATACCAGTATTAGTCTGACCACACCCCTCATCAGCTTACCTTCATAAGCAGGTGTGTGGTCACCTGCTCTCCTCCTTCTCGCTTTCACCACAAGAAAGTGCCTTGGTAGTACCCCACTTGACGTGTTGTTAGTGGAGAAATTTTTTTTGTTTACAAGGAAGGAGATACGTTGACATCATATCTTTATTTTCTCTCTCACTACTTTCGAGAAAATACGGCGATATTGTCTTCGTACTGGAGTGTCTAGAAGATGATGATCATTCTAAAAACCCTCCACCGGTTTTTCGTATTGGGAGCACGCCGCTGCATGCTTCTCAACTGCAGTTCCTTGCTGTGTTTGTTGGGGTGAAACCTGTCAGGCCACAGCTGAACTGTCGGACATGCCGCTGTTGTGAGAAGCGGTGCGTTCCAGGTTGGGTGAGTAGTGTTTGCTGGCAGGCTCCACTTGTCTGTTAGTGCTATGGGGGCTACTTGACAATGTTTATGGAAACCGGCCCCAGGCTAGGGTCCTTTGTTCAGCCACCTAGGCGACAGAAGACCTTGGTCTGAAGACCATTATAGTTTTAACTAGTGGGCCGCGACCATTAACACTGGTGATCCCTGTGTGTTTTGGACGAGTGGATTCTCTCTGTCACCGTGTTAAGGCCCCATCTTTCATATCCAAATGAGAGTATTCCTTCACGACGGGATATGTGCATGGATGTGCGATAGCGGCAGATCCATGTTCAAAGTCAGCTACACAGGCCAGTTGGTATTGTGCTGATTCCGTCGGGTGTTGGTAAAATCACCGTTGTGAAGCGGTGTTGACATCTTGTTTTCTCTCTTCTCTTAAAAAGTGAGGAGAGGTTCAGAACGGCGGCCTGTCTGGGTGAGTGTTATGTCATTGTTTACAGGTTCAGTTGATAGTTGCTTAGCTTACGGTTAGCCAGTCAGCTGTTAACTGCTGCGTTAGCCTGCTGGGATCGCTGCATGGCCTGCTCACAGCTGTTAGCTGCGGTGCTAGCATGTCGTGATCGCTAGGTAACGTTAGCTTGCTGCTATAGGCCATGGCCTGGCGCGGGGTAGCTTAGCTTCTTGCGCGCCGCCGTGAGCTCGCTTCTGATCGCGTGCGTCGTTAGCTCGGCGTCTCGCGAGCAGAAGCAGTGGCACCCGAACGGTTGGAGCGGCCGTTAGCTTGATGCTATTCTGTTGAACGTGCTTTGATTTTAACATGTTTTACACTCTTGACTACGACGTCATCCTTGACAGGGGATGTTTCGTCGACCCTGCCCTGAGCCAGGACGGCAAGGTTGCATCAACAAAGGACTGTAGTGCGGGTTGGAGCGGCGACGCTGCCCAGTTCGAACAACACAGGAGCGGCTGTGTTCCTACGGTGTCTGTGACTGCACTTCGCTGATCTACGTTCCGGGTAGGAACAGGTTTGACCAGACCTTATAACACGTTTTCTGGTTTTACTTTTCTAAATGTATTGTGAATAACGATGTTTTTCCCAAAACGTGTGTTGCTGCAATACATTTGGGATACGGCGCGGGTTATGTGTGAGCTGTTTTTGTCACTGGCAGTTAGCTTCTCCGTGCAAATCGGGATGTAATAATCTGGTTGTTGTGTGAGAAACATCATGGTGTTTATATGTACCGTGTACTCACAACTAAGGTAACTAACCTATGAAGCTATGCTTGGTGACAAGTGAGTGAAAGAATGTTCTTTTCTCAGACTGTGATGACAATGAACAGTGTGTTCACATATTAACAGGTTTTCCTGTTTTAACTGGCCGTATTGAGGGTAAAATAAGAGGATTGTGTTTCCCCCCGGTTCCCTGGGGACTTTTTCATCCTCCTATCAGACATGTTTGTGCACTATTTGTGTCTTTTGTGTGGTAGGGATGCGATGTAACTCTTAGCTTGATTGCTGAGGTTGTGCTAAATCTGCTGGAGAAACTTTATTTTACTAAAAGAAAAAATGGTTTGGTCGCTGTCGTGTGTGCTTAGCAAGGCCTGTGGCCGATACTAATCGAGAATGATGTATTCTCTCATTGTGAAAAACGGCGTTCCTCTGTTGAGTGTTTTTGCCATTTTTTGTAGGTGATGATGGGTTGTGTGTGTCATGTGACCTACAACTGGGTTGGACTGGCCACAGAAGCACATGTGTATGTTGGACCGGGGCTCTTAGAGCCCTCTCTATTCTGTGTTTTTCCTTAGTAAAAATCAGATAGCAGGTTAGCTCATGCGCTGTGTGGAGCTGTCAAACGCTTCATAGAGCTGACTATGACTGTGTCATATTCTCTTTTTGTCATTACACCGTATCATGGGTGTGGGGTCGTAAAGGGGTGAACTGGTAACCTTTCCTTTCCCCCTTGTTTCTGTCGGTCAGGGGTACACCCCCTGTCCTTCAAGGTTCCCGTCACGTGGCGGTTCGGCATGTTACGGGGGGGGGGGGGGGGGGGGGGGGGGGAGTTTCCTGGTCCCACGGCCTGGTATATTGGGCGTGTGCACCGCAGGAATTCCCCCACCATAGAGTACGTCACCGTGCGCGTCTCTGTTGGTAGGACTTCCGTGTGCTGTTCAGGTCCATGTGATGGATCTGTTTCAGGGGGGTGGTCAGGGCTCCTCCTCACCAAGCGCCTATTCGGGCCTTCTGTGAGTTCGGACTTCTTCTTCCATGTGAGGGAGCCTCCATCTGAGTACAGAGCCTTCCTCCTCAGATTGTCAAAGTGAGTGGACCCTCTAGACGGGTCCTATTCTATTGTATATGTTTTCGATTCAATTCGATTATTGAGTGTGTATGGGTTCAGTGCCTTCCCACAGCTCGCGTGGGAAGTCTCTCTGGGGATCCCTGTCTCCTTCCTATGGGAGGGTGGTGGGATGTAAAAATGTGAAAAAATTTTACCCCTGGCTGTGTAGACTGGGATACATACTGTTGATGCTTCCTTCTTTTCTATTCAAAAAGTTTTGGAGTTAGGGAGTGTCACACCCCTCTTGTCGTTCCCCTGGGCGCCTTGGGGATTCAATGACAGGTCTAAATAGCCTGTTCATTGATGGGGGTGTGTCCCGACGCACGTATAGTGCTAGCTCGCTGTAAACAGGCGACTGACTGGCACGCCTTGGTTGCTTGTGGTTGAAACGGCGTTTTTATAAAGCAACTGAGATGGGGGTTTTTCCTCTTCCGACGACCAAGTCCCACGACCTGGGTTGGTTTTTCGACGGATTCTCGTTCATGTCTGGGGGTTGATGACGGAATGGATCTGAACATATGTAGAGGGGTCTCACGCCCTTGGGGTGGGCCACCAGGCGCGGTTCGGCCGAACGTCTGGGTGGCGCCTTCTTTTTCATGTTAAGATCGACACGCATATCTGCCCTTTCTCCTGGAGTTGGCAGGTCGGCGTGGTTAGGGCACGGGACTGGTTCTGATCACGCTGGACCGGATCAGTTGAACCCGTTGTCCGCCGGGGATGCAGATCTGCTGTTCTGGTACCCTGAGGGACTTGGGCTTTTTTCAGGGGGAAAAATGCCAGGTCGGTCCGGGTGTCACAGGGTTAAGCGCTATGGAGACCCTGGTTGGGTACGTTTTTACTCAGCACTGTCGTAATGGCTTACGGCCATGCCAACCTGTACACGCTCGATCTCGTCGGATCTCGGCCGCTACACAGGTTGGTCCTGGTTAGTACTTGGTTGGGAGACCGCCTGGGAATACCAAGTACGGTGTGCTTAGGGGCTGGTTCTCCATTATTTTTCGCTCCTCTCTCACGCATGGCGAAGAGGGGCCTGTTGGGGGTGGTCTTTGACCTCCTCTGGTGACCCTGTGCTTCCCGTATCGCCAGGCCCGGTCCGAGGTAATGTTCGTCGACCCGTAGGCCTGGGTTAACCCTTTTTTGGAAACTGAGACACTTGTACTGCGGTATAGCCGGTGTATACCCGCAGGTGTGTTTTGGAGTTTTTTCTTGAGGGGTTATAGGAACAACCACCGCATTGGGTAACACCGAGGTGGTTGATTCCCTGGTGTGTTGGAGCAGTGTCAACTCCCGGGTTACCCGGTTGAGGGTGCCCCTGCACGTTCATGACGTCTGCCAATCGTGTCAGCCTTCTCTGCCTCAACCCCTCTGGGTGGGGGTTTTTTAAATGGAGGCTTGGTCATGCAACAACGCCAGCATACGCCCCTTCCGCCGGGGCAGCTGTGTTCAGCTGTCCCCTCTGGCGCCTGTCTCGTCCGCAGTCTCCAGGCTAGGGTTGACAGCCTGTTGCCTGGTTTTTCCCCGGTGCGCTGCCTGCTTCCGTTGGTTAACCTTTTTTGTGTGCTTACGGCCATGCTGACTGCCTGTTCTGCAGGGTCAGTGTGCCAGGCGGTGTACTATTGGGGGGACAGGGCCCGCTCGGCTTACGGCCGTACCGACCTGAACACGCCCGATCTCGTCCGATCTCGGAAGCTATGCAGGTTCTGGCCTGGTTAGTACTTGGTTGGGTTACCGCCTGGGAATGCCAGGTGCAGTAACTGAGGGGCCTTTGTCCGAATACGCTGGCAATGTGGGGGGCGGGGCACTACGTGCCCACCTGGTGGGGTCTTGATGCTGGCATCATGGACTTCTCCGGGCCCCCATTCCAGGGAGTCCAGTCCTTTTGGTGGGTCTGGGTCTTCCTTCGCGCTCCGCTGCTACGGCCTTGCCACGGGGTTGGGTTTGCCCTTGACCCCGTGATTCTGGGGGCAGTAACGAGGTTGTTCCTCCGTTCGTTCCCGGGTGGCATGCGGGTTGTGCGTGTGTGTAGTCGTGGGGTCAAGCCACGGTCTGCTCACCCTGTGCGTTGAGTTGCTTGAGTGCCTCTTCGCACGGTCGGGTCCGTCGCCTTCCCGTGAAGCCCCTAATAGGGGGGATACCCTCCATTAGGGGGGGTCGGGGGGGCTCGGCCCTCCCTGTTCTGATGGTTTTGGGGGGCTGTCAGCGGGGTGTATTTGTCAGCCAGCGGCTCCGCTTGGCCTCCCCTTGTGCAGTAGTGATGCCAAGCAGAGCCCCTTAACGAAACAGAACGTTAGGTTATGGCTATAACCAAGTTCTGTTAGTTAGGGGTGACGCTTGGCATCAGACGGCCGCTGCAGCCCTTGACCTCACCTTGTGGTGAAAGCTTGGGAAGGAGGAGAGCAGGTGACCACACACCTGCTTATGAAGGTAAGCTGATGAGGGGTGTGGTCAGACTAATACTGGTATTAAAGGTACATTTGTGGAATTTATTCAGTGCGCGTGCACGTACGCGAGGAAGTGCAGTAGTGATGCCAAGCGTCACCCCTAACTAACAGAACTTGGTTATAGCCATAACCTAACGTTTCTTTAATAGTTGTCATACAGAAGTACAGAATACTTTTATACAAAATGCTTCTTACTGTTACACTCCAGAGACTGTGCAAGACAAGATAAGTATGAAATAAAATAACATAGTATAGTATGTAAATTAGAAGTAAAAAAAATGAGGTCACAGTGTTCAGTATAGACATATGTACAATGTTCGATGCAGAATAGACGTAACTGAGTTACCATATAATATACAATACTATGCAGTGTACTAATATACAATACTATATAGTGCAAGGCAGAAATGGGATGAGGTGCAATTTAGGTACAATTTACAGTAGGTGTACGAGTTGTAGTGCAAATCCTTTATCAATAAATATAAAGTGTGTTTGTGTGATCTAAAGTGTGGAGAGTGGGTGCTGCAGTGTGTTGTTTGTTTAAGTGAGTGTGTGCGTGTGGGTGTGTGTGCTGTGTGCATTTGATGGTTGTTGCATAGTGTTTATTGTTCATTTAGCAGCCTGATGGCCTGGGGATAGAAGCTTCTTCTGAGTCTTTCTGTGCTCGCCTTAAGACTCCGGTATCGCTTGCCTGACCGCAGCAGTTCAAAGAGGCAGTTGTTCGGGTTGCTCGAGTCCTTAATAATTCTCTTAGCCTTCCCCCTGCACCGCTTGTTGTAAATGTTCTGGAGGGTGGGAAGCCCCCCTCCAATTGTGCGTTCGGCTGAACGTGTCACTCTTTGTCTTGTGCAGTGCTATTCCCAAACCAGGAGGTGATGTTGCCAGTCAGGATGCTCTCTATTGTACATGAGTAGAAGTTCCTAAGGATCTTCTGACTGACTTGGAACTTCCTTAGGCGCCTGAGGAAGTAGAGGCGTTGTCGTGCCTTCTTCACAACACTGTCAATGTGTGTGGTCCATGTCAAGTCTTCGGATATGTGGGCTCCGAGGTACTTGAAACTGTTCACTTTCTCAACCGGTGCCTCGTCGATGCTGAGGGGGCTGTAGTCCTTGACCCCCGACCTCCTGAAGTCCACAATCATCTCTTTTGTTTTGCTGACGTTCAGGGAGAGGCAGTTCTCCTGACACCTCTTCCAGGTAGGCCCTCTCGTCTATGAGGTTGACTGATTGATTGATTGATTGAAAACTTTATTAACAGATTGCAGAATGGGTACAATACAGTACAGCTCAATACACACAATTGTTAAGGGGATGCAGACCAGAGAAAGACTTTCGTCTTGTTTACATCAGGGTCCCCCATTTTCAATTCATCAGGACATATATGACATACATGACATACAGATAGTCAGTACTGCTACATCTATACATTTATGACATACCAGATTTGCAAATACAGTACTGTTTGTGATACAGAAGGAGTCAAGAAAAGGGAGTATATACATTTGATGTAGAAACTGTACATTGGAGGTGGTTGGTTGGGGGGGGTTGGGTACACTGGGATATTGACAACCATACTGGGTAATCTACATTGGAGGTGGTTGGGGGGGGGGGCACACTGTATAAACAAGCAAAACTGTACATTGAGGGGGGGGGGGAGACACTGTACAAACAAACAAAATTGTACATTGGACTATTGACAAAACCATACTAGGTAAATGACTGTACATTGGAGGGGGTTGGGTTAGGATATTTACAGGGGCCAGTGTTGAATTGCAGTCTCCCGTAGGTGTCCCTTGAGAGAGGTTTTGAAAGTGGGTAGTGATCCACATTCCTTTACAGCTTTGGGTAGGGCGTTCCACATTGATGTGGGATAATTGCGAAACGTGTTTAGTCCCTTATTTGAGCCGAATCTGGGTTTAACATGATTTGTGGAGCTCCCTCTGGTGTTGTGATCGTGGTATTCACTGACCTTTGGGAAGTATTTTGACATGTACATGGGTACCTTGGTCGTGTAGTGTATCTTGTAGACCAGGCCCATTGCAAGTTGCTGTACTCTGTCGTCTACTCTAAGCCATCCTAGGTTGTCAAAGTGGGCAGGGGTGAGGTGGGTTCTAGGAGTAAGGTCAAGCAGTAGTCTGACCAGTTTGTTTTGAGATGTTTGTAATTTAGTTTTTAGCGCCTTTGAGGTGCTTTGGTACCATGAGGTGCAAGCATAGTCGTAGTACCCCTGAATGAGTGCTCCTGCCAGAGTCTTCAGGGTATTCTTGTTTACCAGAGAGGAGATCCGGTACAAGAATCGAGTTCGTTGGTTGACTTTTTTTATTACATTGGATGCCATTTTGTCACAGGAGAGATTAGCCTCTAGGATGGAACCCAGGTAGGTAATTTCATCTTTCCTTGTGACAATATTGTCACCCACTGTAACTGAGAAGCCGTCGGTCTTGCTGAGTTTGTTATTTGAACCGAAGAGAATGGACTCTGTTTTGCCCATGTGTAATGATAGTTTGTTATCAGCGAGCCATATGCAGATTCTGCCTAGTTCCGAGCTGAGGGTTTTTTCAACCTGTAACTTGTTCTTGTCAGAGACCAGCAGGGCTGAGTCGTCCGCAAACAGGAACAAGTTGCAGTCACAAGCTGACGACATGTCATTTGCATAAATTAGGAACAGTAGTGGTCCTAGTATGCTTCCTTGTGGAACACCACAGCTCACTGTGAGGGGGGGGGATAGGGTACCGTTTACCTCCACCATCTGTTCCCTCCCCTCAAGGTAGGATTGCATCCAGCTCACTGATAGACTATCAAAACCAATTGCTTTTAGCTTGTCAATCAGAATGGAGTGATTGACCGTGTCAAAGGCCTTTTGTAGGTCCAGCATGACCATGCCGCAGTATTTGCCTGCGTCCACCTCTTGTTTGATGTGGTCATTCAAATAGAGAAGGCATGTGTCAGTGGAGTGGGATGTTCTGAAGCCAGATTGGAATTCGTAGATTAGATTTTTTTCCGCTAGGTACTTTTCGACCTGTTCGTAGACTATTTTTTCCATGACTTTCGAGATGGAGGTGAGAATAGAAACAGGGCGGTAGTTGCCTGGGTCTAATTTGCTGCCCTTTTTGTGCAGAGGGGTCACCCTCGCAATTTTGAAGTCCTTGGGGACGTGTCCCTGTTTTATGGAGAGGTTTATTATGTGTGTGATGATTGGGGTGATGGCGGCTGCTGAGTCTCTGAGGAATTTGGAGGGGATGTTGTCATGGCCAGTGGCCTTGTTAGGTTGGAGGGCGCTCAGTTTATTGAGTACCTCATCTGTTGTTACCATTTCCAGCTTGAAGTCGTCCTTGCGGACCCCTAGGTTTTTGTAGTAAGCTACTATGTGTTCTACCCCATAAAGCCCTGAGTGGGAGGGTAGTTTGTTTACCAGTGTTGTGGCTATGTTTGTGAAGAAAATGTTTAAGTAATTGGCTACATCCAGCTTGTCTGTGATGAGCGTGTTGTCCGTTTTTATGTTTATGTTTGAGAATCTGGTTTTAAGTTTTTTACTGCATCCTAGTTGATTATTGAGTAATTTCCAAAGTTCACATGGTTTGTTTTTGTTTTCCTCAGTTTTGTCATTGATGAAATTCTTTTTTGCAGTTTTGATCATGGAGTTTACGTCGTTTCTTAGTCTGTTTCTTTCTAGTTTGAGTTCAGTCACGTGGGCTTGGAGTTCACTGCTCGTGCTTTTAGTAAGCTTTGACTGACTTTTACGAAACTCAGAGCATTTTTTGTCTCTGGTTTTCATAGCGGCAAGTATTTCGGAGTGCATCCACGGCTCAGCGCGATTTTTTACCCTGGTGGTTCTTAGGGGGGCCATGTCGTTTAGTATTGTTGAGAATTTGGTTTTGAAACCAAGCCATGTTTCTTCAACCAGTGTACCATTGAGTTCATCTGACCAGTCCAGACTCTCCAGTTCAAGGTTGAAGGCCTCGCTAGAGTAGGTTTTGAGGTCTCTAGATGTGACTGTTTTGTGGCAGCCAGCCTTTTGTTTTAGTTTTTTGCGGGTACAGAATATCATATAATGATCACTTAACCCGCATGCTATAACCCCTTTATTGGAGATCTTGGACTTGTCGGAGGTCAGAATGAGGTCAATGGTAGTCTGAGTTGATTCACATACACGTGTGGGTTGGGTGATTAGCTGGCTGAGGCCGTGCAGATCACAAAACCTACTGAATGACTTGAAGACGGGTGCATCTTTTCGTTGCATATCCGTGTTCCAGTCTCCAATAAGAATTTTGTCTACATCCTCAACTCCAGCTAAACACCCATCCAGTGTATCATAAAAGCCACTATGATCTGGCGGCCTGTAGACTGTGCCAACCAGTAGGGATTTCGCCCTTTCGAATAGGATTTCCACCCATACAGTTTCAATTGATTTATGATTCAGGTCATTTCTGTTGATGAATTTGGTGTCCTTGTGTATGTACACACAGACACCACCTCCATGTTTGTTCCTATCATTCCTGATTATTGAGTAGTTCTCAATCTCTATCTCTGGATCTTTTACAGAATCGTCAAGCTTAGTTTCTGAGAAGCACAGTATGTTTGCCTTACCATTTATGAATAATTGTTTGATTTCATCCAATTTGTTTTTTAAGCTGTTAATGTTAATGTGAAAAATGTTCAGTCCATTGGCGTTGGTTATTTCATTGATGTTGGCAGGTTCAAAGTATTGTTCGTTTGTGATCTGTTCCTCTGTGTGGGGCTGGGGGGCTTTGTTGTTGTGGGTGGGAAGGGGGGAGGGGGGGGTCGGGTCCCGCGCCGTGCTGGAACAACAAAGAAGGGGGGAGGGGGGGGTCGGGTCCCGCGCCGTGCTGGAACAACAAAGGACTCGTTCCTGGATGTTTTCGTTGTTAGCTCTGCTAGCTAGCCGGCTATCGGGCGTCGAGATGTTTAAATCCCGCGTCGAGTTGGTCGTCATGGTTTCGACCCTCGGTTCACCTCCTCTCGTCTCTGCCTCACGTGTGCTTGTCTGCTGCGGCGTCATTGGGGGAGATTCGCCGCCCGCGCTGTGGATGTAGCCACAGGTTGCGTTGTCGATGCTGTTGGTCGCGATGGGAACCTCCATCGCTTCTTGCGTTGCCAGACCAAGTCTTCTAGCCTGAGTTCTGGTCAAAACCGGGCCTGGGTTTAAATGAATGTCTCCCGAAAGTAGCAGAACCAGGATGATCATGGTCCTACGGTCCAATCTGCCAGTCGGGGGTAAGTTTTTCCGCACCGGGCTCGCTGTTAGTAGCGTGTGTATAGCCGCTGTTCCGACGTCTATGTGTTTCTTTTCCGAGCCATTGAGAAGGTAGAAGTCACTGTGGGTCTCGTTAAATCCGTTTTCACTTCTCTCCACTTCTGTTTGATGTTGCTTCATTGATGAATTGAGGTATAAGTCCGTGAATTGTGCTGGAGAGAACAAATTCTACATTCCATCTCGGAGGTTCGATGGAGAGAAAGTGTGGTATTACTTGGACGACATCAAATGTGTCATCCCGGAGCCACTACCTGCCGCATCCTCTGCACGTCATTTTAGTGTTTCAGCTGAGATCTGGGCTAAATACACAAAGAAGTGTGTCTAAAACACTGGTGTGTGTAAATGCATGTTGTGGGGTGGGGGGTTCTACAGGTCTAAGCATGTTTTATACATGACAACCATTTTGTCTTGATTGTGTCCTTGTTTTTTTATTTCATTTTGTACAGGCCTACTTGTTTTTAACCAGAATATACACATTTATCTTAGGCCTATATGGATTGTATTATCTAAGCAAGGTTCAGAGTTGCACATTTTGCGTTATCAGGCCTATAATGATATGTGTGATTGTTTGAGTTATTTTTTGGTATTTAAAGCACTTTTTGAAGTATATGACCTGAACCAATGATTGTTCTATGGAAAAGGTTTTATTTGTTTTTGTTATTATTCTCTAAATAATATTGTGAGTTGAGCTGAACAAATGCATTTTTTTCTTAATTTGATTGAGAGGATATGCAAATGCCTTAGTTGCAATTTTATGAAAGCATCCAGTCACTGCAGTCAGTGAGCGTTGGCAAGCCCTGAAATAATCTCTCATTAAAAAGGTTAACTTGACAAATGGATAGTAATTATGTAATTAGTTGTGTTACCTAAATTTTGTGATGCAAGTAAAAAGACACAAATGTAATTGACTGCTTTGGTGTTTGTGGTTAATCAGACACACCAAGTGGTTTGCTTTGAATAACCAACAGGCTTTCTCTTAAGCCTCGAGTTGTGTCTGGCAACACTTAGCATACTTATTATCATTACCGAAATCATTAATCTCATTTCCGAAACCCATGTATCATTACCAGCTATCATAACAGCTGTTAATTTAATGTTTATTTAATTTAGTGAACAATTATAATTTGATTCTAAAGGCATGTCCATGATCTATTTGTTATGTGCTTTCAGGTTTACAATGAGATTTTAAGACAAATTCAGGTTTCCATGAAATATCACACAAATTTGGGTGACGACTGCAGAAGGTGTTGCGGTAATGATAGTAATATGACAAACTATTCTAAAAATTATTATTTAAAGATATATATTATTTCATAGTTTCAGGTATGTGTCTATGACTGTTAATAATCAATTCTTAAAACTGTGAAAATGTATACGCTTTTCTTATTGTCTTGAAGTTTTAAGAATGTTGCGGTAATGAGAATTTGAAGGACTTATTTTGGAAAATGTGTTCAAAAAGGTGTTAAATTGTAAATAAATATTTTCTAATTATTATTCACATATACTCCAGACCTGGCTTATAGTGCTTGGAAAGGACATTTGTTGATGCAAGTTTGTTATTATGTTTGAAATTTTGAAATCAAGATTTCATGAGAATCACATTAGCCTACCACAGCACAGCAATGATGCGTATGTGATGACGTGTTACGTATTCCAGTCATTTGATATGCAGGCACTGTTTAATGTGTAGTCGTTGCTGCCCAGGACGTGAGAATAAACGGTAACCCATAAAGTAGTTGCCCGATTCTATCATTCCTTCAACACTAAGAGTGACAATACACGGAATATTACATGGTGCCAGAAGCCGGATAATTTCGAACTCATGCCAAGGAAGAGAAAAAGAAAGAAAGATAATATGGAGGCTGCAGCAGTACCAATGCCGACGATGGACTGGGAATCCTCAAACCTACCTGACGCATGGAAAAGGTTTCGCCAACACGTCGAGCTAATGTTTAGTGGACCGTTCAACGGCAAGACAGAGGAAATCAAATGCAGCTATCTCCTACTATGGATCGGGGAAAAGGGAAGAGACATTTTTAACACATGGCAGCTTTCTGACGCAGACAGGAAAAAGCTAAAAAGCTACTACGACAAATATGAAGAGTATGTTATGCCAAAGGCGAACCCCATCTTTGCAAGGTACAAATTCCAGGAGAAATTCCAAGACCTAGCGAAAGTGTTGACCAGTTTGTTACAGAGCTAAAGTTGCTTGTGAAAGACTGTAATTACCCCAATAGTGAGGAGATGGTCAGGGATAGAATTGTGTTCGCTACTAATTCTATACGGGGCCCAAGCAAATGTAATGCCAACAGCAACCTTCCGCCAGATGTACGGAAAAGTGGCACTAGGTCCACCATCCAGCCGACTCTCAGGATATGGTGGCCATGCACTCAAGGTAGAGGAGTCATGCAAACTCACATGTAAGCATAAAGAAAAAATACAAATGTTGGATTTTGATGTTGTAACCACTGATTCCCCCCCTGTATTGAGTTTAAGAGCATGCCTAGATGTGAACTTAGTAAAAATGATACACGTTGTGGATGCACAGTTAGAGAACCATAAACAGGCAGTATCAGCATAGATCCAGCAGCAACGCCAGTTGTATACCCCCCCAGACAGGGGAGGAAACAAACTTTTTGGCTTACCAGCCAACTGGCGAGTATATGATTTTTTTTACCAGCCAAACAGATTTTTTACCAGCCATAAATACATCGCTAATTGTGATAATTACTTCTTTGTATGTCTTCGTCTAAATTGATTTTCAATCATAGTAATAATCACACCGTGTCTCTACTCTTTAAAATATTGATTACCATAAAACATTAATAAGTGTCACCCTCTACTCTTCACAATATTAGCATAAACATATATTAATCACACCGTCTCTACTCTTCAAAATATTAGGATATCACATATTAACATGAAAGAGGGAACTATTCTGGACTGGGTTGGGCTGAACTGGGCAGTGAAAGATGCTGGGCTGGACTGGGTTGGGCAGGGAAAGTTGGGCTGGTCTAGGTTGGACTGGGTTGGGCTGGACTGGGCTGGGCAGTGAAAGAACCAAGCATTTCACTGTAATGTAATAGCTAAATAAAACAAAACTTGAACTTGACTTGTTACATTTGCACTCTGGTTGGATGCCAAACGTATTCTGGCTGTACTGTACGTGTGCTGTATGATGACAATACATTGGAATCAAATCTCATATCAACGCTAGGGGTTCAGCAGGTGTATTCTGAATGACAAGTATGACAACATCACCGTTGTGAAGGGCATATGGGCGAGTGGTGATATGGGGGGAAACCCGGTAATAATAAAATGTCACTCGGCTGCATTTAAGCAAAGCCGCTCAGTATAGTCGTCCACTATGTTGAATGCGCGTTACAGTAGCTTGTTACATGCTAGGTAGCTAGCCGGCTAATGCTGGTTGACTTGAGTGGAATCGTTAGCCTCACGCCCACTTGTCATTCTCATCCGACTCGAAGGAGACGCGTCGCGTGCTGTTGTTCGCCCCCATGTTAGGCCGCACTGATATCCGAAAGAAACAACTCTACATGCAATTATTTTCATCCACTGATGTGTTTTTGTCTAAGTTTGTCTACGTTGTCAAGCCGGTAACAGGAGTCTGTAGGTCCGCACGCAGTGGTCTATCCACTTCCCCTAGATGGGTGGCATCTTCTGGTTATGGATTATTATGAGGCGGAAATGGGAGGAATCATAAGGGGGGAGTCAGAGTTTGGCTTGTGCCAGTGAGCGAATCAGCAGATTGCAGAATGATTTTTTTGTTTTGTTTACTACTCGCCAGTGTGGCGAGTGCTCTTCATGAATCACTCGCCAAACATAAAGAATACTCGCATTTGGCGAGTAAAATGGCCTAATTTCCTCCCTTGCCCCCAGTCGCATTCCATTCGCTCTCCGTGGTCGTCTCAAAGAGGAACTGGACAGCATGGAGAAGTCAAGTGTCATTAAGAAAGTGACAGAACCCACAGACTGGGTCAACGCCCTCGTGGTTGTGGAAAAACGCGACGGTAGGCTACGAGTGTGTCTGGACCCCCGAGACCTCAACAAGGCGATCCAGAGGCCACACTACCCGCTCCCAACATTGGAAGACATAACACCAAAGCTTGCCGGAGCAAAGTACTTCAGTGTACTCTACGCAAGATCGGGTTACTGGGCGATCAAGCTGACTGAACAATCATCAAAGTTAACTACCTTTAACGGAGCAAGCCTCTATTCCATCTACTATTACACACTATTACACTATTACACTATTACACACTATTACACTATTACACAAAATGTGCACATTTTTGTTTTTCATTTTGGGATATGTTGGGGTACTTTGGGGTATTTTGGGGTACTGTGGGGTATTTTGGGGTATACTTTGGGGTACTTTGGGGTACTTTGGGGTATTTTGGGGGTACTTTGGGGTATTTTGGGATATACTTTGGGGGTATTTTAGGGTATTTTGGGGTATTTTCTGGTATTTTGGGGTATACTTTGGGGTATTTTAGGGTATTTTGGGGTATTTTCTGGTACGTTGGGGTATACTTTGGGGTATTTTGGGCTATTTTGGGCTATTTTCTGGTATTTTCTGGTACTTTGGGGTATACTTTGGGGTATTTTGGGGTATTTTCTGGTATTTGCTGGTATTTTGTGGTATACTTTGGGGTATTTTAGGGTACTTTGGGGTATTTGGGGGTATTTTCTGGTACTTTGGTGTATACTTTGGGGGTATTTTGGGGTATTTTGGGGTATTTTCTGGTATTTTCTGGTATTTTGGGGTATACTTTGGGGTATTTTAGGGTATTTTGGGGTATTTTCTGGTATTTTCTGGTACTTTGGGGTATACTTTGGGGTATTTTGGGGTATTTTCTGGTATTTTCTGGTACTTTGGGGTGATTAGTAGGACCCCTCAGTGACTGCATGTAGTCAGAGCCAGAGCTCAGCAATGCCGCTCGTGGCAGCACATTCTCGCCGTGGGCTGAGCTCTGGTGTCCGCTGGAGCAAGCCAGAGACAGCCGGCGATGCGATATTTTATTTGTTTGTCATGACAAACCAATTACATAATCCAACATATGTGTAAATTCCAGTTAACGGTATATATATTTATTTTTTATTTTTATTTTTTTATCTTTTTCCCCCTCCATTTTCCTCCGATTTTCTCCCATCCCAATGTTAGTCGTTATGCCAATTCCCAATCCCCTTCCTGGTCGCTGCGCACTTACCCCCCACAGTCGGTCTGGGAGAGTGGAGGCTATCACGTGCTTCCTCCGACACACGTCCAGCCAATCAACCGCTTCTTTTCACCTGGCAGCGCGGATTCTCATTGAGAGGGCGTAGCGTGTGGAAGGATCACACTATCCCATTCAAGTCCTATCCGCGTTTAGCAGGCGCCCCGACCGAACTGTAGGAGTCGCCAGCTTCTTCCACCTTCTAATACTGCCAATTGTATTAGTGTGAACGGCCAGCCAAGCTGGTGACAACCCCGGAGCTGTGAGCTGGACTTGAACAGGCGAATCTAGCCGCTACAGGGTTTGGTGACGAACGCAATCTCCGATACGCCACCTGACCGCCCAACGGTATCTTTTTTTAATGATTTGTTACGGCGCAATCAATACTTCCATGCATTCGGGACCTCCATGTTTTGGGGGTATTCATCAGACAAATCAAATCCGGGGATTTGGCTCCCATCAGTCGGGCAAGAACTGCGGGTTTTCAGCCTCTCCCCTCTCTCCTGGAGCTTAAGGGGGAGCTTAGTATTCCTGCCTCTGAGGAGGTGGCTACAACATCAACACACAGTGACTACACTACTCCTGTGTGCACCGCTCTGGCCAGCTCTCCCGTCTCCTTCACCAAGGACTACCGCGCGCTGGCTGCCGAAGCAGACAGGATTTATCTCGCCAACCGGCAGTAGTTTGTGCATGCGCTGCTTCCAGCCTACCACCCACCTACCCACCTAGTGGACGCTGCGGACGCCGCTGCAGCAGTGACTGCCCGTCGCCAGGGTAACAGTGGATGGTGTTATTTCCATAACCGGTTTGGCGACAGGGCCAAACAGTGTCGCCCACCGTGCAATTACAGTGACCAGGGAAAAGCCAGGGCCAATGCTCATTAACAGCCATGAGCGTTGGCGGAGACAGCAGGCTGCTATTTATTAAGGACACCTTATTTGGCCGGCGACTACTAGTCCACTCGGGCGCGCAACGAAGCATCCTGCCTGATACAGCTGTGGACACTATGGCTGGGGGCCACGGTCCCCCCATGGACGCTGCTAATGGCACGCCTATACGTACCTACGGAACCCGGTGTGTAGAGGTGTATTTTGGCGGGCGCCGTTTTGGGGGGGAGTTTGTCATGGCCGCTGTGTCAGTTCCTCTCCTGGGCGCGGACTTCCTGTGTGCGTTCAGGCTGCTAGTGGACATTACAAACTGTCGCCTAATCGATGCTGTCTCCTTTGCTACCTACCGTGCACGCTGGGAGGGCCAGGGACACTAGGTCTGTCCAACATGCTTGCTGCCGGGGATGTATATCAGCGCCTCCTAGCGGAGTTCCCTATCCTCACCACGCCTACATTTTTCTCAGCAGTCGCTAAGCATGGCGTGGAGCACTATATAGCCATTGTCGGTTCCCCGGTCTATGCACCCGCTCGGCGCCTTGACCCAGCTAAGCTCTCCATTGCCAGGGAGGAATTTGCAACCATGGAATGCCTTGGAATTGTGCGCCGTTCTGACAGTCCGTGGGCCTCCCCCCTGCATATGGTCACTAAGGCTGATGGTGGGTGGCGTCCCTGTGGCGATTTCCGACGCCTAAACAACGCCACGACCCCGGACTGGTACCCCGTCCCGCATATACACGACTTCTCCGCCCACCTGGCGGGGACCACCATCTTTTCCAAGGTGGACTTGGTGCGGGGATACCACCAGGTACCAGTTCACCCACGGGACGTTCCCAAGACGGCGGTCATCACTCCTTTTGGCCTGTTCGAGTTTCTGCACAGACTTTCCAGCGACTGATAGACTCGGTGCTGCGGGATATGGCATTCAGGTTCGTATACTTGGACGTCATTCTGGTAGCCAGCACGTCTGCAGAGGAGCACCTGACACATCTCAGGCAGTTGTTTGAGCAGCTCAGTGCACATGGGCTCATTGTTAACCCCGCCAAGTGCCAGTTCGGCCGGTCGTCTATTGATTTCCTCGGGCACAGGGTCTCAGCAGAGGGAGCCGTTTACTCGCATTTGGCGAGTAAAATGGCCTAATTTCCTCCCCTGCCCCCAGTCGCATTCCATTCGCTCTCCGCGGTCGTCTCAAAGAGGAACTGGACAGCATGGAGAAGTCAAGTGTCATTAAGAAAGTGACAGAACCCACAGACTGGGTCAGCGCCCTCGTGGTTGTGGAAAAACGCGACGGTATGCTACAAGTGTGTCTGGACCCCCGAGACCTCAACAAGGCGATCCAGAGGCCACACTACCCGCTCCCAACATTGGATGACATAACACCAAAGCTTGCCGGAGCAAAGTACTTCAGTGTACTCTACGCAAGATCGGGTTACTGGGCGATCAAGCTGACTGAACAATCATCAAAGTTAACTACCTTTAACGGAGCAAGCCTCTATTCCATCTACTATTACACACTATTACACTATTACACTATTACACACTATTACACTATTACACAAAATGTGCAAATTTTTGTTTTTCATTTTGGGATATGTTGGGGTACTTTGGGGGTATTTTGGGGTACTGTGGGGTATTTTGGGGTATACTTTGGGGTACTTTGGGGTATTTTGGGGGTACTTTGGGGTATTTTGGGATATACTTTGGGGTATTTTAGGGTATTTTGGGGTATTTTCTGGTATTTTGGGGTATACTTTGGGGTATTTTAGGGTATTTTGGGGTATTTTCTGGTATTTTCTGGTACTTTGGGGTATACTTTGGGGTATTTTGGGGTATTTTGGGGTATTTTCTGGTATTTTCTGGTATTTTGGGGTATTTTAGGGTATTTTGGGCTATTTTGGGCTATTTTCTGGTATTTTCTGGTACTTTGGGGTATACTTTGGGGTATTTTGGGGTATTTTCTGGTATTTGCTGGTATTTTGTGGTATACTTTGGGGTATTTTAGGGTACTTTGGGGTATTTGGGGGTATTTTCTGGTACTTTGGTGTATACTTTGGGGGTATTTTGGGGTATATTCTGGTATTTTCTGGTATTTTGGGGTATACTTTGGGGTATTTTAGGGTATTTTGGGGTATTTTCTGGTATTTTCTGGTACTTTGGGGTATACTTTGGGGTATTTTGGGGTATTTTGGGGTATTTTCTGGTATTTTCTGGTACTTTGGGGTGATTAGTAGGACCCCTCAGTGACTGCATGTAGTCAGAGCCAGAGCTCAGCATTGCCGCTCGCGGCAGCACATTCTCGCCGTGGGCTGAGCTCTGGTGTCTGCTGGAGCAAGCCAGAGACAGCCGGCGATGCGATATTTTATTTGTTTGTCATGACAAACCAATTACATAATCCAACATATGTGTAAATTCCAGTTAACGGTATATATATTTATTTTTTATTTTTTATTTTTAATCTTTTTCCCCCTCCATTTTCCTCCGATTTTCTCCCATCCCAATGTTAGTCGTTATGCCAATTCCCAATCCCCTTCCTGGTCGCTGCGCACTTACCCCCCACAGTCGGTCTGGGAGAGTGGAGGCTATCACGTGCTTCCTCCGACACACGTCCAGCCAATCAACCGCTTCTTTTCACCTGGCAGCGCGGATTCTCATTGAGAGGGCGTAGCGTGTGGAAGGATCACACTATCCCATTCAAGTCCTATCCGCGTTTAGCAGGCGCCCCGACCGAACTGTAGGAGTCGCCAGCTTCTCCCACCCTCTAATACTGCCAATTGTATTAGTGTGAACGGCCAGCCAAGCTGGTGACAACCCCGGAGCTGTGAGCTGGACTCGAACAGGCGAATCTAGCCGCTACAGGGTTTGGTGACGAACGCAATCTCTGATACGCCACCTGACCGCCCAACGGTATCTTTTTTTAATGATTTGTTACGGCGCAATCAATACTTCCATGCATTCGGGACCTCCATGTTTTGGGGGTATTCATCAGACAAATCAAATCCGGGGATTCAGCTCCCATCAGTCGGGCAAGAACTGCGGGTTTTCAGCCTCTCCCCTCTCTCCTGGAGCTTAAGGGGGAGCTTAGTATTCCTGCCTCTGAGGAGGTGGCTACAACATCAACACACAGTGACTACACTACTCCTGTGTGCACCGCTCTGGCCAGCTCTCCCGTCTCCTTCACCAAGGACTACCGCGCGCTGGCTGCCGAAGCAGACAGGATTTATCTCGCCAACCAGCAGTAGTTTGTGCATGCGCTGCTTCCAGCCTACCACCCACCTACCCACCTAGTGGACGCTGCGGACGCCGCTGCAGCAGTGACTGCCCGTCGCCAGGGTAACAGTGGATGGTGTTATTTCCATAACCGGTTTGGCGACAGGGCCAAACAGTGTCGCCCACCGTGCAATTACAGTGACCAGGGAAAAGCCAGGGCCAATGCTCATTAACAGCCATGAGCGTTGGCGGAGACAGCAGGCTGCTATTTATTAAGGACACCTTATTTGGCCGGCGACTACTAGTCCACTCGGGCACGCAACGAAGCATCCTGCCTGATACAGCTGTGGACACTATGGCTGGGGGCCACGGTCCCCCCATGGACGCTGCTAATGGCACGCCTATACGTACCTACGGAACCCGGTGTGTAGAGGTGTATTTTGGCGGGCGCCGTTTTGGGGGGGAGTTTGTCATGGCCGCTGTGTCAGTTCCTCTCCTGGGCGCGGACTTCCTGTGTGCGTTCAGGCTGCTAGTGGACATTACAAACTGTCGCCTAATCGATGCTGTCTCCTTTGCTACCTACCCGTGCACGCTGGGAGGGCCAGGGACACTAGGTCTGTCCAACATGCTTGCTGCCGGGGATGTATATCAGCGCCTCCTAGCGGAGTTCCCTATCCTCACCACGCCTACATTTTTCTCAGCAGTCGCTAAGCATGGCGTGGAGCACTATATAGCCACTGTCGGTTCCCCGGTCTATGCACCCGCTCGGCGCCTTGACCCAGCTAAGCTCTCCATTGCCAGGGAGGAATTTGCAACCATGGAATGCCTTGGAATTGTGCGCCGTTCTGACAGTCCGTGGGCCTCCCCCCTGCATATGGTCACTAAGGCTGATGGTGGGTGGCGTCCCTGTGGCGATTTCCGACGCCTAAACAACGCCACGACCCCGGACTGGTACCCCGTCCCGCATATACACGACTTCTCCGCCCACCTGGCGGGGACCACCATCTTTTCCAAGGTGGACTTGGTGCGGGGATACCACCAGGTACCAGTTCACCCACGGGACGTTCCCAAGATGGCGGTCATCACTCCTTTTGGCCTGTTCGAGTTTCTGCACAGACTTTCCAGCGACTGATAGACTCGGTGCTGCGGGATATGGCATTCATGTTCGTATACTTGGACGTCATTCTGGTAGCCAGCACGTCTGCAGAGGAGCACCTGACACATCTCAGGCAGTTGTTTGAGCGGCTCAGTGCACATGGGCTCATTGTTAACCCCGCCAAGTGCCAGTTCGGCCGGTCGTCTATTGATTTCCTCGGGCACAGGGTCTCAGCAGAGGGAGCCGTTCCGCTCCCTGCCAGGGTGGACGCCGTTGCCGGCTTTCCACGCCCCCGCACTGTGAAGTCCCTGCAGGAGTTCCTAGGCATGGTGAACTTCTACAACAGGTTCATTCCCCGTGCTGCTCACCTCATGCGCCCCTTGTATGAGGCCCTGTGTGGTAAGGACCCCAAGGCCGAGGTGGACTGGTCCCTGTGTACCGACAATGCTTTTTTGGGCGCTAAAACTGCACTGGCCAATGCCGCATTACTGGCACACCCATTTCCTACCGCCCCTATCGCCCTCACAACTGACGCCTCAGACTACGCAGTGGGGGCAGTGTACGAACAGTGGGTGGGGGGGGGCTGGCAACCGCTTGCTTTCTTCAGTCGCCAGCTGCGGGACAATGAAAGAAAGTACAGCACCTTTGACCGGGAGCTCCTAGGCCTCTTCCTGGCCATCAGGCACTTCAGATTCCTGCTGGAGGGCCGACGGTTTACTGCCTTTGTGGACCACAAGCCACTCACCTTCGCCATGGCCAAGGCCACAGAGCCGTGGTCAGGGCGCCAGCAGCGCCAACTCTCCGCCATCTCCGAGTTTACCACGGACTTACGGCATGTCGCAGGCAAGGACAACTACGTCGCTGACTGCCTCTCCCGGACGGTGGTGGGGGCCATCCACTTGGGACTGGACTACGCTGCCATGGCTGCCGACCAGGCCACTGACAAGGACATGCAGGCCTACCGAACAGCCGACACTGGGCTAAGGTTAGAGGATGTGCAGTTTGGTATTGCCAACACCACGCTCCTCTGCGACGTCTCCACCGGTCAGCCCCGTCCGATGGTTCCCACTGGCTGGCGGCGGCAGGTATTCGAAGCCATCCATGGCCTGTCGCACCCGGGGGTGAAGGCGTCAACTAAGCTGGTCGGTGCTAAATTCGTCTGGCATGGCCTCAGGAAGGACATCGCAGCCTGGGCCGGCTCCTGCGTGGCGTGCCAGCGTGCAAAGATACACCGTCACACCAAAGCCCCCTTGGCACCGTTTCTCGTGCAGGAGAGGCGCTTTGACCATGTCAATGTGGACCTGGTGGGTCCCCTGCCTCCCTCCCACGGGTTCACTCACCTCCTCACCATGGTGGACAGAACCACTAGGTGGCCGGAGGTGGTCCCGCTGGCATCGACCAGATCCGCCGAGGTGGCCCGGGCATTCATTGGGTCCTGGGTAGCCCGTTTTGGCACACCATCTGATCTCACATCCGACCGGGGCCCACAGTTTACGTCCGGGCTCTGGACTGCAGTCGCCAAGGGCCTGGGAGTGAAGCTCCACCGCACCACAGCCTACAACCCACAGGGCAACGGCTTGTGTGAACGGTTTCACCGCTCTATGAAGGCTGCTCTGCGGGCCAGCCTTACGGACGGCAACTGGGTCGACCGGCTTCCCTGGGTCATGCTTGGCCTGCGCTCCGCCCCCAAAGAAGACCTGCAGTCCTACATGCCCAGGGATCTGCAGTCAGCCAGGTATGTTTTCATTCGCCATGACAGCCACCGTACTCCTCTGCAGCCCCCTTACGACGGCCCTTTTCGCGTCCTGGAGGCGGGGCCTAAGAACTTCATGGTGGACATTGGAGGAAGGTCAGAGCGGGTATCGGTCGACCGGCTCAAGCCTGCCCATTTGGACCTAGACAGGCCAGTTGAACTGGCCCGGCCCCCGTGGCGTGGACGACCTCCTGCCCGGCCCCTGCCAACTGCTTTTCCCTCTCGTCACCTCATATCTCCTGAATCCCCCCCACAATATACAGAGGTTGTTCGTTCCCTGTCCAGATGACAGCAGAAGGAAATTAAATTTTAAACACCAATTTGCACGAACAACCTTAAAACAAAGGTGCACCTCAGTTCTAGGTATCAAACTATGGAACTCTTTGCAGAACGATGAAAAGAGTTCCACTAATATATTTCACTTCAAAAGGTTGTGCAAAGAAAAGATACATAGACAGTATAGCACAGTTTAGTATAATATTGCAGTTTAGCGTGTCAGGATGACGTAGCATAGAGTTGTAGTGTAGGCCAGTATGAGTATAGTAATATAGTATATAGCAGCGTAACATAGAATAATAATATATTAAAATATTGTATAAATACTGTACCAATATGGTGTAGAATAAATAGTATGATTTAGTTATATTATAATAAAATAGAAATTAGATAGTATATAGAAGTATAATACATTATATAAAAGTGTGTGTGTGTGTGTGTGTGTGTGTGTGTGTGTGTGTGTGTGTGTGTGTGTGTGTGTGTGTGTGTGTGTGTGTGTGTGTGTGTGTGTGTGTGTGTGTGTGTGTGTGTAAATGAATGAACCTAAATATGTAGTTTGACTGATAGATACACAAAATGGGTTTATTTATGTTGATTTAATTTGGTTGTGTTGATGTTTAATTTTTTTTGCAAAATTGGTATATTCTGTTTGGTTTTACACAATAAGTCTATCGGTGTGTTGTGTGTGTGTAGGGGCAGGTATATATACGATTTTTTCTTCTTCCTGTTCCTTTTGGCCATGGTATTTGGTGAATTATATGAATATGTACTGTTGGACTGTGGTAATTCCATGTACGAATAAATAAATGATGATGATGAATGATGATATCTCCTGAATCCCCCACACACGCCCCAATCCCCACCTCTACCCCTGCACGGGTGATACGGAGTCGTTTTGGGCGTCTGATCCGCCCCCCCCGCCTCGTTGACTGTGGATGATCTTTTGGGGGGTTATTATGA
Source organism: Notolepis coatsorum (assembly GCF_963971535.1). Taxonomy (NCBI): domain Eukaryota; kingdom Metazoa; phylum Chordata; class Actinopteri; order Aulopiformes; family Paralepididae; genus Notolepis; species Notolepis coatsorum. The sequence goes on from NC_140165.1 coordinate 265,677,508, forward strand.
ATTCTGGGGGGGCCTGTGTGGTGACTCACTTATCACGCACAATTGGTGCAGACATTCACTGGACTTGAGGAGCGGAGTGAGTGCTCCTTTAAGCCTGGGGATTCTGGGAACGGGGGGTGGGTATTTGGTAACCTATATTATGCCAGCTGTCAGCTGTCAGCTGGCTGCTGTCACTTTCGAGTAGTAACGTTAACGTCTCTGCACTCTGTTGGATGTATGTAATTTATGTTGGGAAGTAAAAGGAAAGACTCGACTACCGTCTCCCGTTTCATCCTTTCTTGCGTTCCCACAGTATTATAATTAGATTATAGAAAAATAATATAATTAAATGTATTATAAACTATAATATAAATGTATTATATACTATAAATGTATTATAGAAAAATCATATGCTTTGTTACCCTTTAAGAAACACTTTCAATATTTCTTGTACTATTTCTTTACGGGAAATCAGCTTACTAAACGCTCTAACATACAGAGAACATGTTTTGTCTTAAACCACTCCTAGCCACAGCAGGTGCAGTCTTATCAGTATTCATTCCACGTCATAGACAGTTTTTTCATGTATACAAACCTCGATTTCTTTACTACTGTTTAAGGCTGAAAGTGAACCTTGACGTGGCGCTCACTTCTCAGATTGTCTCTCTGCTTTGAATTGATCCTTCTGTGCGCAAAGAATAAAACTATTTTCTTTGCTATCCCTTGACTCGATCTCAATTGTTGTCGAAGCAGTTTTCTTATCAGTCCTGGACTATGGTGATAATAGGCATGCTGCGGCCTAAACCCTTACTTAAGTTACAGTACATCCTTGGACTCCGTCTATCACTCTGCCCTCAGATGCATCACTAATGATAGATACGACACTCATCACCGTGTCCTTTATGAGAAGGTTGGTTGGTCCTCGCTGATGGAGAGGCGCAACAAACACTGGTATTTGTTCATCTTTAAGGCCCTTTTTGGTAAGATACCTAATTATACTACATCATTATTGGAATGGAATTTTGGAACCTATGGAACCCGTTCTAGGTCCCTCGAGTTTGCTCGGAACAGGGTACATCTGCATTATACTATGATGCCCCTCTAGCTCATGGAATGAACTCCAACAGTCCAGCTTGAGATTCTCCCCTCTGTTGCAGAGTTTAAAACCGTGATCTCCAACCATTGTCAATCAAGTTGTAGGCCTACATGTTTTAATTGATTGTTATCCTTACTTGTCTTATTGTTATGATTTTATATTCTGTGTTATATTTTTAACTCTGTGTGTACACTCAACGTGACTGTAAATGGGGGAAACCTCAGTTGCCTTTCGAGTTTTAATACAGGTTTGAAATTAAATGTATTAAGCTCACCGGACTTGGTCAAACTAAATGTCCACAACAAACGACATTACTACTGTACTTTGATTGATTGATTGAAAAAAAATTTGAACACAGATTGCAGAATGGGTACAATACAGTACGGCTCAATACACACAATTGTTAATGTGATGCAGACCAGAGAAAGACTTTCGTCTTGTTTACATCAGGGTCCCCCATTTTCAATTCATCTTATATGACATACATGACATACAGATAGACAGTACTGCTACATCTAGACATTTATGACATACCAGATCTACAAATACAGTACTGTTTGTGATACAAAAAGAGTCTAAAAAAGAGAGTATACAGTATACATTTGACGAAGAAACTGTAGGCCTACATTAGACGAGGTTGGGTAGATTGGGTAGGTGGGGTGCGGAATCGTCTGTGTAAAAAACACTTACGACTCTTTGAATTGACGGACAGCTTGCTCTGCCCTCAGCAGGGTCACTGCCCTTCGGTCTCTTGCTTTCAGAATAGTCCTTCTTGCCCGTTGTCCTCCATTGAGCCATTTGAGCAGCAGGACCAGGGCTCCTACCCCACATGCTGTAGCGGTCAGACACGTCGTCCAACTCGGCTCGGCTCCCAAAACAAGTTGCTTTGCCCTTTCCAATCCGAAAGCTCTCCCATCACGCTAGCGCTCCACCAGACACACGGACCAGTAAGCTATTAGCTAAGTAGGCTAACGTTAATAGGACCAGCAAGAGCTCCTTCAATCGTCTAGTGAGTAACGTTAAACCCGAAACGTAATGTTTAAACAGATACAAGGCATGTCGATACAAGCACAAGCTTTATATGGATATTAGTGATGCACGATATAATATCGGCCGATATGGTCATTTATTTTTTACACATCGGTATCGGGCCGATATCAAGATAGGGCCGATATAAAAAAAAGAAAAATTATTATTTTATTTTATTAAATTATTTTTACATGTTTTACCTGTTCCACCCCAGGTGAACATCTGCATAAAATGTATACCTAGGTAAATGGAATATTGCTCCACTTCTACAAGGGCTATTTGCATATTCTTGGTATCTAGGAACATCTATGGACCTCAATGAATGTATTCTCAGTGTCAGAAATATTGTGTCTATTACTAGGCTTGCTTAAATTGTGATGAAACAAAGGAAAATATGAATTATGATTTTTTTTCTTTTTTTTTTACTTTGGCCATTCCCCTGGCTCTTTTATGTGTTTATCACATTTATACTGGTCAAGGATGACCGACAGAAACAGGCTGAAAGGGTTCAGATGGGGGGGAAGACACTCTGGGAAAGGCACGGCTGCAGTCCGGGATTCGAACTCGCTAAACCCCAGATCCGTGACGAGCACGGTTGTCCACGGCGCTGAAATAGCGCTCGCGGTACGTGGTGAGCTACTGGAGCTCCCCATGATTTTTCTTTTCATCTTTGACAGTGAATAAAACCATGATAATAATGACCAAACTTAAAAAACTGCCACTGAGCTCATTCAGTACCCTCTTGTGTCAGGAATGGAGGTAGGTGAGTTCCAATGGGTGAAGGCAATCACAGAGACGGAGAGTGTTTACTCTTGAACAGGTTCGACTTTAATAGTAAGAACACAAGAGTAATTTCTAAGAGAGATAAATGCTAAATAGCACAGGCAGGAAATAAGGTAAATAGGAGCTTATTGGAGGTCCAGAGTTGAACCGTCCGCGTTTTCCCCGAACGTAATTAGTGAAGACCTGACAATGAACAAGCAGAAGACAGGTAGGTTACATAGACACCAAATACCAACATTCCACACACACCCCCGTGACAGCCAATCAGGAACCACCCCTAAGTGACAGCACTAATTGACAGGGAAAGGACAGGTGACAAGCCCAGTGACATATGCCAGGAATGTGGGTGGTCACCGACCTCAGTCGGCCCCCAGAACGTAACAGTACCCTCCCCCGATGAACGGCACCAGACGTTCACCTAGGGGCCTCGGGATTCAGCCGCCGGAAATCAACGATCAGGCTGGGATCTAAAATATCCCTTTGAGGCACCCAAGAACGCTCTTCTATCCCGTACCCCTCCCAATCCACCAAGAACTGAAACCCCCTACCCCTCCGCCTACAACCCAGTATCCTCCGCACCGTGTAAATGGGTTGACCGCCAATAAACCGGGGCGGAGGAACCACAGGCAGTGAGAGGAATGGCTTCAACAGGGACACATGAAACGTCGGATGAACCCTCATAGAGCTCGGAAGTCGTAGCTTGTAAGCCACTGGATTAACCCGATGAATCACTTTAAATGGTCCTATAGAGCGAGGAGCCAGCTTCTTGGATTCCACCCGGAGAGGGAGATCCCGGGTGGAAAGCCAAACCCGCTGCCCTGGACGGTAAACTGGAGCCGGACGACGCTTACGGTTAGCTTGCTGTTGGGTACTAACCGAAACCTTCTGTAGCGCCTTCCGAACCTGTTTCCACGTCCTGCGACAGCGAGCCACATGTGCCTGGGCCGAGGGCACCTCCGCCTCCTGCTCCTGCTCGGGAAACAGAGGAGGTTGAAAACCATACTGGCACTGAAAGGGAGACATACCGGTAGAAGAGGAGAGAAGGGTATTATGCGCGTACTCAGCCCAAGCCAACCTCCTACTCCACGTTGCCGGACTACCGGCAACGTAACATCTCAAGACCCCCTCCAAATCCTGGTTGACCCGCTCTGTCTGCCCGTTCGACTGCGGATGGAACCCAGACGACAGAGGCGCCGAGGCCGGCGGCAAACGCCTTCCAGAACCTGGAGGCGAACTGAGGACCCCGGTCCGACACGATATCCACTGGCAGCCCGTGGACCCGAAAGACATGCTGTATAACTAAATCAGCAGTCTCCCGGGCCAATGGAAGCTTGGGGAGAGGGACAAAGTGAGCCGCCTTAGAGAACCGATCCACCACCACCAAAATGGTGGTGAACCCGTCCGAAAGGGGAAGACCAGAAATAAAGTCCAGAGATATGTGTGACCAGGGTCGTTTAGGAATAGGAAGTGGTCGGAGGAGACCCGCCGGTGCCCGTCGAGAGGTCTTACTACGTGCGCACACCGGACAGGCCGCCACAAAGGAACGCGTATCCCCCTCCACTGTCGGCCACCAGAACCTCCTACGGATAAATTCCAGGGTCCTGGTTGCCCCTGGGTGGCTGGTGAGGGATGATGCATGTGCCCACTGTAGCAAGCGTGAGCGCGCTGCCTTGGGAACATACGACCGTCCCGGAGGACCCCCACCCGGATCGGGCTCCCGCGTTAGCGCCGACCTTACCACCCTCTCTATGCCCCAAGACACGGGTGCCAAAATCAAGGCCGGTGGAATAATGGGATGGGGCTGCTCCTCCCGACCAGGAAGATCAAACTGGCGCGACAAAGCGTCAGGTTTGATATTCTTCGAGCCGGGTCTATAGGAGATGGTAAATCGAAATCGTGTGAAGAACAACGTCCACCTGGCCTGGCGAGCGTTAAGGCGTTTAGCCCCTTGGATGTAAGCCAAGTTCTTATGATCAGTCCAAACAATGAAAGGATGTGTCGCCCCCTCTAACCAATGTCTCCACTCCTCCAGTGCCAATTTGATCGCCAATAACTCCCGATTACCCATGTCGTAATTACGCTCGGCTGGTGACAGACTGTGACGTACGTGGGTTGGTCATTACCATTAATACTGTATTTATGACACCATCTGAACATCAGGTTAGTATATGTAAATATGTTATGTTTTGGATGTGTGTGTGTGTGCATGATAGCTAATGCTGTCTCTTTTTCTCTATCAGGTGCCGCCCGTCCCTACACTGAAGAGTGCTGATTGCCTAATGGATGACAGCTGATGGCAATCACCTCGAGAGGGACGGGTGGACAGATATACCAGACAGCACACACTCGTCCGGGCGCCTCATTCTGTCAATTGCCAGTGACCAGAGTGGAGTGGGGTTGCCATTGTTTTCCACTGTTGTGTGGATTGATCTTGTGTTGGCCTTTGTTTCCACTGTTGTGTGGATTGATCTTGTGTTGGCCTTATTGTCACTATTGTGTGTTCTCATGTTCACACTACTTACCTGGTAGGCATTGTGTCTGTGTTGGTGTTGCTGCCAGGTAAGTGTATATATATATATATATATATATATATATATATATATATATATATATATATATATATATATATATATTGTGGCCTCTGTGCCACTTAACACCTATGTGGAATTAGTTAATATATATATCTATGTATTGGGCCTTCTGCCTTTTTGCCTCCCTTGTGTGGAGCTATAGTGTACAGTACATATTTCCACTCTTGTGTGGGTTTGTATGTGTAGTTGGCCTCTGGGCCTATTTCCTTCCCTGTTAAGGGATTACTACACATACTGTTGGCTTTTAGGCAATTTTTTGCTTACTCCATTATATTACTTGTTTGTTCTCCCCTTACCCTTCTCCCTGTTTGTTAATTGTTTGTGGGTTGTTTTTTTCCTTTGTTAAATACTCATATTACAGATGGAGGTTTGAATTCCTGCCACAGATAATAAATATAATTTACCTTTTGAAAGCGCGTTTGTGTTGTTTTACTATCTGCCGGGACCGTGCTTTAAACGCATCTACTGAGGGGGTTGTTTTTGTTCATGTGCAGCCTGCTTCAGTTTCTATTCTATGTGGTCATTAGACCTTGGTACATGACACAGACGGCGAGAGAAAAAAGCACACGGGTGCACTTTCCCATCCTTTAAGCATCTCTGAGAGAGCACCCCCCCCACCGCGATGTCAGAGGCATCCACCTCCACAATGAACGGAACCTCTGCGTCATGGCGGATCAATACAGGAGCAGATGTAAATCGACGTTTAAGATCGCAAAAGGCCGACTCTGCCCTAGGCGACCATTCAAAGCCAGGGAGAGAGGACTTAGTGAGAGCTGTTAATGGATTGGCTAAGGCGCTAAAGTTGCGAATAAAGCGCCTGTAAAAATTTGCAAAGCCCAAAAAACGTTGTAACCCCTTGAGCGACGAAGGCCGTGGCCAGTCCAAAACTGCACTCACCTTGGCTGGATCCATGCGCAGATCGCCCTTTGTCAACACAAAGCCCAGGAAGGACACGGTGTCAGTGCCCTGCACTCACGGACTGAGCGGCACAGGAGGTCCTTTGTCCCCACAGCCATCAGACTGTACAACAGCGTATTATAGTGCGGGGGACCTGACCTCTGACCCACACACCTGTTTTTACACCTGTTTTTACACCTGTTTTTTACATCTGTTTTTATACACCTGCTTTTATCTAATCACGCTCATATTTAATATTGATGGGTATGATTCAATTGAATTTTATCATGTACTTATTTTTAATTCATGATGCAGACATAACGTGTAATAACTGTATGGGAACGGTCAATGTCTGTATACTATGTGAGCTGCGAGATACCCTGAATTTCCCCAAGGGGATTAATAAAGTATCTATCTATCTATCTACACTCCTCAGCCTTAACGAATAGTTGATGCTTGAGGAGACGGTCTAGCACCTCCCGAACGTGCAGTTGGTGTTGCACCATATCGCGAGAAAAAATCAGAATATCATCTAAGTAAACAAACACAGACACCCCAATCAAGTCTCGCAGCATGTCGTTAACTAGGGCTTGGAAGACTGCCGGAGCATTAGCCAAACCTAAGGGCATGACCAAATACTCATAGTGCCCATTGGGTGTGTTAAATGCAGTCTTCCACTCGTCTCCTTCTCTAATCCTGACCAGATTGTATGGATTACGTAAATCAAGTTTAAAAGACCTGTGCCCCCTGTAAGCACTCAAAGGCTGTGTCCATGAGAGGTAAAGGATATCGGTTCTTGATGGAAACGTCATTCAATCCCCTATAATCAATGCACGGGCGCTGATCCCCATCTTTCTTATCAACAAAGAAGAAGCCAGCGCCGGCAGGGGAAGTGGACGGGCGTATGTGCCCCGCAAGCAATGCCTCCTCTATGTAGGTGTTCATGGCCAAGGTTTCGGGGCGTGAGAGAGAGAACATTCGCCCGCGAGGCGGGGAGGTACCGGGTAGAAGATTAATGGGACAGTCGTATGATCTATGAGGCGGAAGTGCTTTAGCACGCGTTTTGCTAAAAACGTCCGCCAGGTCCCAATAGATCTCAGGCACCCCTATCAAATCGGGATTAGAGGGTAGATCAGAATCTGCCACGCTCCCCACTATCCTGGAGAAAGAGGGAGGAGACAAAAGGGAAGAGGGGGGGGAAGACAAGGGTTTGGGCAAACTCCCGCTGACGATCGACTTGACGTCGGCCGCCGTTGAGAGTTCGCCCGTGCTCCAATTAATAATATGAACACGTGACGACAACCAGGGATGACCCAACACCATGACAGAATAGGGGGAAAAGATGACAAAAAATTTAACCCATTCCCACTCCCCACCCGCCACCCGGATGTGTAATGGAACCATGCGCTGGGTGACGCTCCCACTGCCCAGGGGCCGACCATCCAGGGCGTAAACCGGTAAGGGAACCCCTAAATCCTCCACTGGGGTTCCCCACTCCTTCACCAATCCCACGTGAATAAAATTGCCCGCCGCCCCTGAGTCTTAGTTCCCCTAATGTCACCCCCACAGTTGATCGCCACCTCAAAAAATTTACGTGAATCAGTGGGCTTGGCAGGAATGAGCCCACCTGCTGGCGCTTTCTCGAAGCCTGACGGCGCACCTTCTATTCCCGACTGGCGCCGAGCTGATACAGCCTGGACCCGACAGCTGCCGAAGCGGTGACCGGTGCGACCGCACCGGAAACAGCGTCGCTCTTTGATGAAGCGCTGCCTCTCGTCGTCCGAGAGCGACAGCGCTCCAAGCTGCATGGATTCATCACCCAGTGGCCCACTCGTATAATGCATGGATGTATCAACACCAGGAGAAGAAGGAAAACATACCTGGGTGTTGTTGACACGCTCCTTCTCCCTCTCCTGGTGCCGATTGTCAATCTTGATGGCGGTGTTGATCAGCACTTCCAGCTGCTCAGGGATCTCACGCGCGGAGAGCGCATCTCGCATCCGCGCTGAGAGTCCCCTGACGAACAGAACCACGCAGACGTTCTCCGACCAAGCTGTCTCCCGAGCCAAGATCCGAAAATTGATAGCGTAAGCTGCGACCGTGCGGAGGCCCTGCTGGCAGTCGAGAAGACGACCGCCAGCCTCGAAGATCGAGAGTACCCGGGAAGTATCGAATACTCTTCTCAACTCCCGGGTAAAGGCGTCCAGACTGTCGCAGATTATCGCTCCCGCCTCTAATTCCGCCGTAGCCCAGGAGAGAGCTTGACCGGTGAGTAGCGTGATAATATACGCTACCTGTGCTATCTCCGATGGAAATGATCGTGGTTGCAGCCGGAAAACGAGTAGACACTGGGTGATGAATTCCCGACATCCATCCGGTGATCCATCATAGCGAGCGGGCGCCTGCAGTCGTGGCTCGTGGGACCGTTCCTGGACCCCGAACACCCCCCGACTCTCGTCTGCGTGGACCGCTGCTTCTCCCGTCGCCGACTGAACTCCAGCCACTCCTTCTTGGGCTTGTCGGGCTGTGGCCAACGCCGACTGCGCCACCGCTTGGGATGAGCCGACGATCCCGTTGAGTCGGACTAACTCGGCGCTGACCAGCTGTTGATGTTCTTCCATCCGCTCCTGGGCCGCCCTCTGCGCCTGGAGCATCTCCATGATTGCCTCCATGGAACTCTGATGGTCAGGTCTTCTGTCAGGAATGGAGGTAGGTGAGTTCCAATGGGTGAAGGCAATCACAGAGACGGAGAGTGTTTACTCTTGAACAGGTTCGACTTTAATAGTAAGAACACAAGAGTAATTTCTAAGAGAGATAAATGCTCAATAGCACAGGCAGGAAATAAGGTAAATAGGAGCTTATTGGAGGTCCAGAGTTGAACCGTCCGCGTTTTCCCCGAACGCAATTAGTGAAGACCTGACAATGAACAAGCAGAAGACAGGTAGGTTACATAGACACCAAATACCAACATTCCACACATACCCCCGTGACAGCCAATCAGGAACCACCCCTAAGTGACAGCACTAATTGACAGGGAAAGGACAGGTGACAAGCCCAGTGACATATGCCAGGAATGTGGGTGGTCACCGACCTCAGTCGGTGTCCAGAACGTAACACTCTTGAGATCATGTGTACAAAAGATCTAAGGAAATTAATAAAGGGAAGATGATCAAACTGATGGTTCTGTATATACAGTACTGAATTCTCCCATCTGGACCAATGCAATTTGAAATATTATTATAGAATATAGAATATATGCTTATACATTACCTTATTATAGCCAATTCGCACATTTATATATATATACATATAGTATCTTTCAAATGGCCGAGTTCAATTTGGATATAGTATCACCAGGCATGCATAATAACAGATACTGATATTTACTGTAATCGACTGTTTTATTTTTTATTTCCCCCACAGTGTAACCATTTTGAAACTAATTTCAGATCTAATTCTTCCTACATGGTAACAATAGTGTGGGGAAACTGACTGCGTTTCAATATTTGTCAAAAACGTTACCTTTTGTAGCTTATTATCGCGAATCATAACAATTATTGACATAATTCATTCAGAACACTGAACTTTGAACCCCCATAGAACTTGCCAGGAAGTGTAGATCGGAGACATTTCAACGCTGGCAGATAGCTAGCGATCTTCTCTACAAAATGGCCGCTTCAATTCCCATGGTTCAACATTTCCATTTCCGGTTCCGGGTCAAATTGGCGATCGCAAATAGAAAACTTAAAATGATATAAGTACACTTTTAACCTATTGCTAAACTATTGCCAACCTAACGTTTTACATTCTACATGTATTTGTGACATAGTAGTGATGTTAATACTTGAAAACGGTTGATTTTAAAATCACAAATTATTTTGCATCTTCATAAAAATATGCCTATAATTTAATAAGGTCAAAAGGGGTCGGTACCGACCCCGTCGAGTGGAACAGGTTTAATAGTTTCAAAATATCTGAATATTTCTGAAAACAAGTTACAAAAGTAAAAAAAAAAAAATTTGTTTTGGAAAATAGCTCTTTATTTGTGTAAGGGCAACCTAACAAGAAAATGTTGCCAGTGAGGGAATACTGGGTGAAGCTCTTTCCTACGCGTGATGCTTGTTGATAATAAATGATGTCTTCTCCTTGGTCACTGTTGAGAGTGTTTTATTACTACTTGCGGTGTGGACAAATATAAGCATACAAAATAAACTCAAAAATGTACGCAAAGTAACTGAAAACAAACAAACGAGCACGGTAAAAAGATAGTGTGGCTTCCCTGTGAATATTACCCAAATTCCCTGCTGCTGCACACCTGTGAACCCATACATATAGATTGCACTTGAGCACACATGAGCCCCGCCTCCTGAGCCCACTGCCTGCTAATTGGTCAACACTTTCATGATGACACGGTGCCTTCATACAGTAATACAAAAACAGAAAATCATTAAATTGGCTACAACACTCCGGGCCCCAATTGATACTATATAAACATATAACAATTCAATGGATGCAAGTGGTTGTAGCCAAGTGCGTAGTCCGCGTTGGTATTTAACTCGTAGTGCTCAGAGCTCATGCAGTCTGAAGGAAAAAACAGATAATCATATAATTAGCTTCCAAAAGAAGACAGATCTTGGCAACAGTTCAAAAGTCATGTAGTTCATAAAGTTTGTGTAATCCAGTAGGGTTAGTACCCCCAGTAATAGAAAAGTGGCTTCAGTCTACTCAGTGTCCAATAGAAAGTAGATCTTTATGATCATGGAAACTTCTCCTATGTCCAAAGGGAAAAAATGGTTACTAATCTAATCAGCTTCCAAAAGAAGACAGATCTTGGTGATTGGTCGCTCCAGAATGTTATATTTGGTTTGCACTTTCACGGATCGCACAAGTCCATGTCTGTCAGGAAAGGTCTGCAGTACCTTGCCCAACAGCCAGGATCCACGAGGGGCATTAGAGTCTGCAATCATGATGATGTCCCCTGTGGCAAAGTTCCTCTTGTCCTTTGTCCATCGTTGTCTCTCCTGTAACAGTGGTACATATTCTCGAACCCACCGGTGCCAAAAGAGGTTGGAGAGGAATTGAACTTGCCTCCATCGACGTTTGGAATAAGAATCAATTTTGCTGAAGAGCCCTGGTGGTAGGGAAGGTTTGCCCTTTAACAGAAGAATGTGATTCGGGGTCAAAGGTTCAAGGTCATTTGGATCCTCTGAGGCGTTCGTAATGGGACGGTCGTTTAATATGGCCTCTACTTCACACAGGAATGTTTGTAATCCTTCATCGTCTAAATGTTGTTGGTGAAGAACAGAAGTCAACACCTTCCTGACCATGCGAATGACCCTTTCCCACACTCCTCCATGATGAGATGCAGCTGGAGTGTTGAAACTCCACTTTACTCCAAGGTGAAGTAGTGAGTTTGATATTTTCTCTTGGTTTAGGTGAGTTAAAGCTTCTCTCAGCTCACGTTCTGCCCCAACAAAGTTGGTGCCGTTGTCGGACTTAATGTGTGACACTTGGCCTCTTCTAGAAATGAATCTGCGTATGGCGTTAATGCAAGAACTGGTGTCCAATGAGTAGGCCATTTCCAAATGGACTGCCCGGCTGGCCATGCATGTGAAAATAACTCCGTATCGTTTGATGAGGCTACGGCCTCTCTTCACCTCAAATGGTCCAAAATAGTCTATGCCGACATTTGTGACCGGTGGAAAGTCAGCTTGCAACCTTTCCTTTGGTAAATCTGCCATTTTTTGCTCGCCCAGCTTTCCTCTGTTTCGTCGACAGACAACGCAGGAGTTGAGTACTTTTCTGGCAGCCGCATTTGCTTTGGTGATCCAGTACCGTCTGCGAAGTCCCGAAAGCAGGTGGTTCCTTCCACAGTGTCCCAGCTGTTCATGCATGTGGCGTAAGATGAGAGTGGTGATGTGTTGACCTTTAGCAAGAATGACTGGATGTTTTATGTCATCGGGCATTGCTCCTTTGCTAAGTCTTCCTCCCACTCTCAAAAGTCCATGATCCAGTACTGGATCAAGTCTGCAAATGTGACTGCCTTTCTTTACTCCAGATGTTCCTTCTTTTAAAGCAGTGATTTCATCACTGAACTTGTCCATTTGACAGTATTGAATGATGGCTATTTCTGCAGTGTCGATGTCTTCAGGACATAAGGTGTGACCACCCATTGTGGCTCTGAAACTCTTCATGTCCTCTTCCACTTTGTTCTTGTGAGTTATATCAAACTCGGTGCTGCACAGAGCAGCTTGTAGTTATTTTCTCCTTTGAAGCAGCACCTGCAGTGTCTTCCTTAGCTGAAGAAACCACGCAACTGAGGTCTTAAGTTTGTTCCATGAGGAGAAGTAAGTTATCAGCTGATTTGTTGCTTGTGGTGCGCTGTTGATGATGACAGCGTTAACTGAGGCCTCTCCTCTGACCTCTGGGTCATCACTGTTGATGGAACTTGTATCCAACATGTTAACAGGCCATTCTTCCTCACTTTTGGAAAGGAACTCTGGGCCGTGGATCCATCTACTGCAGGTGAGAATGTGTTCAACTTTCACCCCGCGGGAGGCCTCGTCTGCTGGGTTCCGTTTTGTGTCAACGTACCTCCACTGTGAGATATCTGTAGCTTCTCTGATAGCAGCAATCCGATTAGCAACAAAGGTGTGAAAGCGCTTTGTTTCATTTCTGATGTATTTTAACACCGTTGTGCTGTCTGTCCAGAAGGTCGAGTTTTCCAATTCCAGTTGTAACTCTGATATCAGGAGCCTGTCAATTCTTGCTGCCAGTACTGCAGCTGTCAGTTCCATCCTTGGAATTGTCACACTCTTTAAAGGAGCAACCCGTGCTTTTCCTAGAACAAAAGACAGGTGAACCTTCTCGTTATTGTTTTGCAGCCTCAAGTAGGAAACTGTGCCATAGCCATTCTCGCTGGCGTCAGAGAAGTGGTGTAATCTGGCACCTGTGAGCTGTCCAAAATCTTTGGGTTGAAAGCATCTTGGCACACTAAAGGTGCTGAGTCTTTTCAAATCCTCTAGCCACCCCACCCATTGTAACTGATACTTTTGAGGAATACGCTCATCCCAACTGTAGTCCAATTTACATAAAGTTTGCAGCAACATCTTGGCAGGTAATGTGAAGGGTGCTAGAAACCCAATAGGGTCGTAGACTGAGCTGACGACAGACAAAAGACCTCGCCTTGTGAATGATCTGTCCTGAACTGACATTTTGAACCTAAAGGTGTCAGTTTCTGCACACCACTGCAGTCCTAGGGTTCTCTCGACAGGAAGGCTGTCCCTGGCGAAGTCCAGTTCCTTTACGTTCTTGGCTCTTTTTTCAACATCAATGGTTTCCAACACAGATCTGCTGTTGCTCATCCACTTCAACAATTGGAAACCTCCCAACTGGCATACGGCGGTAAGGTCTGTAACCAGGGATATGGCTTCTGCCTCTGAGGACACAGATTTCAGGCAGTCGTCCACATAGAAGTTGTGCTGGATGGTATCCGTTACGTGGACTGGGAAGTCTGCTTTGTTGTCTTCAGCCGTTTTCCTGAGGGCAAAGCTAGCACAGCTGGGTGATGATACTGCACCAAACAGGTGTACAATCATTCTGTATTCAGTGAGTGGCTGTGTTAGATCACCTCCTGGCCACCAGAGGAAGCGAAGGAAATCCACGTCCCGCTTTGCCACGTGGACTTGATGGTACATAGCCTTTACATCAGCCATAATTGCTACAGAGTCTAGGCGAAACCTTGTGAGAACTCCAAGCAGGGAATTTGTCAAGTCGGGTCCCTGGAGTAGCTTGGTGTTAAGTGACACTCCCTTGTAGCTTGCTGTACAGTCGAAAACCACTCGCAAGTCTTTCTTTTTAGGATGGTGTACCCCGTGGTGAGGGATATACCACACCTTTCCCTCTTTTCCTTCCAACTGGTGCTCTGGCACTCTCTCCGCATAGCCGTTGCTTATGACGTTATTGAGAAAGTTAGTATATTCTTCTTTGAAGATAGGGTTTTTATTTAATTTCCTTTTTAGGCCAAGGACTCTTTGCTCAGCAAGGTGGCGGTTGTTGGGCATAACAACATTGTCCTCTCTAAAAGGCAATGGCAAGCAGTAATGTCCATTCTTTAGTTCGGCTGAAGTGTTGACAATCTGCATGAACTTGAGATCTTCTATGGACATTTCTGGCTTGTCTGCTGTTGATTTCTCATTGAAGTCATGGTTGTATTGTTCAACCAACAATTCTTCTATCTGAGCAATGGAAATGCGGTTGGATGTGACCGTGGGGCAGCCAATCCCACCGTCACCGCCTTCTCTCAATGGTCCGTTAACAACCCATCCCAACAGAGTTTTAACAGCGTAAGGTCCTTTACCCCTGCTGTTTATCACTTCCCATGGCTCCATTGCGTCTGGAGTGTTAGTTCCTATCAACAACTCCACGTCAGCGTCAATAGCAGGAATTTCCACAGTGTTTAAATATGGCCAAGCATATAAGTCCTTCTGTCGCGGGATGTTAGAGCGAGTCACAGGCATCTTGTGTTGGGTGTACACATCAGGTAATTCAATGTAGGTGTTGCTGTTTAGTGCTGCAACGTCCAGTCCTGAAATGACTTGACTGTTGACGAAGTTTTCTTGGTTCATTGTTTTCATCAGGAATCTAGTGCTCCTTCCTGTCAAGTTGAGCTTCCTCATGAGTTGCTCAGAGCAGAAGGTGGATGAACTGCCGGGGTCTAAGAATGCATAGGTTTCTAAGACTGTATTGCCTTTCTTTGCCTTGATTTTGACAGGTACAATAGACAAAACGCAATTTTGTGCTCCGGCCCCTATGTGGCCACAAGTTTTGGGAGTGGTGACTTGACTCATTCCGTTTTCATCTCGTGTGCCATCTTGTCGTGATCTTAGTTCTTGCCATTCCCTTTCATGAATATGGAGAATGGTAGGATGTCTTAGGTTACATATTTTACAAAACAACCTACTATGGCACTGTGAACTTATGTGCCCGACATGTAAACATCCAAAGCAAGCACCCTTTCTTTTTAGAAAGTCTATTTTCTCACAATGCCGCTTCTTCTCCATTTTAAAACATGTTTCCACACTGTGACCCTCTTCACATAGCAGACAGGATTCTCGTATTGGTTTGTCAAACTCAACGGGTGCCACAAACGTAGCAAAACTGCTTCCTCTCTCCTGCAGGCGTCCTTGTGAAGATTTGTTTCCAATCTTTAATTTTGACATTGAGACAACAGTATCTAGAATGTCCCCGTACAGTGGGTCAGATGCGATAGACACTTTTCTTTCAATGAAGGTGACAACTTCACTGAAACCTGCTTGACGATGGTGTCTCTCCTGGTATTCAAAAGCGATGTTTCTCCATCTGTCCCTGAGTTTGTAAGGTAGCTTCATAATTATTGCCCGTAGGTTTGATGGCATGTTCATCTCAGACATATAGCTGATGTCTTCCATGGCATTACAACAGATGCGTAGAAACAGCGAAAATGCTTGCAAAGCCTTGATATCCTCTGATTTTATAGGTACCCATCCAAACGCTCTCTCCATATATGCAGTGGCTATTTTCTGCTCATTTCCAAAACGTTCATGCAGAAGAGTTCTTGCCTTGTGATACCCCCTGTCGGATGGCATATGTTGACAGCTCTTTACCAGCTCTTTAGGTTGCCCTCTAGTGTACTGCTCCAGGTAGTCCACACTATTAACAACCTTTCCTTCCACTCCATGTTCAAAGGCTCTAATGAATGTGTTGTATTCAAAAGGGTTTCCATCAAAGATTGGTTTTGTTTTGGTTCCGTGAGAACTGATTTCCTTGTGCCGAGTGGCTACAGTGCTGGGCTGTTTAGATAGCTTTTGGTGTGATTGAGTTGGTCCTGCAGGTTTGCTGCCTCCTGTTGGCGGAAATCTGTATTGCTGTGCTGAATCCACTGGCTGTGCATCAATTGTCATTGCAGGTTCATTCCCTCTTATTGGTGGATAGCTGACATGACAATCCGACATTGATGGAATGAATTGTACAGCAGAGGGGTTGAGAACAGCCTTTTCTTTTGATGCATAAGAGTTCATTCCATCTGTAACTCTGCTTTCAATGTCAGACCCTCTGTTCCTGAGAACATTTACCTTAGCTGTCTGGGCAGCAATTTGACTTTGTATTTGCAGCAATTGTCGTCTTTTCCTTATTTGTGCCTCCTGGGCTTCCATTTGTGCTTGCTGGGCTTCCATTTGTGCTTTTTGGGCTTCCATTTGTGCTTTTAATTGTACCTCCTGAGCTTCCATTTCATGGCTTTCTTTTAATGCCATTTCCAATACCACAAGTGCCGCCACCTCGGCCTGTGCCAATATGGATGCGGAAATGTTTGATGACATTGAGTGTCGGGTAGAACTACCACGTGACACCCTTGATTGACCCGTATTGGAAACACTGTCATCTGGCCCAATACTATTCACCTCATCGTTTTCATTTGACACAAAGTTGACGTTTGAACCATCATTATCAAGACCCTCGTTTGCGTAGGACGCAGCATTTTTATTTGAACCGTTGTTATTCAGAACCTCATTTGTACTTGAAACAGCATTGTTCTTTGTGTCAACCACACCCTCAGTTGCATTGGGCACATCATTTAATTCGTAATCATTGTCATCAACTTGTGTGGGCATGCACTGCTCCCTATTAGCACACACCCATTGCTCCATTTTGTCAATGATTTGATTAACATTGTGCAGGTGACCTTGAAACCATTCTGTTTGTTTACACATTTCGTCGTCGGGTAATAGAGGTTTTAGTGATTCATGTACCCGGGTAGTTTCACCAACCAACTTCCACAGTGTGTCGTGCTTAATTTGCATGACGGAAATATTTTCATTTGAGCACATCATTTGATCCAACTCTTTAGCTATTTTACACAATTGTTTCAGTCCACAGTTCCTTTCTTTATGTAACAACATGATCTTCGTTTCCAAAGCTTTAAATGTGGGCTTAGAAAGCCTTTTGCCAAGTTCATTGTCTGTTTCATCTTGATTGACAGCTGCCTCCATTCCGACGTTAATTTCCTGATTCCCCACGCTACTCATGTTTACAATGTCAAGCAATAGGCGGAGATTTTATATAGAATTCATGGTAGGATTTGCCTTTATCCATCTGCGCGAGGCGACTCCTTCCACAACTTTATTCCATTCATTCATGAATCCGTCTCACCGTAATTTCTTTGATGTGCTGTTCCGTGTTGTTGATATCGTGGTTGAGTCGGCAGAAAACGTCAATGAAAAGGGCCGCTGTTCCTTGAGTCCTTCCGTATCTGTCCGTCTTTGAAAACAATCTTGTTTAGAAGCTTATCTTTTTACTTGTGTAAGGGCAACCTAACAAGAAAATGTTGCCAGTGAGGGAATACTGGATGAAGCTCTTTCCTACGCGTGATGCTTGTTGATAATAAATGATGTCTTCTCCTTGGTCACTGTTGAGAGTGTTTTATTACTACTTGCGGTGTGGACAAATATAAGCATACAAAATAAACTCAAAAATTGACGCAAAGTAACTGAAAACAAACAAACGAGCACGGTAAAAAGATAGTGTGGCTTCCCTGTGAATATTACCCAAATTCCCTGCCGCTGCACACCTGTGAACCCATACATATAGATTGCACTTGAGCACACATGAGCCCCGCCTCCTGAGCCCACTGCCTGCTAATTGGTCAACACTTTCATGATGACACGGTGCCTTCATACAGTAATACAAAAACAGAAAATCATTAAATTGGCTACAACAATTTGATTATCATAAAAAAGTTTTTTCTATACAGAGATATCGATAAATATAGGTACCGGCCAGAACAGCAATATTAATATCGGTTATCGGTATCTGCCACAATTTTCACATCGGTGCATCACTAATATAATCCTTTTTACATAATGTAGATACTATATATATATCTATCTGTACATATCACTTACCTACTCTCGCTAGTTACACTGCTGACCAGTATGACTTACTGATTAGCACCATTACTCAGTAGTACTAATTAGGGGTGTAACGGTACACAAAAACCACAGTACGGTACGTACCTCGGTTTTGAAGTCAAGGTTCGGTACGGGTTTTCGGTACAGTGGGGGAAAGTTTGTCTTTCCATGTTCCACTCAGGGGTGATGTAGTGTGCAGTAACTAATTGTACTTGTAGGGCTGTCAACGAAATACTATATTGAAATGAATAATCCACTTGTAAACAAATAAAACAAATTATAATAATTATATTAGATTGTGAAAAAAACAGCCCCCGGTGGGCAGTCGTTAGTGGTTAACATACCGTTTTCGTTCGGTACACTACACACTGAAACGGTTCGGTTCGGTACGGATACGTGTACCTTTACACCCCTAATACTAATTCATTTATATATTTTATATCCAGTTTAATAACCTGTGCATTGTATATTACTACTGCACTTTACTGTTACATTTGCACTCTGGTTGGATACCAAACCTATTTATATCGTACTGTACTTGTGCTGTATGATGACAATACATTTGAATCTAATCTAATGTTGTTTGTCTCCTGCAGGAAGGAGCTTCTTAACACATTAATGGCCAGACCCGAGATATATATATTTCTTTTATTCTATATTTTGATTCATTTCAGGCACACGGACCTCGGGGTTACCATAGGGAATCATTCTGAGATCGCCAGAGGGCAATACCGGCCGCATCATGCAAGGTGGCAGTATCGCCCACCCTTTGAAACCCTCCTTCACACCGGGTGCTTAAATCCCTCCGAGCACTATATTTTGGGTCAGGCGAGTCTAGTGGTTCACCCGATCACATTGAAACACGTCCAATGACCCTCCATGCATGTGTGTGCCGGATTATGTCGAGGACACGATGGACACCAATACTGGAAATCGCAATCAGACAATTGGAATATTATTTATGGGATACTTCCTAGTAAAGGTAAGGACTATATGACATCAATTTCAAATTTCAGCTTGATCCTACAATGTTTTCATATCGATCCAGCCGATCAACATGTGTGGTGTTCAAAACGAATTCCGTTACTGGCGATCAAAGTATAAAAAAAAAAAAAAACGACCCCCCCCCCCCCCCCTTTCATGCATTCATGATGAAACATAATACCTATTATATACCTTTGAATTGGAAATAGTAGCGTGTACAGGCGAGCAACGCCAACGCTATTAGCAGAATTCACGTAATGCTCCATAACACAGTTACCAGGAATTAGCCAGGATCACTCAGAAACGATACAATATTCACCACGGTATAACACGCGAACGTATGCATGAAAACATTTATTCTTTTTCACATGTTGAACAATAGATAGTTGATGTCAAATGAGCCATAGTATTGTCTCCATAGCTATAATATAGAATATAGATATAGCCCTGCAAACACCGAAGTGAAAACCCCTATACTTTACAGCGCTGGCCAACTAAGTACAAAGATGGGGAAACAGCGTGGCAGTGAAAGTGTTAACAACGTGTCATTCACAGCAGCAGCACAAATTGTTTGACAAATTACCGTTGCTCTGGTAAATCCCTGCAACAGCAGATCTGTCCATTAAAACTGTAAAGCAGCCTGTTACCTGGTTTGTTGTTGGTTTGTGAGTGTACTGCCCTCTGCTGGATAAAAAAAAGTATATAATGTAAATTCAGGTTATACATGGTGACATTCAGCCCTCTAGTGGTAAATGTGCAGAACACATCTGGAGGGCCAGGGCGTCAACATTGAACAGAAGAGCTGTGTTCAGCCATGTAGTTATGATGAGGACGGATAGAGTGGGACCGAGGTCCTTGTTTTTAATAGTACCCCCTCGGCCCCCCTCATTGACGCACTTGGTCCCCTGGGTCCAAACCTCTCCACCTCTGTCAGGAACCTCGGGGTCATCTTCGACAGCAATTTTAAATTCGACAAACAGGTCAGCGCTGTAGTTAAAAACAGTTTTTACCACCTTAGACTCCTGGCGAAGACAGAGGCATACCTCTCCCAAAGTAACCTAGAGACGGTGATACATGCCTTTGTCACCACTCGCCTCGACTACTGCAATGCTCTGTACATGGGCATCGACAAATCCCTCCTCTGCCGCCTACAACTGGTGCAGAACGCAGCCGCGCGCCTCCTCACCAAAACAAGAAAACACGAACACATCAGCCCAGTTTTGGCCTCGCTCCACTGGCTGCCTGTTAGCTTTAGGATCGATTTTAAATTAGCCCTAAATGTTTTTAAATCACTAAATGGCACGGCTCCTCCCTATCTGTCCGAGCTCTTGCACCGCCACACCCCCCACGATCCCTCAGATCAGCTGACCAGCTGCTATTGGTGGTGCCCAGAACCAGGCTCAAGACTAGGGGAGACAGAGCTTTCTCCACCACAGCGCCTAGATTGTGGAACAGCCTCCCCCTCAGCGTACGGACCACCCAGACCGTGCAGGCTTTTAAATCACTCTTGAAAACCTACCTGTTCTCCTTGGCCTTCCCCCCTACTTAATCACCACTAGACCCCAGTGGAGGCTGCTGACCAAATTTTTAGGTGAAGCACAAATTATTATATTATATTATATATTAAATAATATTTTTAAAACATCCCCCACTGTGTGTCAGTGGTCAGTGGACACAGATGAAAACATATTAACATTAGGTGACAGCGGACCTGACCAGATGAAAACATATTAGGTGACAGCGCACCTGACCAGATGAAATCATATTAGGTGACAGCGCACCTGACCAGATGAAATCATATTAGGTGACAGCGCACCTGACCAGATCAAAACATATTAGGTGACAGCGCACCTGATCAGATCAAAACATTTTAGGTGACAGCGCACCTGACCAGATCAAAACATATTAGGTGAAGGTGACAAGGAAGCCACAGACTCATACCCCCCGACACTCAACTAACCGCCTCGGACAGTCCTTCATACCAGTGGCCATCAGGCTCCACAACAGTGGGCAGCGACTGCTGCCAGACATCGACCTAGAACTAATAGGAACCCAAGTAGGACAATAACACTACCTTATGCATACTGCACCTTATGTGGATACTGTGATACTGTGAATAATGAATAATGTATATTTCAGTTAGTTAGATAGTAAATTATATTGACTTATTTGTTTACACTGCTTGTGTTGTTTTCACTACCTGTACCCCCCCCCCCTTCCCCCATGCTGCTATGATGCCTGAATTTCCCTAAGTTCAAGTTCAAGTTCAAGTTCTTTAATAGTTGTCATACAGAAGTACAGAATACTTTCATACAAAATGCTTCTTACTGTTACGCTCCAGACTGTGCTAGACAAGATAGTATCAAATAACATAATAACATAATATAGCATGAATTTAGAAGAAGAAAAATGAGGTCACAGTGTTCGGTATAGACATATGTACAATGTTCTGAGTTACCATATAATATACAATACACAATACTATGCAGTGTACTAATGTACAGTACTTCTAGTGCAAAGCAGAAATGGGATGAGGTACAATTTTAGGTACAATTTACAGTAAGGTGTACAAGTTGTAGTGCAATCCTTCATCCATAAATATAAAGTGTGGGGAGTGGGTGCTACAGTGTGTTTGTTTAAAGTGGGTGTGTGCTATAAAGTGTGTGGAGTGGGTGCTACAGTGTGTTTGTTTAAAGTGAGTGTGTGCGTGTGGATGTGTGTGCTATGTGCGTTTGGTGGTTGTTGTTGTGTAGTGTTCATTCATTGTTCGTTTAGCAGCCTGATGGCCTGGGGATAGAAGCTTCTTCTGAGTCTTTCTGTGCTCGCCTTGAGACTCCGGTATCGCTTGCCTGACCGCAGCAGTTCAAAGAGGCAGTTGTTCGGGTGACTGGAGTCTTTAATGATTCTCTTAGCCTTGCCCTTGCAACGCTTGTAGTAAATGTTCTGGAGGGTGGGGAGCCCCCCTCCAATTGTGCGTTCGGCTGAACGTGTCACTCTTTGTAGTCTGCTTCGGTCTTGTGCAGTGCTATTCCCGAACCAGGAGGTGATGTTGCCGGTCAAGATGCTCTCTATTGTACATGAGTAGAAGTTCTTAAGGATCTTCTGGCTGACTTGGAACTTCCTTAGGCGCCTGAGGAAGTAGAGGCGTTGTCGTGCCTTCTTCACAACACTGTCAATGTGTGTGGTCCATGTCAAGTCCTCGGATATGTAGGCTCCGAGGTACTTAAAGCTGTTGACTCTCTCAACCGGTGCCCCGTCGATGCTGAGGGGGCTGTAGTCCTTGACCCCTGACCTCCTGAAGTCCACAATCATCTCCTTTGTTTTGCTGACGTTCAGGGGATCAATAAAGGAATATCTTATCTTATCTTAAAAGGAAAGATGAAATTACCTACCTGGGTTCCATCCTATAGAGGCAAATCTTTCCTGTGACAAAATGGGATCCAATGTAATAAAACTAAGTCAACCAACGAACTAGATTCCTGTACCGGATCTCCTCTCTGGTAAACAAGAATACCTTGAAGACTCTAACAGGAGCACTCATTCAAGGGTACTACGACTATGCTTGCACCTCATGGTACCAAAGCACCTCAAAGGCACTAAAAACAAGATTACAAACATCACAAAACAAACTGGTCAGACTACTGCTTGACCTTACTCCTAAAACCCACCTCACCCCTGTCCACTTTGACAACCTAGGATGGCTTAGAGTAGACGACAGAGTACTTGCAATGGGCCTGGTCTACAAGATACACTACACCACTAAGATACCCATGTGCATGTCGAAATACTTCCCAAAGGTCAGTGAATACCACGACCACAACACCAGAGGGAGTTCCTCAAATCATGTTCAACCCAGATAAAATAATTTAAAAAGTTAAAAGTAAAAAAAAAAAAAAAAAAAAAAAACGTTTTTTTTTTAATAAAAGAAAATAGTCATAACTTAGAAATTAGATTGCATAGGTCTATGAATCGATGTCGCGATTCTGTTTCGATTAATTGCCCAGCCCTACAGTGTGTACAGTAATTTAGCTTGGTGATTATCATTGTGATGTAGGCTAAGCTGCCTAGCTACTGTTAGCATACAAGCACTGTAGCCTACTTACTTTTTCATCCACAACGTTTTTTCTGATCCAGATGCATAAATCCACTTCTTCATGTTGCTCAGTTGCTGGTTTATACTTCGGTCCTAATGTTGGCGCAAAGTTTAATTTAGCCTGACTTGTTATAGCTGTACAGCTTACTAACTACTAAACAACAACTTTCTCATAGTCTCAACTTTCACATAGTCAAAATGGGTCCAGCTGCATGTCCGGAGGATAGGTTTAGCTCGGGCCAATCTCAAGTTTCTCAAGTTTCTTTATTAGTTGTCATACAGAAGTACAGAATACTTTTATACAAAATGCTTCTTTATGTTACATTTTGTATAAAAGTATTCTGTACTTCTGTATGACAACTAATAAAGAAACTTGAGAAACTTGAGATTGGCCCGAGCTAAACCTATCCTCCGGACATGCAGCTGGACCCATTTTGACTTTGCAATGCAGAAATCTCTGATTGGATTTGCAAGGCTGCCAATCATATTCAACCTCCGTGTATTGGATGTCAAGGGCTGTCAATCAATCAATCCTCCATTCAATGGCAAGAGTTTAACTGCACAGACCGTGCTTAGATGAAGTTAATAGCCTATTTTGATTCGCTGTTATTTATTATTTATTTAACAATGGGTCACACCTGTGAAGTTTTCTTCACGAATAATTACTGCAGGCAATACTGCAGTGCAGGCCTGCTCAGAGCTGTCAATTTTGGCCAGTTTTTAAAGAAAAAAAAATGCACTGGCATTTTTTTTTACAGAGGAAAACATTTATAATAAAAGAAATAATAATAATAATTTAAAAATATATATATATATATATTTTTTTTTAATATATAGGTATATGTAAATTAATAATAATTATGAATTATGAGAGAATTTGTGTTTCACGTGTTGTCATAGAGAAACCTCCACTGCTAGACCCCTGGCCCTTCTATCCTCTTTGTTTTACTGTGTCCTACCAGTTTTTATTGCTTGCATTACTTTATTATGTTTTCTTTTTTTTCTTTTTTTTTTAATTATCTTTTTATTGATTTTCACCATGGTCCATACAAACAATATCTTGACTTCGCCTTCTGCTGTACCAATTGCATCAATTGTTAATAATTATTACTTTACTTAAAAGTTGCAGTGCAGAAGTACCATTACATGCATGAGGACCCATACAGTCAATAACATCCTATACTTATTTTTTTTTCTAGACAAACAAAAACAATAACAAGAAATAATAGATAACAAAATTATATGTTATGTTACCTCTCCAATACATCTGCATTTACCATAAAGTAAACAAATAACAAAATAATATGTTGGGGTGCTTCTTCCTGATACTCTACTCCCTTTACACAAGTTTCACTTAACAATTATCCCGAATGATCATTTCTATATACCTTAAACAAATGAAGATCGTAGCGGTGTAATGTACATTATCCATCTTTCCCATTTCTTCCGAAACGTATCCTGTTGCAACCTAAAAGAAAAAGTTATTCTTTCCATCTTAAAAATATCATAAATAATATCAATCCAATCAGCCACTGTAGGAATTTCTGTTCTTAACCACTTTCTAGTGGCTTTCCTGCTAGCCGCACTTAATATCTGAAATATATATCTATCCCCATTTTCTGATGACCTGGCGCCCAAATATAGACTCTCCAACTTAAATGGGATGTCTCTCTGGAATACTTTTTCAAACATTGTATGGACCTCCCTCCAGAAAGGCCTCAGCGAGGGACAAGACCAGAACATGTGGTGATGATCTGCCTCTGAGAGGCCACACTGTCTCCAGCAGTTGGAAGAGTTGGTACGGTGGCTCCCTTGAGCTGGAGCACTGAAGAACCTAATCAGGGATTTACAACTAAATTCTCTCCATACTGGTGAACTTGATGTTTTCCATTGTATTTCACATAAATCCTCCCATTCCTCTTCTGTTATATTTAGGTTTCCCTCCCTTTCCCATTTCTGTTTTACATACAATGAATTACCTTTCGTCTGTTGTAATCCCTTATAGAGTCTTGAGATGGTTTTTTGGTTTGAGTTCGAGACATAAGCCTCTCTGAAGACTTTTAATAAAATATTTTCAGAAAGTGTTTGTTTACTTTGCTTCAGTAGTTGCTCAATATAGTGCCGAACTTGAAGATATCTGTAAAAATCTTCATTTTTCAAACCATGCTGCAACTTCAGATCTTGAAAGCTCTTCATTGACCCCTGGTGTAAAAAGGTACAATATGCTGTTAGGCCTAGAGTCTCCCACCCTTTAAACCGTACGTCCATTCTTTTGGGTACGAACTCTGGGTCATACGCACACCATCTCAAAACTTTTATGGCTTCTTTAAAAAAAAATTGGGGCTGTTACCTTACTCCACAACTTAAGTGGTAAACTAATCCATGGATTTCCCAACTCCCTTAAATCATTCATCAACGCCTTATCCCCAATTGCAGCTTGAATTGGATACTCTGCTGTTACCGCCATCTCAATCTCCTTCCACCTGGCAAAATATTCTGGACTACACCAACACGTCATTTGTCTTAATTGAGCTGCAATATAATAGTCCTTCAAACATGGAAGTGCAACCCCTCCCCTGCTCTTTGCTAGTTGTAGACTCTTGTATCTAATTCTAGGTCTCCGCCCTTGCCAGATGTACCTTGAAATAAGTTTGTCCCATTCCTGAAATTTTTGGTCAGGTAGGTCTAGAGGGAGGGCCTGGAACAGATAGAGTAATCTCTGCAAAATATTCATTTTTACCGATTCAATTCGCGATCCAAAATTCAGAAGAGGTATTGCATCTCCTTATGTCTTCTTTAATCTTTTGGTTCAAGGGGAGGAAGTTAATGGCGAACAATTTTGACAAATCTTTTGGTATATTTACTCCCAAATATCTCATGGATTCTGCTTCCCATTGTAATTTAAATTTCGTCTTTATATTTCTTGAAGGGCTATATTTAAAACTAAGAATTTGCGTTTTCGTTACATTCAATTTATACCCTGAGAATGACCCATATTGTTCTAAAAGCAAAAATAACTGTTTAAGTGAATGTTCTGGGCTTGATAAATACACTAACACATCGTCCGCGAATAAGGAAATTTTTTGTTCTCCCCCCTTCATATCTATCCCTTTAATATTTGTATTCTGTATAATCCACTGACTCAGGGGTTCAATAAAAATTGCGAACAATAAGGGACTACTACAACCTTGCCTAGTCCCGCTTAATATTTGTTTTGAAAGTAATTTTATTATGTATTGTGGATGAGATGTTTTTCGGCAGAGCCTTCCAGAGTACTATTGACCTATATATGTATATACTATTGACCTATATATGTATATACTGTTGACCTATATATGTATATACTATTGACCTATATATGTATATACTGTTGACCTATATATGTATATACTATTGACCGATATATGCAGTGAGTTTGAGAACATTTGATCTTGGTGCTGATTTTGTTCACCTCCGGGTGAATCATCTCTGTAACAGCAGAGCAGCGTCTGGGCTACGACCACAGATCACCGCTCCGACATCCCCCCCGCCCCCCCGCGCCACCTCGTCCGTCTTCCCCCCCGTGCCGCCGCACCACCTCGTCCGTCTTCCCCCCCGCACCACCTCGTCCGTCTTCCCCCCCGCGCCCCCTCGTCCGTCTTCCCCGGCCGCGCTACGCGTCAGTGCAGCTGTATATCAGCCTGACGTCCGCAGATTTAGGATGTGAATCAAGCCCTTTCCCCCCGTTAACCCTTTCACTGTGACAATACAGAAGGTTAGCCCTTTACTATCACACAACCGACGCCGATGCTCCATCATTAGCATCATTATCTCCACGGTTGTGTGATAGTCGGTTGTGTGATTAACCTTCTGTCGTGTGGCAGTGAAAGGGTTAACTGAAATGACCCTTGTCGTGTAGGACTCACTCACTGGGAAGCTGACTGCACTAACATTTACCGTAAATCCTCAAATATAGGACGGGTCTTCTATTTACCTCAGCTGCAAAGAGCACCAGGGCCCTCATTCATCAACGTGTTCTACGCACAGATTTGTGCTTACCCTGTGCGTACGATCATTTCTAAGCAAAGAGTGGGATTCATCAATTTCAACTTGAACTTGACTTCGTGCTTATATTTACGCACAGCTCGGACCATGCGTACCTGGCGCCCAGTGGTAGAATATATTATTACAACAAGGAAATGAGCTTCTGTGCATAATAACACTGGCATGTTCTGTACGAACCGTAGTTCATTATAGTTCATTGTAAAATAGCAACAGTAGTGTAATTATGGTCAAAACCCTATAAATAGCATTTGGAATAATAGATCTTTCTCTCAGAATGAATGCAGCATGGTTTATATAGCGTTATCGGAATATACGGGGTGTAGGCTACTGACTGACTGCGCTCCGCGTAGCTTGATTGATTGATTGATTGAAAAGTTTATTAACAGATTGCAGAATGGGTACAGTACAGTACAGCTCAGTACATACAATTGTTAATTGGGGATGCAGACCAGAGAAAGACTTTCGTCTTGTTTACATCAGGGTCCCCCATTTTCAATTCATCATAAATCATAAAGCTCAACTCGTTATTATTTTGCGCAGACCGCAGAAACACGGGAACGTTTTGATTATATTTAAAAGGCTTTAGGTTAAACGAAACAAGTGGAATTTCGAAGCTGTAAGCAGAATACAAGTCATATGAATATAGTGTTCTTCCTCCTTTTTACTGTATAAGAAAGAATAGAAAACGCATTGCAATGACACCAGATAGTGGACAGACTATGTATATGATGGGATTCAAGTTCATGCATTGAAAGGCAGGCTACATCATACATGCAGTGAGATTCATTGTTCTTGTATATGCTCTCGTATTATTGTTTATATATGCTACCCAATACTGACATCAAAATAGATTGTAGTATGCCTCTAGAAATCATATGCAGCAGGTAGAAAATTGACGGGAGATCCATCGCGATTTGGAATAAAATTGAGGAGAACTTTAATCCCTGGGTATTAATCAAACAACACGGGAAAAGGCAGTCATATTCCAGCGCGGTCTTTATTAGCCGACAACAAAATAGATGCCTCTAAAAATCATATAGCCAATCGAACACAACTAATAAAGGCATTCATATTACAGCACGGTTATAATGACACACAACCAACGCCAAACAGTGGTCAACGAACGGTCTTTATTAGTATTTTGAGCTGTCCAGGCAGAATTGCAGCAATGGTCTTAGGGAGCCGTTGATATCTGACATCACCGTTTACAAGTCCGCCTTTTATTTATCCCATAATACGCGATACTACTTCTTGGTTCGACAGCAGTGAACAATCTTCGTGGAGTTTCTCAGAGTTCCGCTCGGGTCAGTCCATTATTTCACATCCCATGGGGGGTGTTTCCTCATTTTCATGACCATATATGGATAATCATGCACGAGCATTGAAGGTAGAACAAAGTGGTATTCATCAACACGGAGGAGCATAGAGCCTGCGTACGCACGTGTGATGAATCCCGACTTCCCTGTGCGTACACTGGTTCTACATTCCGTGCTTACGTGTGGAAATAGAACATGTTCTACGCACACATTGATGAATGAGGGCCCAGGCCTTTATTAGAGAGAGGCTTATATAAGAGGCAGGCCTTAATTTCTAAAAATGACACTCATGGACATTGTCTGTCTACATTTATTTAGACTAGCATTGGTATTTAAATATTGAGTGCAGTTGAGTAATTGTGGGATTAACGTAATTCACACACTGAAGTTGGAACTGTCTATAGGTTACGGGGTGCGGGGACGGTTTAGCGTGTGGTACCTACTCGACTTCCTCAGTTGAATCGAGTTGTTGACATGCAGTAGCTTTAGCTACTAACGTTATCATAGCATCATGATCTGTAATGTGTCAACTGGACAACGCCAGCCTCGTCTGCCAACGCCATATAGAAGTCAACGTCATCCAGCCGACACCACAGATCTAGATATTATGACAACGTTAGCTAGCGCTAAAGCTAACCAGTGTGGGGTTATGTTAATGTGTGTGCGCTATACGCGAGTGTACAGGCCACCGTACTGGGGGTCAGGGCAAGTTGGAGAGGAACCTAAGATGGACACCCGTGTAATGTAGCAAGGCATAAGCTAATAAAGATACTATCAACCAAAGCAGAGGACTCACGTATTTGTTACCGTGTGAAGTAACACGACAACCAGAGGGAAACGTTAATGTACGGTAGTCAGTGTAGCGGGAGGCAGCACTTGATTTCCATTGGCAAGAGTTTATCTCATTCTATATCACGGCACGAAAAATACAAAAAATACTTTTTTTTGCTACCTTATATTAGAGACCGGCCTGTGTTTGTCTAAATGCATCAAACCCCCGGCCATTATGAGAGGCCCCTCCTTTATTGGAGGTCCCTCCTCTATTAGAGGATTTACGGTATGTATACATGTAAATGTTTTTGCAGATGTGAAAGATGTGCTTCTTAGATGCAGAGTTGAAGGTTGAACCCATTGTGGATATTCTCAGTATTCTCACGTCCTGCCTCACGGGCCACGGGTGTCATTTTAATGATAATCACCTGCTAGTTGCTTACAGTCACTTGTTTGCTCCCCAGTGTGGCTGCGATGGCCTCCGAGCCCCAGACACTCTCTGCTACAACTACTGTCTGAATGACAATAGTTGCAAAGGCATTACTTTTCCGAAGGTGAGTGGCCAATCCAACATCAAGTATTAATTTATGTTTGAATTGTAGTTTTTGTGATAGCTACACAGTGAGGATAAACAGTGACCTTTAAATCCATTCGCACTGCAAGAAAAAATAAAGATTTTGAATTTTTGTCTTAAAATACGTCAAGAAAAACGATTTACCTCGCTCCAATAATCCAATGGAACTTGAAGAAATTCCAGAAACAAAACCGAGAGGTTCTTCCTCCAGGAGCTATGAATGTTTTTTTTTTTTTAATCCCCTCTCTCTCAGATTTGTCTCTGTTTTCTCCCCGTCCCAATTTAGTCGTTGTGCCCCCTCCCCTACCTGGTTGTTGTGCGCATGTTCTCCTACTGGTCGGTGCAGGGGAACCCTGAAGTCATCCGCACGCTTCCTCCGACACGTGCGGCGATGGCCAGTGACTCTTTTTTCACCTGGCAGCGAGGATTCTCATTGGTGAAGCGTAACGCGTGGGAGGT